>NC_091863.1:83984613-84320010 GCF_037783145.1 Equus przewalskii
AATACGCACCATAAAACAATGAGCAAAGTCCTTTATATTAAATCAGCACTTTGGAACAACTGGATAGCAAGACAGAAAAAATTAACTTAGAACCACACATCTCCTACTATAGGGCACAATTGATCTCAGCCTGGATTTTAACCGAGTTAAAATAAGATAAAATCAAATCTAAAGAACAGAATAGACAACTCTTTATAAGCACAATTATTTGATAAAGTATAATCCCAACTGTGGGGAAGAGGACAGACAATGCATAGAACAAAAAGCACATAGAATCAATCAATACTTGAAGAATAAGTAAACTTCATTATGAGACAAGAAAGTACAAATACAACAAAGTACCATTTTATGCACCATTTAATCAACAAAATAATTGTTTTGAAAGATGAAACCCAATATTTGTGAGGCTGTGGGAAAATATATATGTTGGAAGTGGTGATCCTAATAACAGCAGCCAGCATTTACTGTGCCCGCCTTCCTCAGAACACTTCTGTAGAGTGTTTTCCCCACTTCATAACTGAGGCAACTGTGACTCAGAGAGGTAGGGTCACTCGCCCACACTCGCATAGCTAGTATAAGCAGAACCAGCCTTATAAAGCTTTGTTGAAGTCCAAACCCTGTGTTCTTAACCAAAACTCTACACTGCCTTCCACAGCAACACATAACAAGGGCAAGGAAAAACTTCTTACCCTCTGACTAATGTATTCCAAGCCCAGAAATTTAGCCTGAGAAAATAATTTCAAAGAAAAAAGTCTCTCTATCTATATCTATACCTATCTATGTGCACACGGATGTTTATTAATTCAACAAAAGGCTATTGATGGCTCATTATCTACAAGGAAAAAATTATAAGCAAATTACAATATATGAATGCAAACATTAAAATGATCAATGAAAGAATATAATCGAATATGGAAAAATATTTACGAAATAATGTTAAATGAACAAAAATTGACCACACTATTGGATATCATCTATGTAGAAACAATTGGTCACAGGATGAGATTCAAGAGCTAAATTTAGTCAGAAAGGTTATGTGATTTGGGATGGGGATTGGGGGAAATTTCTAATAAGAACGTTTCAGCGGGGACCTCTGCCGCTTGACTTTGGTGAAAGCAGGCTGTACATTTTCGTACCGATTGCCTATGAAAGCCAACTTTGCAAAAGTGGTCTACGAGCCCCAAGGTCGGTGGGTAAGAACTTTAGTCGCTGAGAGAAGACCTCCCTCCCCACTGCCCCGCCCGGCCGGCCATCCTCCCTCCAGTGACCTGATGCTTTTCTTACCCGGGTTCCTGGGAGCAGCCAGTGCTTTTTGGACGGGAAGTGAGGCGAGGGCAGAGCGCACAGGCGGGCAGGCGCAGGCGACCAGTGGAGTCGCGCTTGCCAAGTGCAGCTGCTGTGGAAGCTCGCTCAGCCCGGAGAAAGTAATCGTTTTCATTTACACAGTCACTACACTGATCCCTTTTTCGCCGGAGTTGAATCTCTGGGTGTCATGGGCTATGGGGGCTTTCGGCTTCCATTCACGCCACCTCTTCGCCATCCAAGCCCATCTAGCGGCCACGGCTGGCGCCCAGAGCACTGAGGCTGGGTTCCGGGGGTGGGACTGCGGGAGCAGGGTGGGAGTTGTGTGGCCGGGGGTGGGAGGCTGGGGACCTTTTTACAGCCTGTGTTCATTTGAATTTTTAGGCCCTCTCCAATTATGCCACTAACTATTTAAGAGATTGCAATACTAAAAAAGTTTTTAATCACTAATCCATTTTTGAAGGGACTTTTAAAAATTAATTTTCTTCCTGAATACTTCTCAGTGGATACAAACTTGTGAGCCCTGGCGTGCTCCTGGGGCGCTGGCGTTGTCGGTTTCTCTAACGCCGGTCTCACCAGGCTTTCTTCTCTGATGGTGAAATTGTTCTTGCTTTTTATAGGGAGCAGTTTGATGATAGTAGGCCACTAGATTTATGAAATATTTCCCCAACTCCTGGGTTAGGCAATTGGAATTTCTTTTGCTTTTTTTTTTTTTTGGAATTTTTTATTGGAAAACTCTGCAACAGGGCCGCCCGGTGGCGGAGCGGTTAAGTTCGCCCTCTGCTTCTGCGGCCTAGGGTTTCCCCCATTAGAATCCTGGGCGCTGACATGGCAGCGCTCGTCAGGTCACGAAGAGGCGGTGTCCCGCATAGCACAAGCAGAGGCGCTCACAACTAGAATATACAACCATGTGCTGGGGGGCTTTGGAGAGAAGAAGAAGAAAAAACGAGAAGATTGGCAACAGATGTTAGCTCACGGCCAGTCTTTAAAAAAAATGCTTTAAAAAAATAAAAAGACGGGGGCTGGCCCCATGGCCCAGTGGTTAAGTTCCCGCGCTCCACTGCAGGCGCCCCAGTGTTTCGTTGGTTCGAATCCTGGGCGAGGACATGGCACTGCTCATCAAACCACGCTGAGGCGACATCCCGCATGCCACAACTAGAAGGACCCACAACGAATGTATGTACAAGTATGTACTGGGGGGCTTTGGGGAGAAAAGGGAAAAAAAATAAAATCTTTAAAAGAAAAAAAAGACAACTCTGCCAGTAAGTGGACAGTTGTTCTCATTTGACCTCAATGGGTGCAACTTGATAGCTGGTGAGGACATTCTAATGTCCGAACGAAGCACAGAATGAAATGGACTGTGTGACTTGTCTAGGATGTTTTCAAGCTGCACATCTCATGTGTATGTGTGTGCGTGCATACGTGCGCAAAAGGGAGAGAGAAGGACCAATAATGCAGAGCCAAGCACACGTCTTACATGGAGCATTTGAGTGCCCTGCTGCACACCAGGCCCCTAGAGGAGAAGGTTATTCAGGTTTTTAATGGCTTTTGAGGTAACTTTTGTATATGGTATAAGGTTCTTTAGTATGTGGATATACAATTTTCCCCGCACCCTTTGTTGAAGAGACTGTCCTTTCCTTATTGAATGGTCTTGGCACCCTTGTTGAAAATCATTTGACTGTATATGCAATCCATGAACTACTTCTATAACTATTGTCAGATAAATTATGCCAATAAACTAAAAAAAGAAGAAAACTAAAACAAATCACACTTTGAAAACTTCAGATTCAAAGGAGAAGAGAGTTGGTCAAATTCATGCTCTAATCTTGCCTTGCTTTTTTTTTTTTTTTTTTTTGGTGAGGAAGATTCACCCTGAGCTAACATCCATTGCCAATCCTCCTCTTTTTTCGCTTGAGGAAGATTAGCCCTGAGCCAACATCCATGCCAATCTTCCTCTATTTCTCATGTGGGATGTCTCCATAGCATAGCTGATGAGGGGAGTATGTCCGTGCCTGGGATCCGAACCCGCAAACCTGGGCTGCCAAAACTGAGCACGTGGAACTCCAAATGCTTGGCCACGCGGCAGGCCCCTAGCCTTGCTTTTTAAAGTACGACACTGCCAGATTCCAGTGATATTGTGTGTTCGTAGACTGCTTACCATTCACCCAGAGAAAGGGAGATCGTTTTCTCTTTTAAAAAGGACAGCTTAAAACAGAAAGGAGAATCCGTTTAAATGGATGAAAAAAAAAATCCCTGGTTGATACCTAATGATTTTATCTGCCAAATTTTTATCCAGAAATATTGCATGATGATATATTAAATTAAATGCTGAATACATCAGAGTGCCCAAGAAATAGAGTTATTTTTCTTGATAACTTTCTGATGAAGTTTAACAAGAAACCCATTTTTTTGTGTATTTCCATCTTGTCTGTTGAAAATTTTATGAAAACGTTCATAATTCCATTTTCCTCTCAAATTTAAAGAGTTTAGCAGACTGAATTCAGTGTTTGATTAAATAATTATGTATACACCAAAGTGATATCACAGCCGCTTATCAGCTGTGTCATTATGCTCCGTTTATTTAACCTCTTTGTGTCTTAGTTTCCTCATCTGCAAAATAGCAATAATCATAATTCATGCGTACTGCTCAGCACAGTATTTGGCACATCCTAAGCTCTCAGAAAACTTTAGCTGTTACCATTACCCGCGTATATCATTGTTAATGCACTATTCTAGGTGCAGTGGGGGATCAAGAAAATAGGAGGTCCGCTTTGGCTGCCTGGGGTTCAGCGGTTCGGATCCTGAGTGCAGATCCTGGGAGTGGACCTACACACAGCTCATCAAGCCATGCTGTGGCAGACGTCCCACATATAAAATAGAGGAAAGATGGGCACAGATGTTAGCTCAGGGCCAATCTTCCTCAAAAAAAAAAAAAAAGAAAGAAAGAAAGAAAAAGAAAATAGGAGACCCAGCCAGAAACTTCAGGTGCTTGTTGTGCAGGTGAAGGATACAAGAATTGCATCTATGCAAACGTTTCGGTGGGATGCCATAAGTATGAAGGTTCTTGTCAAATTGGTGATCCATACCTCAGGCCCATGGGGATTTAGGGAAGGGAGGCAACAGCTGGGTAGGCGGGACTGAGAAAGGGAAGAGCAGCGAAAGGAGGGGGAAAACGCAAGAGAGAAGCAGGCAGCCCTGAATGATTCAGCGAGATGAGGAAGGGCACAGGAACAGCACGAGCAAGGGTGTAGGGTCAGAAATGAGCATGGCATGTTCTGGGGGCTCTCTGTGAGGCAGTGTCTCAGAGCCATCATTTTTCCTTGCTAGGGCAGCAGCTGGAAAAGACTAGGCAATTAGACTGAATGTGTGCTGACCCCTGGGACTTTCTCTAAATGCTTATACAAAGCACAACACAGTGAAAACAACAGGAAAAAAATTAAAATAAAAAAAAGACAAAAAAAAAAGACAAAGAGGAAAAAAAGACTTTCCTGGCATTTTGCTTTTTCCTACAATAAATATATAATCCTGATAACCTGAAGTTCCCTGCAAATGTGATTTTATTTAACTGAGATGTTGGTGTATAATATTATAAGGCTTATTTGTTATGTGGAAGAAGAAGTTACACTTATGCAGAGGTCCCTGAAATGTTGTGGGGCGCTATTAATATAGTTATTAAAAATACTATTTGAATTTTGCCTGTGGGTTGAGGCTTTTTCGTGGTTCCCAGGGCAGGAAATCATAAGAAAAAGTAGGGCGAGGTGAATGGACCTGGATTTCTGGCCTTGGCCTTGCTTGTTACTCTTGGACTGCGACCTCACGACTTGTGAAGATGACTTCCTCATCTTTTCATGTCCCACATGTTTACTATAGCTGTTAACTAGCCTCCTTACTTTCTGTTTGGAATAAATGGATTGAATATTCTCTTAAATAGAGTATTAAGAGGAGTTATGAGGCTATAGAATATGTTCACCTAATGGAAGAACAGATTCGGCCATGGGGATGCCTGAAGTCCAAGCTGCTGTGTTAAATAAACAGCAGAAGAACCATTGTAGCACCCTGCAATATTTCTGCCTGACTCCGAGGTTTTGACATGGTAAGTGGGCCCATGGAATCCATTGGACATCCTTGGAAATTCCTTCTGGTTAAAATAAAGAGATAGAACCATCCTGAGTGTTTTTGAGGTGCTGGGGCTGGGACTTAGGCCAAGGGCAGTGATAGTAAGACGTCTTCCCTGTGCTGACTTTCTCTCTTTCTTCATGAATATTTCAATCCTGGAGAGACCCCTTAAGGTGATCAGTTGAGTTAAATGAAAGTAGAGATGAGAAGAAAAGAGAAAGAGCAGCCCCATTGCTTTTTCTTGTGATGGGGACTATGGAAGGAGATATTAGGAGCTGATTTGTTTGTTAACCTGAGTTCTGTTTTTCCTTTCTTTTCTTTTGTAAAGCCAGGCTGGCCAGGACCTCCACCTTGTGCCCCACTGGCTACCTCCCATAGACACTACTCAGTTGCCAGTGTCCACTCACCCCCCCAGCTCCCCACTCCAGCAACAGCTCGGGGCCCAGCCACGGACATGGATTTCTTCCTCTTCTGGGTTGCCACAGCCTCCTCGTCCACTCCTGACTTCAAAAGATCTTTTGCTTCATTTCCTTGTCTCCCTCCTTCAGGGGGAACTGGTCAGAGACTATTCCTTGATCTCTACCCTAAATCAAGATTCTTGGGCCAAGAATAGAAAATCGTGTTCCAACTCTGTAGTTCTCAGAGAGGCCCTAGTTTGTCTGGGGGCTGTGCTTCAGAAGGGTCCAGGTGTATCAATTATGCTGCCCATGCCTGTATGCCGCCTCTTCAATCACTTGTGTCCTCTTGCTTGTGAAGCGCAACAGAGTGCGCTTTCAGAAGGAGTCTTTTGTATTCCTAGAGTCTAAAAATATTTGCATGTAAATGTTGGGAATCCAGTCTCCTTAAGGTCTACACTTTGCATGGGGAGGCATACAGACCCATGGGGTGCATTTGAAAATTAAATTTACACCATTGCACCTTGGGCCCCTGCCCCTCAGCGTTGCAGTGCCATCTGAGGAGGGGAGAATGTGACATTGATCAAGGCAAAGCATAAATAACCACATTTCAAAATGAATACTAATTGCATAATGACAGTTTCCAAACTATTAGCCTACTTTACAAAAAAAGTTAATTCAACACAAGCCCAGAGCTGGCTGTTGCTTATGTGTTGTGCTGCCAGTTGGCAGGCACAGCTTTGCAAGGGGATTGGGGGAAACGAGGGTTATTGTAGTGGAAGCACACTCGGCCTTTTGTGAGGAGGGTACAAACTGCATCACTCTCTCAAACCCCTGCTGTTCAGCGTTCAAGAGTGGACACCAGGATACTGCGTGCCTTCAGGGGAAGTTGCTTACTTTTCCTAGAGGTAAAATGGCCCAGTGCCGGGGCTTGGGGAGGAGCCTTGAGTTTGTAGCCCCTTGAAGCAAAGCGTTCTGGGCAGATGGAGGTGATAAGCACTGAGGAGCTGAACCTGGGCTGCTGTGCGCTGCCCGTAGCTGGGAAATCCTGGGCCTAGGGGAGGGCATGGACACACAGAGGCTGGCCGTCTCTGGGATGAACTATGCATGCTGCCTCGGGCAGGCCACTCCACTGCTCTGGGCCTGTGTCCCGTCATCTGGAAAGTGAAGGGAGTGGACTGGATGACTGTGAAAGCCCCTTCCAGTTCAGAGAGAATACCATGATCCCTTCCTCTAAGCTGAGCGTCCTCCAGAAAAAGAAAGGCACTTTGCTTGGGAGAGCGGCATAACATGATGGGACTAGTTCTCTGTCGTCGCCATCCTTTTACTGCAGGACTTAGGAAGGTTTGTCTCAATTGCCAAATTAACGTGATTTTGTGTGAAAATACCTCGAAGGAAAATGAAAAAGTGCCTGCTAAGAAGCGGAGCTGTCTGACACAAGGGTTCATTCTTTTCAGGAGAGCCTATTGTCTTGACTAATTGGAAGGAAGCATTAGGAAAGCCTCCGATGAATCCCCAAACAAAATAATTTCAAGCAGCATTCTTAGGAAGAATGGTACGTGATGAGGGTTATGTTATGATGTCATTCGCCTCCAGCAAGTGTCCCTTGGCTACGGGATTCAAATTAGACAAAGTTGGATTTACCAATCAGGAAATTCAGGGAGGGACTCTATTATTTCATATCATTATTTTACTTTCAGGTTTTCAGCAATTCCTAGAGTCACACCAGCACCAAATGACTGAGTGGGGAAACAGTATATCCATATGTGCTCAGAGCATGCCCACTTTTAGGTAGAACACTCCATGATCAGAATTCAGGCAAAGTCTGATTGTTCTTTTGAAAACAACTCAGATCAAATGCCATTCCCCTATTTTTTATACATTTATGGTAACTCTTCTCTTTAAAAAGTCACTTTTCACACCGATTTCAAGGGAGACCCTTGTCTACTCAGCTAAAGAATTATTTCTAGTCTTTTCCTGCCTTGCCTTTTTTTCCTAAGTATTTGTGGTCCAAATGATGGCTGGGATTTTGATTCTCAGGCACTTCCAAGTTAGATCTCCAAGGTTCTGACTAGATTTGTTTGAAACAAGATCCAAGTTACATAAACCTAGTTTTAAGCAAAAAAGCTTTATTTCCCCTAAAAGACTTCATATCTTCTCTGCTTAAGTTGGCCATGAAAGTTACTATAGTGAAAGCTCCCTTTCACATGTTCTTCGATGTGAAACAACTTTAGAAGGAAGGAGCACATCCGGAATTATTACTGTCAAATGCTGAAGGCCCTGGATTCCTCCTGAGATTGTGTTTTTAACTTTTCAGTGAAAACTGCCATCTATAAAGACCATCTCTCTCTTTTGGGGATAGCCAGTTTCTAACAACGCTTTATAAATCAAAATAATTTCCTTATATTAAAATAATTAGTGGCTGGTTCCGTGGCCGAGTGGTTAAGTTCGCACGCTCTGCTGCGGTGGCCCAGGGTTCGGATCCTGGTCACGGACGTGGCACCTCTCATCAGGCCACGTTGAGACGGCGTCCCACATCCCACAACTAGAAGGACATGCAACTAAGATATACAACTGTGTACGGGGGTGGGGGGCGGTTTGGGGAGATAAAGCAGGAAACAAAAAAAAAAGATTGGCAACAGTTGTTAGCCCAGGTGCCAATCTTAAAAAAAAAATTAATTTCTGATTTATGCCTTAGGGAGATTTGAAATGCACTCTAAGAGGAACACTTTTTGTGGGATTATTTTAAAAGACTCTCCCTTTTAGAACCTGGACTGAGGGGGACCTATTATCTGCAGCCATGTTTTGTGTATTTCCTCTGCCTCCATCCCACCACCTCTCCTTAAATCATCTGGCACCTGGAAGAAATACATATGATTTTTTAAATAGTATATATGTCTCTTGAAAACTCCATTCACTTATGGGAAAGGCTGTTCACATTTTTGCTTCTTCCAAGCAGCCTGAGATGAAAAAAATGTTCGATATTTGTGTATGTCAGACTGGATATGAGAGCTAACTGCAGGATTTGTGCAGTGGGCACTCTTTGACTTTGGGTCTTGGGTGGCAAGGCTGGATGGCGTCCTGGAACTTTTATTTATTTGTACAGCCCCTGTCATTTCAAGAGAACTTAGAGCATCGAGGAACCTGTTTAACACGAAGAAAAGGAGTCATCAATGGGAAATAAGAATGGCTGGATTTTAAAGTCACCCAGTGAGGATAGCAAGGGGAACACACAGGTGTATTCCTGGCTCTTCCTCACTCCCAACAGGGATGGGGGCCTCTGGGGTCGCAATAACCTCCTCGCTGCAGAAGTCCACATTATATATGACCACTTTGCTGGTGTTTGGCATCTATATATGTGAAGGGAGGGAAGAAAGGAATGAAAAATATTGGACAACACTGCAAAAATCATATGCTTTCCAAGGAAAATAGAACCTCCTTTCAAACTAGGAGCATATAGCTGCTGCCGCGATACCTTCTCCCACCCTCAACCCACCTCCTGTGAGAGGAAATTTGTGTCACTGTGAACCTTTATCTGAAGTCCTTGCTGCTGTCTCATAGCATGACTGCTTTCATAAAATTATCATACATTGGGGCTGGCCCCATAGCCGAGTGGTTAGGTTCACGCACTCCACTTCAGCGGCCCAGGGTTTCGCCAGTTCAGGTCCTGGGTGTGCACACGTCACTGCTTATCAGGCCTCGCTGAGGCGGCGTCCCACACAGCACAATCAGAAGGACCTACAACTAGAATATACAACTATGTCCTGGGGGCCTTGGGGTAGAAGAAGAAAAAGAAAAAAAAAAGATTGGGAAAGGTGCCAGTCTTAAAAAAAAAATTACCAAACATTACTAGAGATTGGTCAAAAGTAAAGGTTCTACTGAAAAGAAAGTTATGGTTTAAAAAATAGTGGACTTTCACGATCTCCTGGATGTTGAAGGTGACAAAATACACTGGAAGGTGTGATTGTCTGCTTCTGCGCTGGGGAAGCCACAATAATAGGCTCTCTTGGGCTGGTGGTGAGAAATGGAGACGAGGCCCTTTCTGATCTTAATGGAGCCCCCTCTTGTGTCTTCTTTGAACCAAAATGCTTCCCATTCCCCTATGACCTCCACAAAATGGAGGGCAGTGAACAGAATTTGGAGAGTACTGATGGATGTTTAGCTGCCACTTTCCCTTACAGCCCTGTGAGTACCTTCTTAGGACAGTCCATGGCTGTCAAGCTCCTTGGCATGAATGGAACATGGCCCCACCCGGAAACATACTATTTTCTACTAGAGATTCACCCCTTCCTATCTTGCACAACAGGGCCTGGTGGGGATGAGGACGGCAGCAGGGAGGTGTGGAAGGAGAATGTGTGGCCAGTGTAAACCTCTACGGGCACTTGGAGAACTCTGTGCTGTGTATGGCCCATTGACGGTGACCCAGGGCTATTACCTTATGAAAGGAGGCCCCTTAGACCTTCTGTTTGAATGGCATTCCCTAAGCAATTCCCATCCACATTCTACTTATCCCAACTGGCATCCAAAACCAATATATTGCTAATTTGCATCTTTATTGATAATACAATGTGCCTTACAAAAACAATAGGAACTGATTTTGTTCATTTATTCAGTTCATTTAACAGGTATTTGATGAATAACTCTTGATGTTGTGCCACGCACAATTCATATCTGGCAGAAAAATACTTTGGAAAAACTGTCACAAAGACCATACTTCAGAAAATGGGACCTGCGTAAGGACCGTTGATGACAGGGTCCCATGCCATACCTATAGGGGCCACAGGAAACGGAGGTGCAGGTGCTGGGGGTGGCACAGGCATCACGGGTGGCTCGGGTACCACAAGTGGTGGGGGTGGCCCTGGTGGCACTAGTGGCCATGGCACTAGAGGAACATATCTCCAAGCAGCCTCTAGAACAGGGACTACAGGATAGAGCCCATCAAAGGTGACTCCCACAGGGGGACCCATGGCGATGGGGACCAGATTTCTTAACTGCTGTGCCCTCTGGTGTCTTCTCCACTTGGCCCTTCTGTTCTGAAACCAAACCTTCAATCAGAGGGAAAAAGGGAATTGGTTTAGTATATAATAAACAGTTAATGTCATAGTAAAAAACGCATAACATGCAACTCTACCACTGAGATTTTAAACTGCAGCAGGAGAAGCTATTTCCTTATTCCTAAAACATCTTGGGAAAGTCAGCAGCACACCTCCTCCCTCAGCTAACTCTTAGTAAGCCAAGCCCAGTCCAGACATTGGCACATTCCTTTGTCTCTGTCCTCCCCATTTTTAGTCTTCCTTGATGTTTTTTTCCAGGTCTTGGATGCAGGTCTAACTGATGAATTGCACCAGGTCCCTGCTGTTAATGCTCATGCGTGATAACAGGGTAAAAAGACGCTGGATCATCAGCTGTCCAGCTGCCTCCATCCTCTTCTCACCAGGAATACTGTTACCCTGGTTGTGGGGGAGCTGAGCACGGTATAAAGGTGGGCCCGATTAAAGTCATACTGAGGAGAACCACCCCCTATTTGAAAAGCCCATCTTCAGTCTGAAGTAACCAATCCACAGGAACACGTTGCATTTTTAGACAAGATTTCCTCCGATGTTGCTTAAGTGATCACTCTTTGTCTGAAACCTCCTGAGAATTAAACAGGTGGTATATCAAGGGAGACTTGGTCATGGGGTCCCAGGGACTTTGTAGCTTGTCTTGCTGGGACTTGAGAGTTGCTGAAGCAGTGGACACTGCCTTGATATTTTAGCCTTTAGTATTAAGGAAAGTTTAGCCTAACTGAATCCAAATTCACTAAACTCAAAATCCTTTGCCCAGATAAGAGACTGGACATCCCATTGTCATCACTGGCAATTTTGCATGCTCCAGTCTGCCCTACCCTCTAAAGCTTCCTGGGCTCAGGACAAGGGCAGCTCATTTGGCTCTAGCTAGTTTCAGGATCCTGGACAGGAGCCACTGTCACCCAGCGTCTGGGGTGCCCTAGGTCCTGCCAGCTCCACTCCTTCACCAGGAGACCCCAATCCCATCACTCATTCCTAAGGCAGGAAGGTTCAATCACGCATTTTAGGAAGATGTTCAACAACAACGTGGGATAAGGGGGCACAAAAAAAAGCTCCTCCCTAAGTGTTTGCCAACTATTAACAAACAGATAAAAAAGCGGGCAGACTTTGCTGTCCTCTTAGTATACTAGTTAATGGGGTTTGTATTATATTTAATCCTTTTGGAAGTTCCCAAACTGCAAATTTTAAGTGAGACAAAGGGCCTTTTCTCTCTCCAGTCTTATGACTTGGGGTCCTTCTGCTGCATAAATATACAGTCTGAAGAAAATCTCCCTAAACATAACCAAAGCCAATATCTGGCAAATTTTGGTATGGGCTGATAATAGGTCCATATTCCTAGTACGTACTGGTTTCATAAAACAGGTCTACTATATTTCCAAACTGGAGAGGGGGAGCGCCTACTAAGTTTCTTGGGGAAATTCATGCTACAGAGTTTAGAAATATATGAGAACATTGCCTTTTCCCCTATTTGTGTTTTCTGGTTCATTTCCCCTTCAGAAATACATTGAGAAGACTATGTAAACCCAGGGAGGAGGAAAAGCAACTCAGCAAACCTTGTTTTTCTTTTCCTCTGAGCTTACCTTGCATGCCTGAGGAGGTGGAGGACCCGTTCTCCCCTCTACCTGAGACCAGGCCTGACTGTTGGTCCAGCCTATGGCATTAGGAGGCCAGCATTCAGTGGTCTGCTTTGCTGGGCTGCTTTTCTGCACATCACCCACAGATGTGCAGCACGTTTCCGTCACCGCACTCACGCATGCACTCTGCAGCAAAACTACTAAGCCATCTGAGACATATATATACAAATGTATTTTTTTGAGGGGGGTGAATACTTCTTTGAATTAACTATGGTTTTCTACAATCTGAAATAGTCACTTTCTGACTCCATGCCCTACAAACCAGTAATCACTGGCTGAGTAAATGAAAAAGTATTTTAAATTAACACAGGTCAGAACTTGGCCTGAAGTGAGACCATCCTCACAGCCAATCAAATTCCAGAAAACTGACTCTTTCAGAATAATACCACCGAAAAGGAACTAAAAATTCTTAGATGTTAAAAATTCCGCAAGGGACTATCCACTGATGCACTTGGTAGTTCCAAAAAGTTGAATTTATGCAGCATCTGCAACACATATATTTGACTGTATACAATTCTTCTCTAACATTACACCCCTTCTTAGGTCAGTGGCACTTTATTCAAAATTGTTCCTTCTCTTTTGTGGTTTCATTTTTCAGGACAATTTTCCAAAGCTTGCAAACTTTTCCCCATTACCATCATAAGTGCAATATTTTGGCTATGTTTTCAGGCTGACATCAAAGTCTTCCAAAGAATTAAAATTTCAGGTTGTACTCTCTACACTGCTTTACAAAACACTTAAATACAACGACACTTGGACTTTTAAGCTCCCCCCGTCAGTCTCAGTGTAACTAAACATACATTACTTACTCATGTACTGTGTTCTGTGTGTGAATTACTTCCTCCTCCCAATGCCTGAATATTTATAAATTCACTCATTTAGCCAAGAGTTTATGCCTGGCTTTAAATATTTTGAATAATTTAGTACAGTTGCACTGTTTTATAACCTAGCTCTTCAGTGAATTAATTTGAACACTCCCCAGGTGAGACTGAGCTCCAACATGATTCCACATAGAAACATTCCTTTAGGGAGGAGACTAACATCCTTCCTAAAGGATGCCAGTGTTAGAAGGAGGTGAACTTTATTTATTGGAAAAAAATGTCTCAGAGTGAGTGTGTGTGTGTGTGTGTGCGCGGTGAGGGGAGAAGTGTGTGTTCTCTGTTTTTTCCCTTTTAGGAAATCACATTTCCTCTGGTCATGGGCAACTTCCATAAGCTTGAACTTACTTATTCCATTTTCCACCCCTGAAGAGCCCATTGTTCAAAACTTATTTGCTAAACATGGAAAAGACAACAAAACACACCAACCTGAGAATGTCCAGGACAAAACCTAATGCCTGTTTAGCACGGCTGCCCTGCCAATTAGCCTTTTAAGATTTACTGACCTGCACTCGGCCTTCATTCAGATTCAGCCGTCCTGCAATCTCCTCTCTGAGGGGGGAAAATTGTAAATATTTAGTATTTGGAGTTGTGGATAAAATGAAATATATTATGCACATTATTTCTATCCTCCCTTCTAGGGCAGTTTTCTGCGGTACAACGTGGGGCTTGCTTTAGGGAGAGTTTGCCCATCAACAACTCTGTTAAATAAGATAGAAAAAGGCAATATATGTGAAAGTTCCTGGTAGGGGGTCTGTTTGTTGGATATGACTCAATCAATTTTTCTGTTTGTGGAACAGCAGAGAACAATCCTGGAAATCTTTTCTTGAGAGGTTCCTCGGTGAAAATAAATAAAAGGCCAAAACACCTTTAAAACGGTGTTTTGAAGCATATTTCTCTTTACTGTAAAAGGGGGAAGTGAACTCTCAAGGAGAAACTGCAAACCGCGTCGGCGAAGCGCTCAAGGGAAATTCGTTTTTGCCCTTTGGCGGGCGAAGGCTCAATCCAGCGGGACCAGAAAGGGCGTCCCCAACACTCGCACTGACTTGTTTTGGTCCCCGCTTTCCTGCCGGGCCAGAATAGGCCTGTTCCTTCGTCTACACTACGGGGATCTGGACCACAAAGGCTCCAAGTAAGGAAAGCGAGGGGAAGGGGTCGCTGGCTTTTAAACGCTCAAAAAACTGCCGCCTGAAAACAGTGCTCCAGGTTGCATGGCCGAGACTAGGGGGAGGCAGACGAGGCTCTCGCCTCGTGCGCAAAATTTAAAGTACGCGAAAGAGCTGAGTAATCATGATAAAAATTTTAATACACTATTCAAAATATAAAAATTAATGCAAAAAACCCATGATGAACAAATTATCAAAATTTTAAATTAATTTACGTTTTTATTAATTTAACTTAAATTAAATTAGTTAATTTAATTTTGGGATCAATCAGACCCTGCCTTATTTGCTTCACCCTAGTCCCACTCCTGTCTCACAGTCCCGCAGGCTCTGTAGGCATTGCCCCAACCCCAGAGAGCAAGAGCGGACCCCGGCGGCCTTGAGCCCCGCCGAAGTGGCATTTGGCTCAGGAGAGCAGGTAAAGGGTCCCGGGAAAGAGCCTAAGGCGCCCCGGGAGGAGCCCGAGCCCCTTGGAGAAAATTGGCCGCCTGCAGAGCGAGCCACTTACCGAGCGAGCACGTCGGGGTACGGAGTGCGATGGAAGATGAGCTCGAGCTCGTACAGCTGCAGCTGGGTGAAGACGGTGCGGTAGCGGCGCCGGTTCCTCTCCAGGATCTGTGGCCCCTCCGCCGGCGGGGGAGGCTCCTCCCGCTGCAGCGGCGGCTCCACGCGGCCGCCACGCCCTCCCTCAGGAGTTTCGCGGTCCAAGAGGCTGCGCCCTCTCGCACCAAGATCGCCTGCTGCGTCTGCCCCGTTCCCAGTTTCGGACAGCGTCTCCTCCTCGTCTCCTCGTGTTTTAATCACCCCGGTCAAGGTAGGCTTCACATCTGGGAAAGGAGGAAAGCAAAAGAGAGAGACCGGGGCGCTAGAGCCCACGGGGCTCGGGCTGGAGGGAGCGAAGGGCTGCGATAGAAGAGCAGCGGCGACGACAGCGCGGCGTCCCTTCCACCCACCCCTCCCAGGAAAACGTCCTCTCCAGGATTTGCCGAAGCGCTTGTCCCCGTCTAGGTACTGACCGCGCAGTTCTTCCTCCCTCTCGTGGGCTCCCAGGCTGCGGTAGCCGGCGTCATAGTGGCTGCACCCAGGACGAGGCTCCATGCTGTCGATGAATCCTCGCGCTTCCACAGTCTCTGTGCTGCGCTCGGTGGCGATCCCCGGCTGGGGTTGGAGCTGGAGCTGGCCCGGCGGGGGTGCTCTTCTGCCGCTGGCACCTCTTCCGGCGCGGAGTCTGAGCCTCGTGCACCTTATATAGGGGGTATGTTGCCCCCAGCAGGGTCAAAGCGTAGGCGCTCGCGTCGGTTAGACGCCCTCTGTTAGCGTTCACATTACCTCCGGTTGGTGTCGGTGGGACCTGATGGGGGCGCTGTCGTGACCAGGGCGTATGAGTAAAACAGGGCGAGTGTGTGCGACAGTGGTGCTTGTAGTGGGCATGCTTGTGTGGGGAACAGTGACTCCCACTTGTTGCTTAACTGACCATTTCCAACTCGGACTAAGTGTCTGATTGGAGGAAGGGGTTGTGCTGGATTGTGAAAACCGTTTTGGGGGCGGGGGACAAGACCTCACGCTAGCTCCTGGAGCTCGCGGGGAAGTTTTTGGAGAACGTTCCTCCGCCCCACGCTCGATGTTCCGCAGCCCGCGAGTGGTGTGGTGCCCCTTGCTTCCCCAGAGGAAAAGACGGAGAGATAGGGCAGCGGGAAGCGCGGAGCCCTCAGCAGCCCAAGCACGCTAAAGCGAAGTGGTTAGTCTATCCTAGATTCGGCTCTGAGCGCGACTACCCTCTCCTAGAAGTTGGCGACTAATGGATAGGACTGTCTGGCTCTGTTTCATTCGCGCCCAAAGTCCGCATATCGGGCTAGCGATTAAGACGAAATGATTAGTTTGGAGGCTGCGTGCACTGGGTTTTTGAAATCAGATCCCGCCGTGCATTCCTGGAGCGAGAGTTTGTGGTTGGGTTTGCAGAGCAGTCCGTGTGCTCAGATGCACGCTGCAAGAAACCCCACGTGCCTTTTGAGAAAACTCCAAGAACTTCAGATTTTTAGTAATGAGCCCACGTTAGAGTGCAAGTGTAGAGACTTGCCAAGTGCGTAGTGCATGCAAGAATGCCTGTGCTGCAAGGAGCCCTTCCTTCGGTTCCTGCCGCATGCAACATTTGCTCTGCTGGGTTGCTGCGCTTCTTTCTGCACCCTGCTCCGCAGGCGCCTAAAGCGCGCCTAATTCCCGGGCCAGTACTGCAGCAGGAGCCGAAAGCGCGCCTTATTCCCGGGCCAGTACTGCAGCAGGAGCCGAAAGCGCGCCTTATTCCCGGGCCAGTACTGTAGACCTGGGAAGAGTTCCCGCCTTCCCTGCTCCCACTGCCCCTCCTCCCCTTCCCCTTATCTAGAATTATCTTCGTGAGCCGTTTTCCCTCACTACTGTGTCGAATGAAAAAGGACCAGGCTACAGTGGAAGGCTCTATGGTTCTTCGTTCAAGAAGCGTTTGCAGGTGCTCCAGGATTTGTTAATGCCCTTCATATTCTAAGAATAACTTCTAATAATGGGCCCTCTGCTTGGCACCGTACATAATTTATCCTACTCTTACCTTTGCAACCACCATTATTATCATACCCATTTTCTACACAGAAAACTGAGCCCCAGGGAAGCCAGGCAACTTGCCCTCGGTCGTACAAGCTAGTTTGACTACAAAGTCTGTGCACTTTTCACCGTATTGCTGCTGTCTTATTTTAAAGGAGTAAATAACGGTGCGCTTTTGTCTGGATTCCTGGCGAACAATTTTGGCCTGGGATGAGTTACTGCACAAGAGATCCATACATGTTTAATCATGGAGTGCAGTAGCCTACTTAGTACATTGGTAACAGCTTAGGTGTGTTCTGTCACATTTTAGGATTCCATGGTTTACTCCAATGTTTTCTTTTTCTTTTTTTAAGACTGGCACCTGAGCTAACATCTGTAGCCAATCTTCTTTTTTTTCCTCTTCTCCCCAAAGCCCCCCAGTACATAGTCATATATTCTAGTTGTGGGTCCTTCTGGTTGTCCTATGTGGGACGCTGCCTTGGCATGGCTTGATGAGTGGTGCCATGTCTGCGCCCAGGATCCCAACTGGTGAAACTCCGGCCCCCAGGAGAACTTAACCACTTGGCCTCTGGGCGGCCCCTACTCCAATGTTTTCTGAACCTCAGCCATTCCTGTGCCCCCTGCAAGTTTTGCCATAAACGGGTACCAGCCATAGTAGTATTTACTTAACATGTTTACTTAAATTAATTCGCTTTTCGAAAACCTTAAATATGGAATTGAACCTCATCCTAGGCAAAATGAGCTATGAATTCAAGGGTTTCATATACCAGTTTTATGTGAAGTAGAGAGTGGCAATAATTGAGAGCAGGGACCCTTAAGCCAGACTGCTGGTGTCTGAATCCCGGTTTTGCTTGCCACTTGCTAGCTGGCTAACCTGGTGAGTTGCTTATTCTCCTTGTGCCTTAGTTTTCTCATTTGTAAAATGGGAATGACTAAAAGTACCTACTTCATGGGGTTGAGGATTAATTGAAATGCTCACAATAATTAACACTTAGCTGACGCTTTTATGTGCTAAGCACTGTTCAAGGTGCTTTCAGATGATGTTATTGAGTCACAGAGAGGTTAAGTAACTTGCCTAAAGGCACTCAGCTGGGAAGTGTTGGACCTTGGATTTAAACCTTCTTAGAATGATGCTTTGTAGAGAGAACATGTTCAATAGTGATAGCCATTATGATTTTTATTTTTTAAGATTTTTTAAAAAAATGTTTCCTTTTTCTCCCAAAGCCCGTCTGGTACACAGTTGTGTATTTTTGGATGTGGGTCCTTCTAGTTGTGGCATGTAGGATGCCGCCTCAGCATGGCTTGACGAGCGCTGCCATGTCCGCACCCAGGACTCGAGCCAGTGAAACCCTGGGCCGCCAAAGCAGAGCACACGAACTTAACCACTCGGCCACGGGGCTGGCCCCTATTGTGATTTTTTTTTAAAAAGTTAAATATACTAGTCATTTCTGTTATATTCACAATGTTATACAAACATCACATTGTCTAATTCTAGAACATTTTTCATCAATAAAGAAAGTCTGCACCCGTTAGTAGTCATTTCCCAGTCCCCACTCCTTGCAGTCCTGGTAAACAGTAATGTACTTTCTATCTCTATGGATTTTCCTGTTCTGGATATTTCATACAAATGGAATCATACAATACATGACCATTTGTGTCTGACTTTTTTCACTTAGCCTTGTGTTTTTGAGGTTCATGCATGTCGTAGCATGTGTCAGTATCTCATTCTTCTTTATGGCTGAGTAATATTCCATTGTGGAGATAGATAACATTTTGTTTACCCATTCATCAGTTGATGGGCATTTGAGTTGTTTCCAGCTTTTAGTGATTGTAAATAGTGCTGCTTTGATTGCTGTGAACATTCGTGTGCAAGTTTTGTTTGTGGCTCTGTTTTCAATTCTTTCGGGTATTTACTTAGGAGTAGAGTTACTGGATCATATGATGATTCTGTACTTCTCTTTTTGAGGAACTGCCAAACCCTTTACCACAGCAGCCACACCATTTTACATTCCCAACAGCCACATATGAGGGTTTCAGTTTACGTCCTTGCCAACACTTCTCTTTTTCTGTTTTGTTTTTATTATACCCCTCCTAATAGGTGTAAAGTAGTACCATTGTGGTTTTGATTTACATTTTTCTAATGACTGATGGTGCTGAGCATCTTTTAATTTGCTTGTGGCCATTTGTATATCTTCTTTGGAGAACTGTCTCTTTAAGTCTTTTGCCTATTTATTAATTGAATATTTGTCTTTTTGTTGTAGAGTTGTGAGACTTCGTTATATATTCTGGATACTAGATTCTTTATGATTTGCAAATATTTTCTTCCATTCTGTAAGTTTTCTTCTCACTTTCCGGATAGTGTCCCTTGATGTTTGCAATCACCAGCCTGCCCTCACGTAGCTTTGGGGTTCAAATGAACACTACCAGCTCAGTCTAATTTGTTCCTGGTGGCAAATCCGGATATGTGGCAAAAGCGAATCTAATCTTTTCTGGACGAGTCTACCTTTAACTGGGGCTTTAACAAGATTCTCACAGATAAATACCAGTCAAACATGCATAAATAATAAACCAAAGATAGAGATCGCCAAAGACTTATTGTCAGATGTGAACTACTATTTAAATACGTGTTTAACATGTTTAAATAAGTGACATGATATAAAAAACACAAGGAAGGAATAACCAAATATTTTAACAAAGCAAATAGAGTTTCCAGCAATGGAACTGAAAGATTAATGTAATTTTTTTCTTTTTTTATTGTGGTAAAACACACATAATGTAAAATTTACCATCTTAACCATTTTAAAATGTCCAATTCAGTGGCATTTAGTACATTCAGAATCCTGTGCAATCATCACCACTGTCTAGTTCCAGAACATTTTTATCACTCCAAAATGTAACTTGTACCCATTAAGCACTCACGCCCCATTCCCACCTTCCCCAGCTCTTCGTAACCACGAATCTACTTTCTGTCTCTATAAATTTGCCTATTCTGGGCATGTCCTATAAATGGAATCATACAATATGTGGCCTTTTGTCGCTGGCTTCTTTCACTTAGCTTAACGTTGTCTAAGTTCATCCACGTCGTAGCATGAATGAGTACTTCATTCCTCTTACTTGGAGGCATTAGATACTAGCCTCCAGGAGCAAAGTGCCAGGATAATCTGGAGCTGATGTCCCATACAGAGGCTCGAGCTGCCCTTGCTGTGGCTTTGGCACTACCACACCAAGATGGCACGCTTACCTGCTTTCCCGTTGCTGAAGGCCGGCTGGCTGATGCAGGCTCAGACTCCCATGAGGAGTCCCTCTGCCAGGCAGTAATCCCCATTGGACCTTTATTCTGGTCTGTGAACTGAGGCAATCTCTAGATGGATTTTAAGGATCTTTTCAGTCGAGAGAACTGTAATATTATGGACGTTTCATGCCCATAGATTACTGCTGCAAGTGAGGGTCACCTGTTCCAGATGTGGCCAGCAGTGAGGGTGGAGTGGAGGAGCTTTCTGTTCGTTGAGGGCTGCAGGAGCCTCGTATGAATGGGCATTCATAGCACTGTGTGCTTTCTAATTATTCCTTCTCCCTACAACGAGACTCTAGCTAGGGATTGACAGCTTTTTCAGTCCTTGGCCTAAAGGCCCTACAGACCACCCTTGATAATCCACCACGGAAAGACTGATAGGAAGAGTGAGGTGGCTTTTGATGAAACGCCAGTGAGGTGATGTCTGTTTTTCTTTTTTTAATATTATAAATAAATTATTCATTCATGTCAGAAGCCAAAACTTTGGCTTTTTTAAAAAATAGGCATTACTTCTTAGACATGGAAGGGGCACATGGACAGAGGCTTCTCATACCTACATTTGAGAGAATCACAGTTCTCTGTCATTCCTTCGGACTCTTGAGGCTGTGTCTACACTGACAAAGTGAGCAGAAACCTCACCAAGGCTATTTGCATATCTAGTCCTAGCCTTGAGAGAGCACCAGAGGGAAGGAAAGACAGCCTGGAGATACCTGTTACTGCTGGTGATGTTTTTTTGAGGAAGATTAGCCCTGAGCTAACATCTGCCACCAATCCTCCTCTTTTGTTTTTTGCTGAGGAAGACTGGCCCTGAGCTAACATCCATGCCCATTTTCCTCTACTTTATATGTGGGACGCCCGCCACAGCATGCACGGCTTGACAAGTGGTGCATAGGTCTGCACCCGGGATCCGAACTGGCGAACCCCAGGCCGCCAAAGCAGAACGTGCGAACTTAACTGCTGTGCCACGGGCTGGCCCCTGTTATTTCTGGTGATTTTATGTGTCAATAAAAGTGGTTGATTTTTGCATTTCCTATCCTATCCTGGAACAAACGAACCTTTCAAGTTTGTTCCATGAAATTGAATCATTTGCGCATGAAATGCCATTCCAGAGGCTGGGCCATTCTCCTGTAACCAGGAATGAAGGATAAAATTCCATGATTTTTCTTTAAATTCTGCCTTATTTTTTGGCTATTGTGCCTAGAAAGCTTGGAGAATGACTGCTGTCAGTGTGTTGCTGCATGGATCGGACGCTAACCCCAAGGATTTCTTGACGCCACCTAAGGGCACCCTGGGCTCACGCCTCCAAAGGCCGGCTCCCTACCGCTGCCTTCTCTCAGGGATCCTTCAGAGGGAGCGGTTCATGACCTTCTTGATCCCTGCTATGATCTGGGAAAGTAATCCACTTGCCATCTACCTTTAAGGTGAAAGAAAAATCCAATGTGCTAATTACCACTGGCTTTCAGCTATTTCAAGTTCTAACTCAGTTCCCACCACCCCTTATAGGAAGTGCTTGATTTCTCAATTACATTGTAAACTCTTTTTTTTTTTTTTTTGAGACGAAGATTGGCACTGAGCTAAGATCTGTTGCGAAGCTTCCTCTTTTTCCTTGAGGAAGATTGTCCGTGAGCTAACATCTGTGCTAATCTTCTATTTTTCGTATGTGGGACACTGCTACAGCATGGCGTGATGAGCAGTGTGTAGGTCCATGCCCAGGATCTGAACCTGCGAACCCTGGGCGGATGGAGCAGAGTGTGCAAATTTTTTTTAAAAGATTTTATTTTTCTTCCTTTTTCTCCCCAAAGCCCCCTGGTACATAGTTGTATATTCTTAGTTGTGGGTCCTTCCAGTTGTGACATGTGGGACGCTGCTGCAGCGTGGCTCGATGAGTGGTGCCATGTCTGCTCCCAGGACTCGAACCAACGAAACACTGGGCCACCTGCAGCGGAGCACATGAACTTAACCACTTGGCCACAGGGCCGGCCCGAGAGCATGCGAATTTAACCACTGCACCACTAGGCCGGCCCCTGTAAATTCTTTCTATACTTCATACACTTCTTAGTGTTCCCCAAAGCAGGGCTATGTATATAGTGGGCATTCAGTAAGGATTTGTTGATTGGTTGGCAAATGTGGAGACTAGCGGTAGGGGTGGCTAGCCTTGCCCAAGGCCAAGACTCTGCAGACTTTTACCAGCTGAGTTTGTCCAGTGTTGCCTCTATTCTCTCATTTTCCTCCCAGCTCAGCTGGTGTTCCCAAAAGACAAACCCCGAGGTGGCAGAGTTTTTCCTCGGAAAGGCCTGGGATTTACTTGATGGTCTTAGACGTTGTTTGAGAAACCAGTCAGCATCACACTCTCCTCTCTGTCTGAAGCGCTGTCTAGAGAGGCCTTTGGAGTTCCTGTCTACTTTAAAAAGGCTCTTCTGTCTTGTCCCTTTGTCCTTCTTCACTGTTATCCTCCTCTTCCTCCCTACCGTGTGTGTGTGTATGTGTATTCCAACTCAGCGTCAAGTACTGTGTACAAGGGCCACAGAGGTGAACAAGACATGGAGGGAAAGAAAATATATAAGAGATTTTAATATAAAGCGGAATAAGGCAAATGCCACAAGAGAGGAGCAAAGCAATCTTGCAGAAGTTCAAAGGAAGGAGAGGTCACATTCAGTACAAATCTGGAAACATAGGGAAGAGGTGAAATTTAAGATGAATCTTTAAGTGTGCCTGGGAGTTCTTTTTTACTTTTAAAAATAAATACCCTTTTCTTTCTAAGTACAAAAGTAATGAGTGATTGCTGTGATAAATTTGGAAAGTATGAAGAAGCCAAAAATAATATAAAATAAAATAAGCTCACTCATATCATCCAGAGGTGATAAGGACAACTTTCATTTTTTCTATACTTTTTACAAGTACCATATTCCGTTTAACTATCTGATGGTTGTCTAACATGATAGCACAAAGTATTTTCTACACTTTAAAATGTTTAAAGCTTTGAATAAATGATGGCATAATAGTCTGTTATTCATTCATCCGTTCTTTTATTCAATCATTCCATCAATATTTGTTGCCAACTGTACACACCATTGTATTTCAGTGTCAGGCAAAGTGCCTGACAATTATTAGATGCTCAATAAATATTTGTTGAATCAATCAATGAATTGATAGGTTTCAGGAACTAGGCTAGATTTGTAACAAGTTCTTAAACCGTTTCTCCCAACATTAAATATTTGACATTTTCCTTTCGCCCCCTATTTTATAACCAGTGAATTTTTGTACATGAATTATCGGTGGGAAGAATTTCAATGGGTAGAGTTCAGGGACGGCGTGCAGAGTCTAGGCAGATAGCTCAAAACGAAGATGACACAGGGAGAGCAGATTTGTGGGCCAGCAAAGAGTTCAGTCTGGCTGGAGATGAGCTAGGGG
Organism: Equus przewalskii; assembly: GCF_037783145.1. NCBI lineage: Eukaryota > Metazoa > Chordata > Mammalia > Perissodactyla > Equidae > Equus > Equus przewalskii. The sequence goes on from NC_091863.1 coordinate 84,008,442, forward strand.
AGATGGGAGCCAAGGCTGAAAAGTATTAATAGTTCTTCACATTTGTATAGCAATTTCTAACTTAAGGAGTGCTTTTATGAACATTAATTTACAGAATCCTTGCAGCATTACTATGTCCGCTTTGCGAATGAGAAAACTGAGAATCAGAGAGTTTGAGTTGCCCAAGTTTGCACTCAAGCTAGGGAGTGGAGGTCGAATTGGGTTTTGAAATATATATTTAGGAGTTTGAGTTTTATCTTGAGGGCAATGGGGAGTCATTGGAGCGTTTTATCATCATCATCATCATTATTATTATTAGTTGTAGTCATAGTAGTAACGTTAATTGGTATAGCTTTTACTTCTGAAATAGTTTGACTCACAGGAAACTGCAAAAATAGCAGTACAGAGAGTTCCTGTGTACCTTTCATCCGGCTTTTCCCAAAGATAATAATCATAGTACTTTGTCCAAACCAGAAAATTGATATTGGTATAATACTATTAACTCAGGCTTTCTCAGTCTTGGCACTATTGTCATTTTGAACTGAATAAATCTTTGTTGTGGGGGGCTGTAGGATGTTTAGCAGCATCCCTGACTTCTTCCCACTAGATGCCAGTAGCAAAGCCCCCTCAGTTTTCACAACCAAAAATATCTCCAGACATTGGTAATGGAGGGCAGGACGATATCGCCTGTGATTGGGAAACACTGCTTTAACTCAAGTACAGAACTTAATCGGATTCAGTGTGTGTGCGTGTGTGTGTAGTTCTATGACATTTTATCACTTGGATAGATCTGTGTGACCATCATGACAATCAGGATACAGCGCTGTTCCATCACCCCAAAGAAAGTCCCTGGTATTACCCCTTCACAGTGCCCTAACTCCTGGCGCCCACTGATCTATTATCCAGCTCTGTAATTTGTCACTTTGAGAATGTCATGTGAATGGAATCATATGTGTATAACATTTGAAACTGGCTTTTTTCCCCCTTCACTCAGCATAATTCCCTTAAGATCTATTTCAGGTTGCTGCTTATATCAATAGTTTGTTCCTTTTTATTTCTTAGTGATGTCTCTTAACCATTCCCCTGTTATGGACATTTGGGCTGTTTTTAGTTTTTGGTTATTATGATTAAGCTGCTGTGAGCATTCATGTACAGGTTTTTGTGTGAACATCAGTTTCATTTCTTTGCTACAAATCCCCAAGCATGCGATTTCTGGGTCTAATGGTAGTTAAATGTTTACTTTTAAAATAAACTGCCAATTTTCTGGTTGGCTGTACAATTTTCCATTCCTACCAATATCAATAATAGAATCTCTTTGCATCCTCACCAACATTTGATGTTGTCACTTTTTTTTCTTAGCCTTCTGATAGGTGTGCAGTGATATCTCATTGTGGATAGCTCATTAAGAAAACTTGCGTTTTTAATGGCTCATGATGTTGAACATCTTTTCACGTGCTTATTTGCCGTCTGTATATCTTCCTCGGTGCATGTCTGTGCATGTCTTTTGCCCATATTATAAACGGATTGTTGGTTATTACTGTTGAGTTTTGAGAGTTCTTTATATATATTCTAGACTCTGTGTCAGTTATGTGGTTTGCAGATATTTTCTCCTAGCCTTGTACCTTGCCTTTTCATCCTGTTAGCAGAGTTTTTGGAAGAGCAAAAGCTTTTTTAAAATTTATTTTATTTTGTTTTTTTCCAATTTTATTGAGATATAATTGATATACAGACCTGTATAAGATTAAGGTGTACTGCATAGTGACTTGCACATATAAGTGTGAAATGATTACCACAATATATTTAGTTAACATCCATCTCATATGGTTACAAAATTTTTTTCCTTATGATAAGAACTGTCAGGATCTACTCTCTTAGAAACTTTCAAATACACCGTCCAGCAGTGTTAAATAGTCATCATGCTGTACATTTTATCCCCAGTAATTATTGATCCTATAACTGGAAGTTTGTACCTTTTGACCCCCTGCATTCTATTAAAAATTTTTAATTTTGGGGCTGACCCAGTGGCGAAGTGGTTAAGTTTGCATTCTCCCTTGGCGGCCTGGAGTTCGCCAGTTGAGATCCCAGGTGTGGACCTATGAACCGCTTATCAAGCCTTTCCATGGCAGGCATCCCAAGTATAAAACAGAGGAAGATGAGCACAGATGTTAGCTCAGGGCCAATCTTCCTCAGCAAAAAGAGGAAAATTGGCAGCGGATGTTAGCTCAGGGCCAATCTTCCTAAAACAAAAAAAAAAAATTGAAATTTTGATGAGGTTCAGTTCATTAATTTTTCCCTTTATGGATCATGTCATGTCTGAGAACTCTTTGCCTCGCCCCAGATCCTGAAGACGTTTTCCTGTTTTTTTTTCCTAAAAGTTTTATAGTTTTATGATGTGCATTTAAGTCTGTGATCCATTTTGAGTTTTAATTATATATATATACTTTATATAAAAATATTTAATTTTTATATAAGGTTTAAGTCAAAGTTCATCATCTTGCCTATGAATGTCCAATTATTCCAGCACGGTTTAAATTCTTTTACACCTTTGTCAAAAATCAGTCAGACATATTTGTGTGGGTCTGCTTCTGGATTCTCTATTCTGTTTCTCTTCTTTATATGTTTGTCCCTCTGCTACTATCACACAGTCTTGATTACTAGAGCCATGTCTTGAAGTCAAGTGGATTGATTCTTCCCACTGTGTTCTTTTGCGAAATTGTTTGGCCCACTTTAGTTCCCTTGCCTTTCCATATAAATTTTAGAATAATCTTGTCTATTTTACAAAACATCTTGTGGGGATCTTGATAGGGATTGCATTAAACCTCTGTATCAGTTTGTGGAGAATTGGCCTCTTTACTATGTTGAATCTTCCAATTCATGAGCGCTCTATGTCTCTCACTGGAGGGTTTGAAGTAAGAAGTAACATGATTTGATACGTGTTTCCTGAAAAACCACAGGGCTGATGTATGGAAAAAGAGTTCTTGAAGGTGGACCCCGTAGCAAGAGGGAGCTCGATAGGAGGCAGCTGCAGTCAGTTAGGTGAGAGGTGATGATGGCTTGGACTGGGTGGTGGAGGCGGAGAGAACAACCTGGCTTTGAGGTTTACTTATTTATTTATTTTTAAACTTTATTGCTTTTCACAAAGTTTATTAAAAATGTGTTTTAATTAATGCAAAATTGGACATTATGTGATAATATATACTTTTTAAATTATTTTATTGAGGTCATATTATCTTGTGTAAATTTCAAGTGTACATTATTATTTATCAGTTTTGTATAGATTGCATCGTGTTCACCACCAATAATCTAGTTTTTATCTGTCACCATACATGTGTGCTCCTTACCCCTTTCGCCCTGCCCTCACCCCTTTGGCCTCTGGTAACCGCTAATCTGTTCTCCCTATCTATGTGTTTGTTTATCCTCCACATGTGAGTGAAATCATACGATATTTGTCTTTGTCTGGCTTATTGAGGTTTATTTTTGAGGTGGAAGTAATGGAATTTACCGATGGACTGAATACAGAGATTAAGAGGGAAGTGTCAAGGATGATTCCTGGGTTTCTGGCTTGAGCCAGAAGATGACACCACTTGGTGAGAGGAATATGGGAAGGACCAAGTTTTGGGGAGAGAGAATGAATTCGATTGTGGATGTTGTGAGTTTGGGGTTTCACTGGGCCTTCCAGATGTCTATTATATCTAATAGGCAGTTGAATATAGAGTCAGAAGCTAAGGGGAAAATTAGTGCTCTAGGTATTGACATCTCTACTCAAACTTACCCTTTTTATTATTTGCATTAAAACTGGATAATCTTGGCACTCAAGGGTGGAAACTGAACTTCTATGGCTCCAACACTTTGCAAAGGGTTACTGTCCCCATCCCTTAGCTCGTAGGTGGGGGTGTAAGGGGAAGGGGATTTGTAAGCTGGGTTTCGAGGGTTGGGCGGTAATTATATGATTGCTGATGCAAAAGAACATGAAGAAGGTGTACAGATGATGAACTCAGAGTATATGTGCACCCTTTTAAAATCTATTGCTGAAGTATTTACATTGTATGTGCTTGATGGACAGGTAGAGCAAGTTTTTATTCTTGGGAGAACAATAGAAATGCCTGACCCAGAGCTCTATTTTTTTTTTTTAATTTTTACTCTTTTTTTTTCTTCTTTTAAAGATTGGCACCTGGGCTAACAACTGTTGCCAATCTTCCTTTTTTTCCCCCAAAGATTGGCACCTGGGCTAACAACTGTTGCCAATGTTTTTTTTTTTTTTTCTGCTTTATCTCCCCAAACCCCCCTTTACACAGTTGTATATCTTAGTTGCACGTCCTTCTAGTTGTGGGATGTGGGATGCCGCCTCAACGTGGCCTGACGAGTGGTGCCGTGTCCGTGCCCAGGATCCAAACCCTAGGCCGCCACAGCTGAGCGCGCAAACTTAACCACTCGGCCACGGAGCCAGCCCCCAGAGCTCTATTTATACTTTTGGCCATGGTGGTGTCTTGGGGGAGGCAGGATGGAAATGAAAACTGTAACTCATTTTAGCTGTGTTCTTATTTACCCCAAAGGGAGAGATTTAGGAATTACCCTCTTATTCCAATGAGTTGGGTACAGTGTCCCGCTGAGGAGGAGTCAGGGCCATGGGCTGAAGTCTATGCATGGGACTTTTATAATATGTTCTCTGGTATATTCCGAGTGCACATTTGTCCAGCTGGAGCCAGTTCAGAATGCTACTAACTCTGAGGGACTTCTCCAATAGTGACAGGGGACCTATTGAGCCTACTAGGAGAAGATGGAAAGCTGTATGTGTTCCCTGGAGCACATTCTGCCTACCTATCGGCGCCAGTGGGAGGGGTAGCCTCCATCTCGGGGCTGTAATTTCTCTTATTACTGTCTCCTTATTACTTGTCTCTTATGACTGTCTCCACTCCACGTCTGTTCAGTATGGTAGTCTTGCTGGGAGGTTAGCAAGAAACATCTTCTCTTCCCATTCACCAGTGTTTGACCCATCCCATGAAAGAAATTGTTTCCTAAGCTAACTAGGCAATTCATTTATTTTAAGCATTGTGCTCTGCGATCCAGGAATCCCCTAGTGCTAATCCAAATAAATTATCTGGTCAGCTTAACCAGGTTGGAGATTTTTATAGGATGGATAAAATGGAAAAGAAAAAGGTTTGCTTCAATGCTTTACTGAAAGTTATCACCGTATCTCTGGGCTGATGGGAGACCCAGCCCTGAAGCCCTGCTCGTGTTTCTACAAGGCAGGGAGCATTTGACCCTAGCCCCCCAGTAAGAGTGTGCCCCCTTTCCTTCTTCCTGGCTTCAGAGTATGTATGCGCTGATGTCCTTCTGTACGGGCAGGCTAGGCCGACTCCTAGGAAGTCAAGGATGCTGGAACAGTGGTCTGCCCCCAGAAAGCATTCTCTCCCAGACAGGTCTGCCTCAGTGACTGAGATTTCCATTGTTGCAGTACTCCTCTGGGAGTGGGAGTCCCCAAATATGGGTCACATGAGGGGCTCCTTCATGGACTTTTGCCATTTCAAATACCATCAATATTATTATTTACTAAATGTTTTATTTTAAATTGATTCCAAAGGCAATGACCTTTTAACTGCAGCCTTGTCCTAACCCATAATATCCATGGGATCACAGGTTGGATGTGCTAGTTATACTCTTATGCCAAGGCTGGCTTGCCAAGCGGCAGCAGTGGGCTTAGCCTGAGGGTACAAAGGTCGAGCCTTCTCCCTTTTCACAGTGCCAGGCGCAGGGGCCCCTGGAATGTCCATCCCTAAGCAAGGTTCGCTGTGGAGCCTCTATTTCACATTCCACTCGGGAAGAATGCATTTGGCAGGAATTTTTGCCTTTGTGACACATCTCCAGTTCTTCCGAGACCAAAATTTATACCATCTGTATGAACCTTTGTGACCCCAATTGGGTTGGCAAATGTTTCAACTGGCAATTTTTCACTCTGCTGGGTTGCTACAAGTCTCCTGAAGTGGGTGTGCAAAGCTCGCAAGTCACCTCCATGGGAGCTCTACTTGGGTACATATGGGGTCCTGGTTGGCTTTTCTTCCCTAAGGAGTCGATTGTGAATGGGAATCAGACCTCCTTGGGATGAGACACACGGCCATGTGGCTACCCTCAGAGACGAACTGGTGACCAGTAGCATAAGGCAATAGTGAAATACCAGCAGTCGTGCCCTGATTGTAACAACAATCAGGCGGTTACAAGTGTGATATTTTTCCCTCCAACACCTTTCCCTCCGGGTCAGCTGAGTTAGGGGATCTCTGAGCAGAATCTGGTATCAGGAGATGGGAACCTGGATTTGACCTCTGAGCAGCACAATAATTTGGTACACATGTTCCCACTTCACTCAGGGCACCTTTCCCCCGTGGTTTCCTAAAGGCTCCCCTTGGTCTTTGATACCTGCCCTGTGTCCTGTCCTCTCAAAGCCCCATTCATGAAAGCCCATTAGTCCAATAAACACTTAGCACTATCATAGTAAAGGGTGCTAAATTTATATATTTGCAATGGAACCAAGGGCCATCTGGAGATAAGGCTTTTTTTCCTTAAAAAAAGACAAAACAAAACAATGGGACAGCCCTGTGGTGTTGTGGTTAAGTTTGGGGTACTCTGCTTTGGTGGCTCTGGTTTGCTGGTTCAGATCCTAGGCGTGGACTTACACCACTCGTTGGCCATGCTGTGGCATCATCCCACATACAAAAAATAGAGGAAGATTGGCACAGATGTTAGCTCAGGGTGGGTCTTCCTCAGCAAAAAAAAAAAAAGAAAAAAAAAGTGGTATGAGAGCAGTTTTGGATGGTGCATTGAGTAACTTCCAAAAAAATCAACAGTGCAATGACCAACTCATCTTCTTGTTTTCTATTTGACCACATTTTCTGGTCTCAGTTTCTTCCCTGAATTATGGCTTTTGGTATCTCCCTATAGAAGGCAGTATAGTACACTAGATATGTGTGGGGGCTCTGAATTAAACTAGATTTTGAATCCCAGCTCCATCACCTACTGTCCAGATGAACAGCTAAGTTCCCTTAACCTCTTTGAGCCTCAGGTTCCTTATCTGTGAAGTGGGGATGATGATGGTCTCTACCTAATTGGTAGAGTGTTGTTTTGACGATTAAATCATCACTTAAGATAGTGCCTGGCACACAGTGCTCACATCATGTTATCTTTAACAACAACAAGAACAACAAAAAATTTTGTTCTTCTTGGGATTTTGATACCTCATTTAGTGCTCATTGCTGATGCTGCCATCCACTTGCTGTTTCAGCTTCTCAAGGTTACAAACTGAACACATCTCCTTTTGGAAGGAACTCTGTCCTGACCCTGTACTTCCACCTTCCGTCTGCGTCCAGACACTGAGTTTCACTGGGCTGGACGATAGGCAAGTTTTCCTGAGCAGGGGAAGGGAGGGTTAGGAAAGGTGGAGCTGGCTGCAGTTGGAGAGGTAATCTGCCCGGTCACCCTAGCACTGATCCGGGCTCTGGGGCTCCCTCTGCTGGCCAGTCAAGCTTCTGTCCTAAGACTGGCCTTGTGCTTGAGTTCCAACTATATACTCAATTACAAGGCTAGAGTGAAAAGAGCAGACAAGTGGGAAAATATCACGCATAATTATGAAAACGTACAAATATACGGACGCGTACTGAGGGCTTCTGGGATGCCAGATGTTGAGCTAGGAAGAGGAGCTGCAGAGACAAAGATGGCCTGATCTTCGGCAGAGGAGACAGGTGCATGAGCAGACAAAATGATGGGGGTCCTAGGAACTTGCCAGAAGTCTGTGGTGGCACAGGAGGCGGATGAGCAGAGGGAAGTACTGGACAAATTTACTGGCGGCAGCAGAGGAAGGTCTGGAAAAAGGCAAGGCTTTGCAGAGGGCGGTGACTCTGAGGCAAGTTTATGTTTATTAACAGTGCATTGCTTTCGGGCATAAAAGAATATTCACGCTGTGGATCTTAAGGGCATACTTGTTGTTTCAAGTTAATTGTAAGTTAATCAGAAGGTATAAAGTGTAGAATATGGAACATTTTAGTACAGAAGCAAGTTCATTCCTAAAGGTTGACTTTGGCAGTATTTTAACTATTTGCTTTCCTGTACTTTTAAAAAAGTGATTTTAACTGAGACAAAGAATAATTTGGTGTTACAGAGTTGAATGTGTGATAGGCATTTGCCAGCTTCATCTGGTGGTTACTTCATATATCCTTTATAAAACAACACAGGGGCCGGCCCAGTGGTGCAGCAGATAAGTTCGCACGTTCTGCTTCGGCTGCCCGGGGTTCGCCGGTTCAGATCCCTGGTGCGGACATGGCACCGCTTAGCAAGCCATGCTGTGGTAGGCATCCCATGTATAAAGTAGGAGAAGATGGGCACAGATGTTAGCTCAGGGCCAGTCTTCCTCAGCAAAAAGAGGAGGATTGGCAGCAGTTAGCTCAGGGCTAATCTTCCTCAAAAAAAAAAAAACAACACAAACTTACAAAAAATGTATTTATGTACTCATTTATTTATTCATAACACACAGTGCCAGAGTTGTGTGAAGCACAAGGGACCCAATGACAACAAAGTACAGGCTCCTTAAGGAAAGAGGCACACCTCCTGCTTTTCAGGAGTTGATAGTCTAGAACATTGCACCACACAGCTTCACCATTTTGGGTGAACAAAGACATTGGTTTGTCTCACTGGAGGGCCATCTCTACAGATCCTGGTAGGGTGGCAACTCAGTCTGGGCTGGGGAGTGGGGGTTGGGGCAGAGGCAGACCAGCCTGGGGCTCACAATTTGATGGACAATTCCACAAGTTCATTCACAGGGACAACTGGGGTAAAATGGAGTGGCTTAAATCAAACTTTTTTGTCTTTTTAAAGATTGGCACCTGAGCTAACAACTGTTGCCAATCTTCTTCTTCTTCTTTTTTTTGGTTTTTCTCCCTGAATCCCCCCAGTAGATAGTTGTATATTTTAGTTGTGGGTCCTTCTAGTTGTGGCATGTGGGACGCCACCTCAACATGGCCTGAAGAGTGGTGCCATGTCCGCGCCCAGGATCCGAACTGTGGAAACCATGGGTGGCCGAAGCCGAGCGCGCGAACTTAACCACTCGGCCACGGGGCCGGCCCTTAAATCAAACTTCTTTTTTTTTTTTATTGAGTTATTGATAGGTTACAATCTTGTGAAATTTCAGTTGTACATTAATGTTTGTCAGTCATGTTGTAGGTGCACCACTTCACCCTTTGTGCCCACCCCCCATCCCACCTTTCCCCTGGTATCCACTAAACTGTTCTTAGTCCATAATTTTAAATTCCTCATATGAGTGGAGTCATACACAGATTATCCTTCTCTCACTGGCTTATTTCACTTAACATAATTCTCTCAAGGTCCATCCATGTTATTGCAAATGGAATGATTTTGTTCTGTTTTGCAGCTGAGTAGTATTCCATTGTATATATGTACCACATCTTCTTTATCCATTCGTCTGTTGCTGGCACTTAGGTTGCTTCCACGTCTTGGCTATTGTAAACAGTGCTGCAATAAACATTGGGGTGCATAGGACTTTTGGGATTGCTGACTTCAAGCTCTTTGGATAAATACCCAGTAGTGGGATGGCTGGATCGTATGGTAGTTCTATTTTTAATTTTTTGAGGAATCTCCATACTGTTTTCCATAGTGGCTGCACCAGTTTGCATTCCCACCAGCAGTGTATGAGGGTCCTTTTTCTCCGCAACCTCTCCAACATTTGTTGCTATTAGTTTTAGATATTTTTGTCATTCTAACGGGTGTAAGGTGATATCTTAGTGTAGTTTTGATTTGCATTTCCCTGATGATCAGCGATGATGAGCATCTTTTCATGTGCCTATTGGCCATCAGTATATCTTCTTTGGAGAAATGTCTGTTCATGTCTCCAGCCCATTTTTTGATTGGGTTGTTTGATGTTTTGTGGTTGACTTGCGAGTGTTCTTTATATATTATGGATATTAAGCCTTTGACAGATATATGACTTGCAAATATTTTTTCTCAGTTAGTGGGTTGTTTTTTTGTTTCAATCCTGTTTTCATTTGCCTTGAAGAAGCTCTTTAATCTGATGAAGTCCCATTTGTTTATTCTTTCTATTGTTTCACTTCTCTGAGAAGGCATGGTGTCCGAAAAGATCCTTTTAATACTGATGTGAAAGAGTGTACTGCCTACGTTTTCTTCCAGAAGCCTTATGGTTTCAGGTCTCACCTTTAGGTCTTTGATCCATTTTGAGTTTATTTTGGTGAATGGTGAAAAAGAATGGTCAATTTTCATTCTTTTACATGTGGCTTTCCAGTTTTCCCAGCACCATTTGTTGAAAAGACTTTCTTTTCTCCATTGTATGCCCTCAGCTCCTTTGTCAAAGATAAGCTGTCCATAGATGTGTGGTTTTATTTCTGGGCTTTCAATTCTGTTCCATTGATCTGTGCACCTGTTTTTGTACCAGTACCATGCTGTTTTGATTACTGTAGCTTTGTAGTATGTTTTGAAGTCAGGGATTGTGATGCCTCCCGTTTTGTTCTTTTTTCTCAGGATTGCTTTAGAAATTCGGGGTCTTTTGTTGCCCCATATGAATTTTAGGATTCTTTGTTCTAATTCTGTAAAGAATGTCATTGGGATTCTGATTGGGATGGCGTTGAATCTGTAGATTGCTTTAGGTAGAACAGACATTTTAACTATGTTTATTCTTCCAATCCATGTACATGGCATGTCTTTCCATCTCCTTATGTCGTCATCCAATTCTCTCAGAAAGGCCTTGTAATTTTCATTATATAGGTCCTTCACTTCCTTAGTTAAATTTACCCCAAGGTATTTTATTCTTTTTGTTGCGATTGTGAATGGTATGGTATTCTTGAGTTCTTTTTCTGTTGGTTCATTACTGGAGTATAGAAATGCTACTGATCTATGCTAATTGATGTTATACCCTGCAACTTTGCTGTAGTTGTTGATTACTTCTAACAGTTTTCCAATGGATTCTTTGGGGTTTTCTATATATAAGATCATGTCGTCTGCAAACAGCGAGAGTTTCACTTCTTCCCTCCCTATTTGGATTCCTTTTATTCCTTTTTCTTGCCTGATTGCTCTGGCCAGGACCTCCAGTGCTATGTTAAATAAGAGTGGTGATAGAGGGCATCCTTGTCTCATTCCTGTTTTCAGGGGGATGGGGTTCAGTTTTTGCCCATTGAGTATGATGTGGGCTATGGGTTTGTCGTATATGGCCTTTATTATGTTGAGGTGGTTTCCTTCTATGCCCATTTTGTTCAGAGTTTTTATCATAAATGGCTGTTGGATCTTGTCAAATGCCTTCTCTGCATCTATTGAGATGATCATGTGGTTTTTATTCCTCAGTTTGTTGATGTGGTGTATCACGTTGATTGATTTGTGTATGTTGAACCATCCCTGTGTCCCTGGTATGAATCCCACCTGATCATGATGTATGATTCTTTTGATGAATGGCTGAATTCTGGTTGCCAAAATTTTGTTTAGAATTTTTGCATCTATGTTCATCAGTGATATTGGCCTGTAGTTCTCTTTTTTTGTGGTGTCCTTGTCAGGTTTTGGTATCAGCGTGATGTTGGCCTCATAGAATGTGTTAGGAAGTGTTCCATCTTCCCTAATTTTTTGGAATAGCTTGAAAAGGATAGGTATTAAATCCTCTCTGAAAGTTTGGTAGAATTCCCCAGGAAAGCCATCTGGTCCTGGGGTTTTATTCTTTGGGATGTTTTTGATTGCTGTTTCAATCTCTTTCCTTGTGATTGGTCTGTTCAAATTGTCTGCCTCTTCTTGAGTGAGCTTTGGGAGACTGTAGGAGTCCAAGAATTTATCCATTTCCTCTAGGTTATCCATTCTGTTGGCATATAGTTTTTTGTAGTATTCTCTTATAATCTGTTGTATTTCTGCAGAGTCTGTTGTTATTTATCCTTGCTCATTTCTGATTTTGTTTATTTGAGCTTTCTCTCTTTTTTTCTTTGTAAGTCTGGCTAGTGGTTTGTCAATTTTATTTATCTTCTCAAAAAACCAGCTCTTTGTCTCATTGATCCTTTCTACTGCCTTTTTCGTTTCAATAGTATTTATTTCTGCTCTGATTTTTATTATTTCTCTCCTTCTGCTGACTTTGGGCTTCATTTGTTCTTTTTTCTCTAGTTCAGTTAGGTGTGCTTTAAGGTTGCTTGTTTGGGATTTTTCTTGTTTGTTAAGATGTGCCTGTATTGCGATGAATTTTCCTCTTAACACAGCTTTTGCTGTATCCCATATGAGTTGGTATGGCATGCTATCATTTTCATTTGTTTCCAGGTATTTTTTTATTTCTTCTTTAATTTCTTCAATGATCCATTGCTTGTTCAGTAGTGTGTTGTTTAGTCTCCACATCTTTGTGCCTTTCTCAGCTTTTTTCTTGTAATTAACTTCTAGCCTTATAGCACTATGATCTGAGAAGATGCTTGTTATTATTTCAATTTTTTTAAATTTGTAGAGGCTTGCCTTATTTCCCAACATATGGTCTATCCTAGAGAATGTTCCATGTGCACTTGAGAAGAATGTGTATTCAGCTCTTTCAGGGTGAAGTGATCTATATATGTCTATTAAGTCCAATTGTTTTAGTTTTTCATTTAGCTGCACTATTTCCTTGTTGATTTTCTGTCTGGATGATCTGTCCATTGATGTGAGTGGGGTGTTGGGGTCCCCTACTATTATTGTGTTGTTTTTAACATCTTCCTTTAGGTCTGTTAATAGTTGCTTTATGAATCTTGGTGCTCCTGTGTTGGGTGCATAGATATCTATAAGCGTTATTTCTTCTTGATGAAGTGTCCCTTTGATCATTATATATTGTCCCTCTGTGTCTCTCTTTACCTGTCTTATTTTGAAATCCACTTGGTCTGATAGGAGAATTGCAACACCTGCCTTTTTTTCCTTGCTATTTGCTTGAAGTATTGTCCTCCACCCCTTCACCCTGAGTCTGTGTTTGTCCTTGGGGCTGAGGTGTGTTTCCTGGAGGCAACAAATTGTTGGATCTTGTTCTTTAATCCATTTTGCCACTCTGTGTCTTTTTATTGGAGAGTTCAATCCATTCACATTGAGAGTGATTATTGATGCATGTGGACTTAGTGCTGTTAATCTGTCGTTCATTATCTTGTTTTCCTGCATTTCTTTTCCTGTTTGCTTTAGACTACCCATTTAATACTGCAATTTCTTATGCTGGGTTTCTTAGATTTTTCCTTATTTATGATTTGTGACTCTGTTCTGTACTTTATTTTAGTGTCTACCTTGAAGTTTCTATTTAGAATCTCATGTATAATATAGTCTATTCTCTGGTGGTCTCTTATGTACTTGACCAATACTGATTTAGACCCTTTGCTCTTCCCCTCCTAAATAATTATTTTCATTTTTTATTCCAACTTGTCTTATTAATTGGTAGTTAGAGTGCTAAGATTGTCCTTGTTTTGGTAGTTTCCTTACCTTTACCCTAATGCTATAATTGAATATTTGCTATCCTGTTCTGGTTCTATCCATCGGTCGCCCTAGTCTGTGGATTGTGTCCCCTTTCTCCCTTTTTTCTTTTTTCAGGTATGGGAGAGCCTTCTTGAGGATTTCTTGTAATGGAGGGCTGTTAGTTACAAATTCCCTTAACTTTTGTTTGTCTGGAAAAGATTTAATTTCTCCCTCATATGTGAAGGAAATTCTTGCTGGATAGAGTATTCTTGGCTGAAGATTTTTATCCTTTAAAGCTTTGAATATGTCACTCCATTCTCTCCTAGCTTGAAAGGCTTCTGTAGAGAAATCCGCTGACAGTCTGATAGGGGCTCCTTTATAGGTTATTCTTTTTTTTTCTTACTTCCCTGAGTATTCTTTCCTTATCTTTCCTTTTTGCCAACTTTACTACTATGTGCCTTGCCGTAGGTCTTTTTACATTGACAAATCTAGGAGATCTAAAACCCTCCTCTACACACATTTCTCCATCGATCCCTAGATTTTGGAAGTTCTCTTAAATAATTTTGTTAAGCACACTTTCTGCTCCATTTTCCTTTTCCATATTCTCAGGAATTCCTATGATCCTTATGTTCTTACTCCTCATTGAATCCATTATCTCTCAGAGATTTTCCTCATTTTTTTAAATTCTTAGTTCTCTTTCTTCCTCTGTCTGGCGCCATTCAGCCTGTCTATCTTCAATTATGCTAATTTTCTCCTCTATGTTGTCTACACGGGCATTCAGAGCATCTGTATTCTGTTTTATCTGGTCCATTGTGTTTTTCATCTCAAGTAATTCTGTTTGATTCTTCTTTATGATTTCAATCTCTTTTGTGAAGTAACTCCAGAACTCGGCTTGTTTCTCTATCTTTCCCTCTACCTCATTGAGTTTTTTGATTATAGCTGCTCTGAACTCATTATCACTTAGTTTACCTAATTCCAAGTCCTCAGGACTTAATTCTGTGTTTGTACTGTTTTCTTTCTGGTCTGGGGCTTTTATAAATTGCTGGATGGTAGAGGAGCGGTTTTTTTCTCATGGTGGTAGAATTCAGTTGCAGTTACAGCCTGTCGCCACTAGATGGGGGTTGAGAGCGGCGTGTTAGCTCTCCGCCTTGGGGCAAGATGGCTGCGCCCACTGGCTTTGCTGGGGGGGGAGGGGCTGTTACTCACACGTGCCGGTCTGAGTTCAGATCAGTTCTGTTCTCTGGTCTCCCAAGGCCCTTGATTTATAGGGTCCCTGCGGACGGAAGCTTTCCCCCCGTCAGCGGGTCTCCACTGAATCAGTGGCAGGAGTCCTGGCTGATCCCCCCGTCGCGCGGCCCCTGCCCTGCTCCTTCCCGACCCACGCCGCAGCGATCGCAGACTCTAGGGGAGGGAGCGATGTTCTCTCCTACCGTTCCAGCGCCTCCGAAGGTGTAAGCAAGGTTTATGATCTCCGCCTTCTTGGTATTGTAGGTCTCTAACGAGATGGCATTATGTTTATTCTCTGAAATTCAGTTCTTCCAATCTTTTGTTGTATTTTGGAGGGGAGAGAATCCCGGGTCAGCTCACCCCGCCATTTTGCTCCGCCCCCTCTAAATCAAACTTCTTAAAAGGCATCTGAAATCCACATCTGTAGTTGTTGAATCAATAAATGGATAAGTCTACAAGTTTTTAAATTGGTGATTTTAGATCTGTATTGATAATCAATTTCTCCTAAAATAGATGATGGACACTAGATGTTTTAAAAGAACATTGTTCTAGGAAATGAATGTTCCCTTTGACAGACCTTAATCCCATGACACCATCAGTTCCGACAGAAGTCTTAACCACTGGGATTGCTCTATTGTACCCAGCCTTCCTCTCTGCGTTTTTTTTGGAAGATTAGCCACGAGCTAACATCTTGCTGCCAATCCTCCTCTTTTTTTTTGCTGAGGAAGATTGGTCCTGAGCTAACATCTGTGCCCATCTTCCTCTACTTTATATGTGGGACGCCTACCACAGCATGGCTTGCCAAGCAGTGCCATGTCCACACCCAGGATCGGAACCGGCGAACCCTGGCTGCCGAAGCAGAATGTGTGCACTTAACCACTGCACCACCAGGCCAGCTCTTCTCTCTGCTTTTCAATCAAGGAAATTTCTACTTTCTGAGGGAGGAAGAAGGACAACTACAAAAGGGTCAGCAATCTGCTTTACAATTGTATTACTTAACCTTTTTGTAGGTTGTGATAACGGGATTTGTTGAGTTTCCTAGTGGTGACGTTTTCCTTCACTCCATCTGCCTTTCTACCTTCCAGCCAGCACCTTTCTAGAGTCCAGTTTTCAGCCCTGAAATTCAAACCTTCCCCTCCCCCTCCCCAACAAAACCCAGGCCCCCTGTTCCCTTGCCTAGCTGGATGCTAACCACGTCCCTTTAGGCACTCACGGTGTGATTTCAGGAGAGTGATAAAGGCTCTTGAGGGCACCCACATTCTCTTCCACCAGCTTTGAGGCCTGAAGTTCTAATCTGAGTCTAATCCTATAGTTTAAGGCATGGATTTCTGTCAACATTCAAATCTCTGTTGAGAGGTGCCACATTCTGCTATCATGACTATCATCATTATCAATTTCTTATGCTGTGACATTCTGCTAGGGTGATTATCATCATTATCCGTCTTATTCCTGAGTGGGAATGAGTGCTTTGGGCAAAACTGTTGGAAGAAGGTGAAAGAGAGAAAGAGGGCTCCAGATGTCTGGAGAAGAGAAAGGGGTGTAGGGGGATAGAAAGGACTCTGACAATAAGGCCAAAGGTGGCCAGGGATGCAGGCAGAAGACAAGCTGAATTCTGAAGACAGCACAGTTTTGCGAAGGCCGGAACTACGCTTCTCTTTTCTGTCCCATCGGGAATCTGCAAAGGGACCTGAAGACACCTGGGACTCTCACCCCCAACACACCTTCCTCCTCAATGCCTGGAAATACCCGAGTTAGAAAAAATAATTTTAGCACGCCCTCAGGTGGCCAAACGGAATACTGCGGCAGTGGCTTTTGATGGAAGTTGGCGCTGTGGACAAACATCTCGGAATCTGCGCTGGTGCTTGGCAAGTTGGTAGGCACCCGGCAGGGCAACTTGTGCAGAGATGGCACTCTTCCCTTTAGGGTGCCAATTCGCAAGCTGATTGGCGTAGCAGCCCTGGAATAATCTCGCCAGGTTTATTTTGGACTCTCTGCATCGCCTCCTCACAGTGCTGCGTGGCATAGGTCTAATTTTGAAATTAAAGTGAACTTCAATTATTTCTTAGATTTAAGTATTATTATGCGCTCCTTAAATTAAGTGGAGCCAGCTTTACAGGAGGAGAGGATGATTTGTGTATGGACTTTCCATCTAAAGCAGACTAGAGCGAGAAGGATGGATAGCCACGGATATTTTAATTTTTTTTACTTTGGGATAATTTCAGATTTACAGAAAAGTTGCAAAAATAGTACAAATAATTTCCATATACTCTTCACCCAGATTCTCCCAAAGTTAGCATTTTACCACATTCACTTTGTCATACTCCAATTATAAATATGTATTTTTTCTGATCTGTTTGAGAATGTTACAGGATGCTCCTTTATCCTTATATACCTCATTGTACATTTTCTAAAAACAAGGACATTAGCTTATATAACCACATAAAATGATCAAAACCAGAAAATTAATACAATGCTGTTTCTGATATTCAAACTTGGTTCAAAGTTGCAAATTGTCCTACCAACGTCCTTTATAGAAAACAAAAACAGGATCCAATCCAGCATCACTCATTGCATTGCATTTAGTTGCGTCTCTTTAGTGTTTATTATGAAATGGTTCCTCAGTCTTTCTTTGTGTTTAACGACCCTGACAGAAATTACAAGCCAATTATTTTGTCGATGAACTTAGCTGAATTTCTATTTTTTGCTTTAAAGACTGGTACCTGAGCTAACGTATGTTGCTGTGCGTCGTCGTTTTTGTTTTTCCTTTCTTCTCTCCAAAGCATATTCTAGTTATTGGTTCTTTTAGATCGTGCTATGTGGGATGCCCCCTTTAGTGGGGTGCGAGCACTGCTTCCGCGCCAGAATCCAAACCAGCAAAAATGCGGCCCGCACAGACGCTTGAAAGAAAATCTCAGCGCGCGGCCGCGGGGCGGCTCCCGTCTGATGTTTCTTTAAGATGAGATTCAGGTTATGCATTTAGGGTGGAAACATTACAGAAGTGATAACACCAGGAACTTTGGGCTGAGACAAACTGGCATTTTTCAGGCAAGTATTTTGATACGTGAGAATCTTGATTATCAAGTGCCCAGGTTTTTTTTTTTTTTTTTTTTCTTTTTCTAATCCTCCCTTGAGAATCAGAAGCCACGGCTCCTGGGTTTTAGTCTCAGCTGTAGTTTAGTGTCAGCTGTGTGACACTAGGGAACAGCCAGGTGATCCCTTTCCTGGCTGCCTGACCTGTGAAATGGTGGTCACCACGAGAGGAGAGTGCTTTGGAAGCTTCGGCTGGAGAAAGGGTTAGAGGGCGTGAGTTCGGCACTCAGATCTGCGCCGCAACTGACTGAACGAAGTCCATGTTTCTCTATGGTCTGTTTCGCGACTACGGTCGGACTTAACATGTTTCCACATAATTCTTGGCTTTGGCCGGGAGACTCACAAGTACTGGAGAGTACAGAGCCATTTATATATAGTCGTTTATAATGGAAGTGTAGATTTGAAACCAATCGCCAATATGAGCCACTGCTACCAAGCTTTCATCTTCCCCTGGGTGGCTGGAGAAGTTCTATAGTGCAAGATATTTCTGGTTAGAAATGTGGAGACATGGTCTTTAAAGTAACAGCAACAGTCATTACTTTCTAAGCTTTGGTGTGTGACATATTTTTTCTTTCTTGTTGAATTTTGTTAGCTGTTTGGGATCCCGTAAGATTGAATTCCATTAACATTTATTTCCAAAGCATTTTCTGAGCTGTGACTGGTGCTACAGAGCTGCAGTGACCGTCCCCTAAAGATGCAGAGTGCTTCTGGCCACGGACCTTTTAAATGGCGTCACAGCCTGATGGACTGTTTGATTTCTCATAAATGTGCTCCCTGGCACTACATTTATAATCTTGAACTTGTAATTTTCTGATGTTGTGCAATGTTTAATCAGGTGCAACTGTCATAACAAGGCCATGTGATTTTCCAGCCCTTGTACAAATGTTATCTTATTTGTATCTTATCACATTATATGTCAAAACCCACGGCACACTGGTTGGCACGGAACAGGTACTCAACAAATTTATCAAATAAATAAACATATTTAATATGAATAATGTTTATTATTGGTAAATAAATTTACTAAATATATAAACTCAATCCTTTATCAGGGTAGTATTCATTGCCTGTTCAGCAGAAATCTCTTTTAATCTGCTGTGGTTTTATTCTAGTCTTTGATTGATGCAGAAAGTTCCTTTCTAGATTGATATAATAAAAGCCTCTATTTAAAGCCATACTGCTCTTACTTCTGTTCCTGGAGCTTGTCAAGCTTATCCCTGCCACAGGACCTTTGTACTTGCTTTTCTCTGCTTGGAGTGCACTTTCCCCAGATCTTCCTGTGGCTGACTACTTCTCATCATTCGAGGTTCAGCCTAAGAATAATTTCTTCACGGAGACCTTCTCTGGCTGTATTAGTTTCCCATGGCTGCCATAACAACTTACCACAGTTGATTTAAAACAATAGAAAATTATTCCCATAGTTCTGGAGGCTCAAAGTCCAAAATCTAGGTATTGGCAGGGCTGTGCTCCCTCTGAAGGCTCTAGGGAGAATGCTTCCTTTCCTCTTCCAGTTTTTGGTGGCTCCAGGTGTTCCTTGGCTTATGGCAGCATCGCTCCAATCTCTGCCTCCGTCTTCAGATGGGTCTTCACATGGCCTTCCTCTCTGTCTGTGCTTTCTCCTTTCCATCTCTTATATGGAGGCTTGTCATTGGATTTAGAGCCCTCCTTAATCCGGGACTGGATTGACATCTTTACCTAATTCCAAATAAGGTCACATTCTGAGGTTCTGGGTGGACACATCTTTTTGGGGCCACCATTCAATCTACTATACTTGCTTTTCAATGTAAGTCAACCATCTAGTCACTTCCTAGGACATCACCCTGCTTGAACCATTATCTAAAAGTATCTTGTTTATTTACTCTTCTTATTTATTGTTTTTCTCCCTTAGACTATAAGCTCCATGAGGGCAGGCACCTCGTTTGTCTTATACACTGTTATATCTCCAATGCCCAGCACATGGCAGACTTTCAGTAAATATTTATGCACTCTGGTCAGGAAAAACAAGTGCAAATGTCCTGAGGCAGGGACAAGCTTAACATGTTCCAGGAACAGAAATAAGACTAGTATGGCTGGACACATCCTTTTCACATGGATCCTCACCTTTTCTGTGGCTCCCTAGCAGATTCTTTACCTGTTGGAGCTGGAAACTCAGAAAGTTCTCTTTTGCTGGCCTCTCAAGGTTAGTCTCATTTGGCATCCTTGTCGTTTCCCCACAGAGCCTATTTCACAACTGTAGCAGTTTCCTCAAGGAAACCCCGTGACCTCTCCCATCATTTTCAGCACATGATCTCATAACCAAATAGAAAATAGAGGCCAGAAAGAGAGAATTTCTTACCCGGCATTGCGAGGCAATTCAGCTAGCAAAGGGATGTACGAAAGTTCCTGATTCCCAGGGCTTGGAGTTTGCAGGATGGGAAGTGGCAGAAATGAGGCTGGAGAGGTAGGCAGGGGCCAGATCAAGTAGGCACATAAACTGGGTTCGCTCTTCCTATCAAAAGTGTACAGGGCACAGGCAAAGTTAGGCAGATGCAGTACCTGCCTTCTGGCAGTTTTATCTGAAATTTGTCTCCTGGGAGGTTTCACATTGTAAGACTAAGGCTGATCTTGATTAATAACACTCTTTTCTGTTTTTATTTGACCTACAGATATGTGCGAATCAACAGTGCAGTTTAATGAGTATTTGTTGTGTATCTAGTAAGAACCAGGTGCTTCCCCAATGTGTTACCTTAAATCAGCACAAATTTACTTTGAAGTCTCATGCATGCTCTTTAAGAAAATCATGAGAATTTTGCATTTTACTGTATAGTATTTCTGTGTTTGTTTTGATGCACATATAATTTTTTCCCCTCTCTTCCCCCTCTTCGGGTAAAATTAATGGTCATGGGGGATTCCTATGCATCTTGTGGCTTCTTGCATCCCAAGTTCACTTCCTCCAGTTCTAGAAGCGCTTTCCTGCCCTTACAAAAGCATCTCTCTTACACAGATGAGCCACCTGTAGTCCAGAGATGTCCTGAAACTGAGTCAATGTCATAGACCTACTATGTGGAGAGCCAAGATTTGAATTCAGCTCTCCCAAGGATTGCTTCCAATGCATCACAGCCATTCAGGTTCTGGGGACTTCTATAGAAAACATAAGACACAACCCCAGACTTCCACAGGATTACAGCGTAACTGAAGAGGTGAGGTAGGATACATGAAAAGATAGCTACTCGTACAGGATTGTTTATATGTGGTCCAGCTAATCAGTAGTAGTGGGTTGAGAAAACTGTTTTAATTGTCACCATAAACTATTTGGGGGGAAACAACCCCCAATTTTCAGAAATCACTGAGATGATGGAAAAGTATGACCAGTATCTTGTTGGGTAAAATGTTTTGAGTTGGCAAAGCAGTGCTTCACTTCAGGCAATTGGTTTTCAATGGCCCATATGCTTGGGCCCTTCCTCCAGCCTGAGGCAGTACTGGGTCACTGCTATGTCGAATTGAGTTTCTTACCCTTCCTTCTCCTCCCAGGGTCAAAGCATGCCATAGCATTTTGTGGTGTCTGGATAGGTCCTTTGTGATCCAGAAAGACACCAAATTAAAGGCAGCAAATCCTCAACAGCTTTATCTTGGCAGCCACTAAGAGATGCCACTGAGCTGGGGGGAAGATGCATTTACCTTGGTGCCTTTCTTTGATTTCCAAGCCTGGCTGCCACCTGGTGGACTATCTGAGGGCCTCTTCAGAGCACTGCAGAAAGATGGCGGTGATGGCCCAGGTCCAGGGTTTGGCAGGGAGACATGGGCATTTCTGGCCTCTCACAGCTATGATCTTCTTTTTGCTAAGCCTGTATGCCCCCTTTTGGCATGCCTGGGATGCTTGAGAAGTCATTTAGCTTTGACTGGCAAGGGCTTGCCATTTCTGGATTTAAATAGATTTAAATAGAGTCTAAGAGGGGCAGTTGCATTCCTCCACTTTCTAGAGCTATATTTTTCTCTCACAGGTTAAAAAAAATGCACATGAAAAAGCCCCAACTTCATTATGCTTCGGTCACAGCAGGGAATTTATAGCAAGAGCCCAGCTGTTTGCAGCTCATGCCAAAGTTTTTTGATCCTAACGTAATTGAGCTCACATTTTTGAATCGGGAAATAATATTCAGAGGAGCCGACTTCGGAGTTTTTAGGTTTCCAGGCCAAGCAGTGGGTTCCTGAATCTATTTTGGGCTCTTCTTCCTTCGTACCTTTTCCTCTTCACCCTCAGAGCTCTTTGCTCCTTTCCTGGAACTAGGCCTGTGGCTGTGCAAATCTCTTTCTGTGCACACGCTATTCTAACTATCTTTTTGATGGAAAAAACTCCTCACGATTTTACACCTTAACTCTAGCCCTCACTGCTTAAAACTCCTTCTATTAATTGGGCTTCCATACATTCAAACAATACTAAGTCTAACTCTCATTTCCTGGGCATGGGGCTGGATGCTGTGCTGAGGGCTTTATGTTCATTATCTCTTTTGATCCTCCCAGCAACATTCTGAGGAAAGCGCTGTTATTGCTCCCTTTTTACAGCTGAGGTATCTGAGGCTTAGAGAGGTGAACTCACTTCTCAAGGTCACACAAAGGTGGAGTTGGGCTTCAAGTCCAGGTCATTTGGTTTCAGAGAAAGTAGTTTAAACCCTATTGCTGCATTGAACTGAGCACCTGGAACTGCCTGCTAGGTTTGATGGAGGATGATAAGGGCAAAAAAGACATTGTTCTTGCCCCGACAGAGCCTGAGTTGAAGTCGGAGAAAGCACTAAACACAGTAATGTGAAGAGCCAGCACCTCGCTTCTGCCAGCCTCATGGGGTTCTTGTGAAGGTCACATGAAATGACATGTAAAAGCCCTTGGTTCAAGGTGGAGTGGCATATGGATGCTGCGTGTTGGTATTAGACCAGAACAGCGCAGGCCTGAGCCAGTTACCTGCGTGTCTGGGAGGGCAGGTATAGGAGGGCGGTGCCGTGCAAACTTCACATCAGAGACGTAGAGAATCTGTTGTTGAATGTGGAACTTCTGCTACATCCTGGTTAGTCTGGCATGTCACACTTCTCGTTTGCCCGGGAAGATAATAATGATCGTAGCCAGCACCTATATAGCTCTTATTACGTAGCAGGCACTGGTCTCAGTGCTTTACAAATATTAACTCACTTAATTTTATTTGAAGGATTATATATTAGCCTCACAATTCTAGATTCCTCACTCAGTGCCCCCTTCTCCGTCAGTAACTAATGATTCTACTTCCTAATATTTTTTACACCCACCCCCTCTTCTCTGTCTGCGCCGTCTTTGCCACTGTTGTAGTTTGGGTTTAAGTCATCTCTTCCCTGGAGGGTCATAGCCACAGCCTTCTCCAGCGTTGCCGCTACTGCTCTCAACCCCGCCACCTCCTTGAGAGAAAAGAGGGTTTCTGTTTGTTGTTGCTATTCTTACCGTTTTGGTTCTTAGTTTCTCTGTTATTCCATTGTGCTTAATTGAGCCATTTCTCTTCTTTTAAACCTCTAATCCAGTTTAGTCTTTAAGACTTGCCTTGCTGCTGTTACTGATCATATGGAAGGGGTTTATTAACGTCGAGGAGGGAAGAATATAGATGGAAACTCTCACTGTGCTGTGGATTATTTCCCCTGTGGTCGCTTAGCAGTGATTCCTGGGTTCCCTAGGCCTCTTCGAAGTCCTCTGCACACAAAGGAGGCTCAGGGCTGCGTTCAGCCCTCACTGGGCATCCTGGCGGGATCTGGGGCAGTTGCCATTTCTGTCCACGTGTTAGCCCATCCCTGCTGCTCTGCAAAGGGGAGATGGGGCATGAGGAAGTGATGCCTGCTTTGGATGAGACTCAGCTTTTTCTCAAGAAGAGCCCGGTGAGTAATGAATCAGACCCTGAACATCCTGGAACACTAAACTCAATGCCACTGTTACCTCCCCCCAATTCACAGTCATTTCCAGGTAATGGCTCAGTCTAGGTCTGGCCCCCCAAACCATCCAAATGAGGGGGGGGCAACCGTCTTCAGCACCCAGAGTACAATTTTGCTGAGAAGATTTATTTTCACGTTGATTTGGAACATAAATACTGTAAATATCCTCCACCCTGTTAGCCTCTTTTTTTCCAGAGCTATAGTTAATGGGCTAACTTTCTGGCCTGCCTCTTTATCAAGTTGATAGAACTGTTTAATGAAACCCACGGAGATTGGACAATTTAGTCTAACGGTCAGTTGCAACCCTCGATGTAAGTAATTTCCAGCAATACTGTATGCGTCAAATGTCCAACCTGCCAGTGGTTATCAATATCCATTATGCTTTTGGTTGGCTTGAACCATTAATAACCTGTCAGATTAAGCAATTAGGCTGTCTCTACTTGCCAGAGGAAATTGTTTTCCCCTAACTGATGATATTGGTTTTGTGGTTGTGCAGATAAGTACTTGGTCAAAATGTTTGGCGCATTCCTAGCTGAGGAGTGAGTCTTTTTGATAGATAAGGAGCAAGAACTGAAATTCTAGGGACTGAGAGGAACCTGCAGACAATCTCTGAGAAAATGCCATTCCAGTGCACTTTATAAAAGTAGCTTAATTATCACTGGTGCTCTGTTGTGAGGGATTTCATTTGATGTGTCACCCAGGTGGGACCACATGTCTCCATGGTGCCCCAGCTAAGACAGCGTTCAAGTTTGATTGGAAATGTGAACTATGTTGGATTCTTTAGAAAGCACATCAGGGGCACTCTTGGGGATTTGCCGTTTTGTACACTTTCAAAAGCAAGATGAAGAAGAGAAAGGAGAGGGGAAAAGTTCAGTGGAAGCCATTAACGCTCCTCTACACTGTTTGTTTCTGGTCTCTCCTGAGGTTTTTGGTTTTGTGATTTTCCATTTCCATTTTCATGTGAGGCTACAGGAGCATGCGTTACTTCCTACCTTTCTGTCTTTGCAGACCCTAGTCACCCCACCTGCTGTGCCCTCCTCTCCCCCTTTACCAGCTTACATACAACCAGGGAGACCTTCCAGAGTAACTCTACCCATTCTGATCATGCGTTTACTCAAAGTCTTCTTATTCTTATGACATCATTTCACAATTATTGATGCATTGCTTTTATGATGTTTTAAAAATTTGATTTTTCTATTTTTATTTTTCCTAATTACAACAGCAATTTGAGTGTGACTCAGAAAACAGAAAACACATTTAAGTGCAAAGGAGAAATCCAGAAATCACCCATAATCCTACTACCCAAAGATAACCATTTGGTATGTGTCGTTCATTCATTCATTCAATAAGGGTTTATTGAGTGAGGATTTATTGGCTCTCTTGTAAGCTTTGGAGATATACTAGTTAGCAAAACACTGACTGTCCTTGTCTCCATGGAGCTCAGAGCCTAATGAGGGTTTTCCCATCATCACAAATTAAACATGCAGTTACAAATTGTGTTAAATGCTATGAAGAAGAGGCACGCTGTGCTGTGAGAGTGTGTGGGAAGGGGACCGATCCTGGTCTAGACCTCAAGGAAGGCTTTCCTAAGGAAGTGGCATTTGAGTTGAAATCTGAAAGATGATTAGGAAGTAGTTAGGCCAAGGAGGTTTGAATGGTGGAGAAGTGGGGAGGGGAAGGAGGAGTGAGAAGGGAAGATCCCTCCAAGCTGAGGTGATAGCATGTGGGAAAAGCAAAAGCTCAGTGACTAGAGGGAGTATGAGGTGTTCTGGGACAGGGCTGGGCAAACCATGATTTGCTGGTGCCTTTCCTGTTTTTGAGAAAGTTTTATCTGAAGACAGCCATGCCCATTCGTTTACGTATTGTCTGTGGTTGCTTTTGTGCTACACCTGCAGAGTCGAATAGTTGCAGCATTGAATAGTTCCCACACATGCCGTGTGGCACCTCGTAAAGCCTAAAATATTTACTGTCTGTCCCTTTACAGAAAAAGTTTGCTGACTCCTGTTCTGGGACCTAAAAGAAGGCTAGGGTGACAGGAAAGGAGGAATGTGGGGGATAATGAGGCTGAATCTAAGGCAAGGACTAGACAGGCCATGCAGGTTAAGGGTTTCAGAACTTCATTCTAAGAACAATGGGAAAGCACTGAATGGTTTTAAGCAGGAGCTTGAAAAGGCCCATCCTTCCAATATATACTGGTTTTTAATCTTTTTGTTTTTAATTTGGTAACTCATCTTGTATATTTTCTCATTCTTCGGTCATATAATCTTTAATGGTGTGCCTACTCTGCCATCATATGGCTGGTTGAAATTATATGTACTCAGCAGTGAACATGCTGTGCGTGTTGTCACTAATTTCCTTATGACAACTTATTGGAAATGAAATTGTTAGGTCAATGGGTATGTATATTTTAAAGGCTTTTGCTTCTCTGGTGTTTCCATTCCTCCAGAAGTGGTGTTTACAATCACCAGCAAGGTATGAGAGTACCTAGTTCCCCCACTCTAGTGAAACATTTAATATGTCTGCCAATTTATGCAAGAAAAACTGTATTTTATTGTTGCTTTGATGTGCATTTCTGTGATTATTGGATTCGGTAATATTTATTTCCCATATGCATTTCTTCTGTTGGCAAACGCTTAGTCATATAATTCGTCTATTATTCTATTAGGATATTTATCTTTTATTATTGATTTTTTATGAGCTTATTATAGATTGAGTATATTAACTCTTTGAAAGCCATATTGTAAATATTTTTTTCCCAGCTTGTCTTTCACCTTTACATTTTCTTTATGGAATTTTGGACAGAATTTGTAAATATTTATTTAGTCAATAAATCAATTTTTTCCTTTGGATTTTCTGCCTTTGGGGTTATGCTTGGAAAGACTTTCTCCATGCTGAGATTGTATAACATGCACGTGTATTTTCTACCAGTTTTAAACTAGTTTTTTTTGTATTTTAATCTTTAATCCATCTGGTCTTTATTTTGGTAGTGGCATGAGATAGAGATTTAACAGATTTTTTTAAAGAGGGGAAATCTCTTTTTAGGGGAGAAGAAGAAATATCTCTTAGAAAAATTGGAAACCTTTTGATTAAACACCCCAAACAGTGTATCTGGAGGAAGAATGGTTCTTTGGGTGAGAGGCAGGCATTTGAGACATTCCAATACCAATAAGGTTACTTATTTCAGAACAGAATTATCATGGATTTTTTTTTAAAAAATCACTCTCCCACTCCAAAGTTGATATCCCCAAACCACTTCCACCTCCAAACTCCTACTAGCCTAAAGCCTCAATCCTCAATATTACATCAAGAAGTGCTCTCTAAAATGACTTTTTTTGTGTGTGGAAGTGTTCATGTCTTCGTTTGGTCTTTTATCTTATGTCCAAACGAGGCATGCCTTTCCAAATAAAACTATCTGTGGCTTTAATGTTTCCCTTGCTTCTCTTTATTCTTTGTCTTCTAAATGTAGAGGACTCATTGTTTTATTTACTTCGCAAACACTTATGTAATACTTACTATGTCCTGGGCACTGTTTTAACTGCTTTAAAAATATTGACTCATTTATTTCTCATAACAGCCCTATGTTATAAGTGAAGCTATTATCCTTGCTTTAAGTATGAGAAAATTGAGGAACACTGAGATTCAGTGACTTGTTCAAGGTCACACAGGAAGCAAGTCACCACCATATTCTGTTGTCTTAAATAACAGAGTAGGGAAGGATTATTTTGGGAGATGGAAAGTTCCCTCTGTGGGGCACAAACAAATACCACTACAGGAAGAAACTGAAATCTGGACTCATAGACATCATTATTACATCACAAAACATGAATTATGAAGTTTAGAGTCTATTGCCCTCACATAAACCTTTTAAATTGTGGGTTTTTTGTTTTTTTGTTTTTTGCTGAGGAAGATATTCCTTTAGCTAGCATCTGTTGCCAATCCTCTTTTTTTGCTTGAGGAAGGTTAGCCCTGAGCTAACATCTCTGCCAATCTTCTTCCACTTTATATGTGGGTTGCTGACACAGCATGGCTGACGAGTGGTGTAGGTATGCACCTGGGATCTGAACCTGTGAACCTTGGCCGCCGAAGCAGAGTGCGCTGCACTTAACCACTATGCCATGGAGCTGGCCCCAAATTATGTTTTACCTCGACTTTAATTGTCCTATCAGTATCTATGCATGTATTGCCTTGTATTGTATGTGTGCTTTTATTGTAAGCCATCTAAAATCTCTTTAGATGTAGGCGGGGTACAAATTAGATTAAAAAGTCTGAAATGTGCTCAATGCGTTTCAACTAAAATAGTCTTAAGACAAAAGAAGTTAGTTTGTAACCTTAAAACAAAGTACAGTAATTTCTACAAATGTTAATGGGAGTTCTACCAGAGCCATTAAAAGCTGGAAACAACTAAATAGTCAGCAAGAGGTGAGTGGCTAAACAAAATCACGTGTGTCAATGAGATGGAATGGACCATGGCTATTAAAAATGACAAATATGGGGACTATATTGATATATGGACATTTGTACTTGAAGTAATATTAAATGAAAAAGGCAGAGGATAAATAATAGGTACGAACTTATAAATATGCAATAATATATGAATATTTGTGACTTTAGGAGGGATATAATTTTGATTGATGTCTGTAGCCAAATATAGTGTTATTAGGGGTTTGGGGATAGAGTATTTATCATAATTAAAAATAATAAATCTAAAAAACACATTTTTGCAGATATGAAAGAGTTACCTCCCTGGTAGTCATTGTCGTACTTTGGGCCTAGGAAGGGGTCTCAAGGATATTTCTGGGCGCGCTGGAAGGGCATCTGCTCTCTGACATTTTCCCATGAGGGCTTGCAGTTCTCTGTATTCAGGAAGCACATGTTGAGCTTCTGTTTGGAAAGGATCCAGTTCAGTATTTTGTCATCATCAGCTGGGAACGAAGAGGCCAATTTAGTGGGAAGCTTGGCAAGAATTCTGGGGGAAAAGCAAAGTAGCAGAAGTGGCTCCAAGGGGAGCTGTGCAGTTAGAAATGAAGTCCAGACTGAGGCGTGGCAGCCTCCATCCAGTTTTGGCAGGTGCGGGGAATATGATCCAGGAGTGTCATATTCTTCCCACTACAGAAGTGCAGGGAAGCTATAGCATAACCTCAGGTGTAGATCAGGTAAATCCAGGGGGTTCTCTTAGACTAAGCATGGATTGTTAGAACCAGGGCTTGGCCTATGGGAAATGGTGCTGACAGCAAGTGAGGCATGTAGCTGGAACCCACAAACTGACTGGAATACAAGGCAAGGCTTTCCCCAGCACTGGGCACCAAGGCTCTGGAGGAGCTTTGGAGGAGGAGAATGGAGGTGCTCTGAATGCTCAGTAGAAGTACGCAGAAGGGGGCCAGAGAAAAGCTTGTTCTCCCTTCCAGAGGTGTTTGGTGGCTGTGGTGGTTTTAATGATAGGTGCCCAAATTCTTTGACACTTTTCTCTTCAAGTGGTGGAGCTTAGTTCCTTTCCCCTTGAATGTGGGCTGGTCTTAGTGGCTTGCTTCTAATGAACAGAAATGATGGAATATCCCTTCCAAGAGTAGGTTATAAAAAGATTGTGGCTTCCATCCTGGGGAGTCTCTCTCAGTCCACTTGCTCTAGGGGAGTCCAGCTGCCATGTCCTGTGAGCAGCCCTATGGAGAGGCCCTTGTGGTGAGGAACTGAAGCCTCCTTCCAGAAGACTTGAGTGTGAGCTTCTCCATCTCCCTCAGATGACTATAGCCTTGGCCTACAACTGCAGTCTCCTGAGAGACCCTGAGCTGGAACCATCCAATTAAGCTGCTCCAGGATTCTTGACCCTCAGAAACTGATATGTTTGATGTTTAAGTGACTAAGGGTTTGGGTCATTTGCTATGCAGCAGTAGATAATGATTAATACAGTGGTGGCCTAGTACCTCATTATATTGTGAAAATATCTGGCATCTGTCCTAGTGCTGGGGAACAGCCAAGATGGTATGGGGCTGTATAAAGGTAGTTGAATGCTTAGTCTAAACATCTGAGATGGGGCAGCCACTGACAATGCTGAATGGTAGGTGCTCAGTGAGATATTGTTCTGTGTATTGAGGAGAGAGTCTATTTCCCTTCTCTGTGTGGGGAAGTGGTGCAGGAAACATAGCAGCCCATTGGTCCCACAGCGCCAGGGGCAATAACTGTAAAGTGTGGTACATCATGCTCAAAGTCAAGTGAAGGACTGTGGTTGGGGCTGGAAGGAACAGAGGGAGAGTCATTGAGCCAAAAAGGCAAGTCCAGAACAGGTTGTTAAATGAGGGAGCCTAAGGAAGTTGAATCTGGAGGCAAAGCTGAGCTAAAGCACCAGGAATTCTACTGTGAAGGACAGAGTGGTTCAGCAAGCAGTGGGGTGGATTTGCCTGGATTTCTTCCAGATGTGGGGGCAGATGACAGTGGCACACACCAGGAGCAGGGCTCTTACATTTCTGACTCAAGCTTTTGTGGATGAGCTAGATCCACTTGGGCCAGGACAGGTTGGGAATGGAACTTGGCTCTTCCTTCAATGACTTGAAGAGTGTTGGGAGTGGTTGTTGAGTCTGGATTGATAATCCATTTCTATTTCTTGCCTCATCTTCGAACATTGTTCATTTACTGGACTTAGGAGGGGTGAGGATCCATAATAAGATCTCCATTGGATGCATTATCTCCTGCGACATTAGAAATATGTCACACGTAGATAGGCTAGCCTTGGTTCTGGCTGCTGTTGAGGCTCTGATGGGCCTTCCTGGGAAGCTTACATCTGGATATGTTGAATATCTCTAGAGGGCCTAGCAGCTGGTGCTAAAATGTATGTTCAAGTGTCTGCTAATTCTATCAACTGAATGCTGTATGGCCCTCTCAGCAGAATGACATTTCACAGCTTCCAGCTGCCATAAATCATTGACTTCAAGAGCCTTAGGGTTCAGTACCTAATCCATCAGGCTAGCCAGGCACTTGAGGCACTTTAAGACTTTGAATAGAAATAGACCCAAAGACATGCTGTCCCCAAAAGCCATTCCATTCCAGAATGATTAAATGTCTGTGCTCCCAGCGGTTTTCTATGATAGTTTAGAAGATTGGCACAAATATACCCAAACAATTTTTGTGTGTGTGTGTTCAGGCAGCAAATTCTTGATGGAGATGAATTTGTGCCATTGCAACTTTCTGCGGGTATCTTTCAGATGTAAACTCTTCGTCTTAGCTGAGCTGTCATTTGGGCATTAAATTCCCCCAGAGGAAGGATTTGGAGCTCTGAGGTCAAAAGCCCACATTTGAAAATAACTGTACTTTGTGCTTTAGTCGAGTTTGCCAGCAAGGAGATGCAGAGCAAACTAGGAGAGGTGAGCCAATTGGCACCTTTAGCTCATCTGGCTCTTGGTTCCGTTCCTAGCTAAGCTCCTCAGGGACATTCTTAGCTATGAAACAACTCCGTATTCCTTCTGGTACAGTTGAACAGTGCAGCCAATCTCTGAAATGAAAATTAGTTTGTAAATTGTCTCTAAGGTTAAAGTTCAATTAGATATACTGGCTAAGTGGATTTGTAGAGTCAGCTTACCAGCTTATATGGCATGGCAAAGATGGCTAATTAATCATCAAGAAATTAATATTCCCTATCTTTATGGAGTTGTCACTGGGATTATATTTCTGAGCTCCCCTTGCATCTAGGTGGTGCCAAGTGACTAATACTTACTGATAGAATGTGAGCGAAAGTGGTTTGTGTCAATTTTGGAAGCAGATGTTCATTATACACCCTCTCTTTGTATTTCTTGACACAGACAATCGCAGTGACCTTGGAATTAAGTGTGTTGGAGATGGAAGAGCCACAAGATGTAATGAACCTGGGTCCCTGTATTTCCATCTGAAAAGTCACCTGCTGACCAGGAGTACCCACATTGGACTGTTGGGTAAGCAAGGGGTACATTTCTATTGTGTTAAGCCACTAGGTTTATTTGTTATAGCAGCTAGCATTACCATAACCACCATACATGGATTTTGAGATTATTGGGTAAAATGTGCTTTGTAGGGTTATGATTAGATAAGCTGTGTCCTTGGCTAAACTGAATTTTTGAACCGAATGGCAATAAACTGTATAAAACTCTATCCTGAATATTTTACTGCTACCGCTTCACCCTAGTTCATTCATTCATTCCACAAAAATGTATTGAGGGCTTACAGTGTGCTAGGTACTGTACTAGGTAGGCACTGGGGATGCAATAGTGATCAAAACAGTCATGGTCCCTACTCTCATGAACCTTAAAGTCTATAGGGGAGTGATGATGTGTTCCTGAACTAAGGCATTGGAAGGCGCCTGGAGGGGAGGGGATGGATTAGAACACTGATTCTCAAAGCTTGATCTAATCACCTGGGAAGCTTATAAAAAGTATAAATTTCAGATCCTGTCCCTACAAAATCTAAGTCAGTAAGACTGGAGTGGAATCCAAGCAATTGCTTTTTTTTAAAGATTGGCACCTGAGCTAACAACTGTTGCCAATCTTTTTTGTTTTTTCTCCCCAACCCCCCCCCCCACCAGTACATAGTTGTATATTTTAGTTGTGGGTCCTTCTAGTTGTGACACGTGGGATGCCACTTCAGCGTGGCCTGATGAGCAGTGCCACGTCGGCGCTCAGGATCCGAACCGGTGCAACCCGGGGCCACCAAACTGGAGAGCGAGAACTTAACCACTCGGCCACGAGGCCGGCCCCAGCAATTGCGTTTTTAACAATCTGGTGCACAATAACTTTTGAGAACTATTGGATGAGAGAGAGAGAGAGAGAGAGATTGATTTAGAAGGCAGAGGTGACAGGACTTTAATGACTGTGACCGCTTGGAAACGGTAGGTAAAGGAGAGGGAACATTTGAAGATGACTCCCAGGTTTCTGGCACAAACTAGTGAGTTGGGGTGGTGGTATGTGCTTGAGATGGCAACACAGGAAGAGGAGCAGTTTTCTCTTGAGGTGGAGATGTTAAGTTTGGCTCTGGACTTGATGAGTTTGAAGTGCCTATGCACTGTCTAGGTGGAGATGCAGTATGTTTGGCGTGTATGGTGGGAGTAGAGAGTGAGATTATTTGAAGGATAAGAGACCAGCAGAATTGAGCCTGGCAGCTAGTTAGGTCTGAAATGAAACGCAGTCCATGCTTTCAAGTTCACAGTCAAGTGATACTGCATAAGACTGATCTCAAGGAGTACTGGGCGCTCAGTGTTATTCCATCTCTCTATTGTACACACAACATTTTGAGATGCTGAATACAACTGAAACAATGAGGTGAATTTAACAAAAAATATTTGACCCTGGGCCTTTAAACCCAGACACGAAAACAGCGCTTTTCCTATTCATTTCTTCAGGTCCTGTCTTCTCTCCCCATTGTCGTCCCTGCCACTCCACTCTCATATGACTGACCCTCTGCTTTCTGGCATTGGGCTCCTTTTTAAAAATATCTCTATTCAGCTGCGTAGGTTTTGGTGATTTTTCCTGAATTTTCTTATATTAAAAGACACAGCTCACCACGTAGTTCTCTGCTCTGCCTGCTCCTTGGAGAATGGCGTCTCTTCATGTTTTGGGTGACAGGTCTACCAGCAAAGGTTTCCTTTGACCTCTGCAAAGGAGATGGAAGCAGGCAGAGATGGTTTATGTGAAAGCGCTCCACACATGTAGGCTATTATTCTGACTTGTTTCACAAGCAAATCAAAGTTCCAAATGATGCTGCAAAGGGACTTATAAGGCCCAAAGTGGTCAGAATTCTCTCCTTTCAGTTCTTGATGCCTTTTTGTCATCGGTGTGAACATTGTCCTGAAAAGCAAATAGCTACTATCTCATGAGTATCAGTCAACTCAGAGCTGTGGAAAAGCTTGAAGAAAACCAACAGAGAAATCTCCAAAGAAAAGGACAATTCAGTGATTTCCTGTTGAGAGCCAAGTTCAAATTTGTAATTTTCCTGTTTGGCCTCGCTTTCAGTTAAAATTACTTCATACCTAAAATATCAAAGTTTGAACATAATTATCTGGGCAAATCTAAATTCGCTTTATCCAGCATTTTAAGCATGGAGGCTGTCTCTTTGAAAGCACCCAGTCAGAGTTTGGGGTGCCTTCTGTTTGGGGTCAACTTTGAGCTCCAATGAGTGATTTCAGTCAAAGAATACTATTAGGCTTAGGGAGAAGGGAACCAACTTTTCTTAAACTCATTATGTACTTGGTACTATATTATGAACTGTGCATATTTGTTATTTTATTTAACTCTCGCAACAATCTTCTTACCTCCAACCTGTAGATGACAAAACTGAAACTCAGAGAGGTGAAGAAATATGCCTAAGGGCACACAGCTTATAAGGAGCAAACTAGGTATTTGGACCCAGGTCTATTGACTTCAGGGCCTGTGTGCAATTTACATTAGATTAGTGCCTCCAAGATTCAGTGAATTGTAATTTAGGTACCACCTCTACTATCTTACTGGATTTTTTTCTTTTAATAATAATCTTTTGAAAATTTTTTTACTATTTTAGCTTTTCCTTAAGCAAAGATATCTTGGAAATCATGGGTTTCGATGTGTGTATGTATACATACATTATTGATCTGGATGCCATCTCAAAAGAACTCCTGTACTACCAGTGGAACACATTTGGAAGCATTGTAGTGTACCATCAGTGGAGGAGTAAAGGGAAGTCAGGTAGCTGCTTGAGTCACTCTGCATCTCCATCAACCTTCCCCAAAGCAACCCCAGATTAAAAAAAATCAATACATACAGAGAAAATGTCAGCTAAGTATGTGAATAAAGCCTCCAGGCTGATGGTAACAATTTGCAGTAAAGAAGAAAATGAATACATATTATAATCCAGTGCTTCCCAAGGTTTTCCATGTCACAGGACACAAAATGATATTTGTAGGGCACAGTGAGGTTGATGGGTGAGGCCGGTGTCAGCCCCAGGCTCCACCCAGCTGCCCTGAGGGTGGATGAGTTCATTATGACACTTTTGTGGCACATCAAGTTACCGCAATTTATAGGGTTGGAAAGTTCTGTTATAATCTACCATTGGAATAATAAACTGACTTATAGGAGGGAAAACAATCCACGTTAATAAAATCCAGTTAAGTACTGTGCATATGTCCTTGTGTGTGTGTGTGCACATGTGCATGGGTGTTGCTAATTATGTCCTTGTTTTCGTTTCATTTCTGCTGATTGGTCCTTGTCAGTTGATCACATCACTCAGCACTCAGGTAAATGCAACTTTAGGATGCATCTCAGAGCCCTTCTTTGGGCTGGCCCCATGGCTGAGTGGTTAAGTTCGCATGCTCCGCTTCGGCAGCCCAGGGTTTCGCCAGTTCGAATCCTGGGCCTGGACATGGCACCACTCATCAAGCCATGCTGAGGCAGCGTCCCACATGCCACAACTAGAAGGACCCACAACTAAAAATACACAACTAAGAAAGAGTCCCTCTTTTCTTTTATTGGAGAAATTATGTAATTGCCACACTATCCCATTCAGGATCTTAAGATTATTCATTTAAATATATGCATGATAATGCAATATGAAGTGATCTCAGTAGTTAAAATAAATTACTAGCAAAAGGTGCTTGTGACTAGCATACACTGACATTATTACCTAAGTAGTCTCTGCTCTCACTCCATTCCCTAAGTGTCCCTGCAGAAGCCCAAATGCCACTGCCAATGTATGTGCTTATTCGGGTTTTGCTTATGCCTTTTTCCTGGTTTGGATCTCTGGAGATAAGTTTTCACCTCAGAATTCAAGATGTATAGACATATGCCTCATACTCTAGGCTGCCAGTTGACTTCCGTTTAGGATCTCTTTCCTGTGTAGAACATTAACTACCATGACCTCCTACCCTAACCCATCTTGCTCTGTCTTGTAGACATCCATGATCTGGACACTCCTAATCGGCTCATTATTACAACTCAGGACACAATTGGCCATGGCTCAGTTTACTGTTGCAGCAGTACCAACCTGACAAGGGCAATGACCTTGGACTAGATCTAAACTCTGGTTGATATATGCCCTAGAAGGGTGTAGTTGTGAGTGGGAAGCAAATACAGTCAGCAGGCCCAGGTACGGTCCACACAAAGTGTTGGTTGTGGGAAAGAATGTATCTCAAACATATACCTTCAGTTCAGACCTTTCTTTTCTGAGATCTATCCTTGTACCTGTTTACTTGGAGTCCCACAGTTACCTCAAGCTCAACATATTCCAAGTTGTACTTGTGATAGACGTCTGCCCCAGCCTGTTTCCCTTCTAGTGCCCTCTACATCACTGAAAGGCCTCGTGATCTATCGAGTTGCTCCAACCAGAAACCCGGTGGTGCTGGTAGCATTATTTTTGATCTCTCTCCCCTCCCACCTACCTTAAACCCCTCCCTAAGTCCTGTCAGTTTTACCTTTTAGATGATCTCTCAAATATTTCCCTTTCTTTCCATCCTGACTGATGTCACTCTAGACCAAAACACCAGCATCTCTCACCTGGATGACTGCATTAGCCTACTAACTGGCCCCTCTACCTCTATGCTTGCCTCTTTTCAATCCATTTTTCTTATAGCAGCCATAGGAAATCAAACTATGTTTTCACCGTCCCCCTGCCCCTTCAGATTAAAACCCTGCAATAGCTTCCATTGGCCGTAGGATAACCATTCATTCCTATGGTCTGCAAGGGCCTGAATGGTCTGCTCTGGTCCATGCCTACATCTTTAGCCACGTTTCATAGCACTTTTTCCTCTACTCGGGGTTGGTGTAAAGTTTCCTGCCCAGTTTTCAGTAAATGAGACTGGAGCTCTAGCTTAATTAGATTTTTAATTAAGAAGTCTATAAAATGCAACATGAGTTGCAAGTCAACACAGAAATCTGTGTCATCTTAAGATGATTGATGCAGCTAATGGGGGGGGTGGTACAGACCGATGCTGGGTTGACTGTTTTATTAAATTATTTGCCGAGAATAATGATTACTAGAAGCCAAGTGACGCTCTTTACTACCTGACGTTCAAATTGAGCTCTTATCTTTTTTTTTTCCAAGCGTGTGAACAGTTAGTTTTGTTCTCACCACATACTGGTGAGGTTGGTAGAGCAGGTATTTGCATTCTTTGCTCACAGATAAAGTAACTGAAACCCAGAGTAGTAAGATGAATGTCACATAGCAAGTCAGGGACCCATCTCAGTCCAAAAGCACTGAGAAATAATAATAATAAAAAATAATAATAACAGATACAACTTATAAAGCCCTTACTCTGTGCTAAACACTGTGCTCAGGTAAGTGCTTTTCATGTATTATCCTTTTTAATCCTCTCAACACTTCTGTGAGGTAGAGAATATTACTACATTTATTTTAGCAGGTGAGGAAACTGAAGCCTAGAAATGTCACTCAGATGGTCAATGCTGCTTTCACAACGTATCTTGAATCTAGCTGGTTTTCAGGTCACTTCTAGTCACCTACTGCTTTTGTTCTGCTGGGGCCCTAGTGCTATAAGACGCAGAGGGGACACTACAGACAAATGCATGTTCTTCACTAATTGCTGGGGGTTTGGTCCCCAAATTCATGTACCATATGACTCTGGGAAAGCTGGCCTGAAACATTCATGGGCCTTGAGAGCTCTTCTCTCGCTTTAGCATGAAGCCCCCACTGGAGACAGGCTACTCTAGGCCTCTTTTTCCATCCAAAGGCCTCCTGGACCCATCCATTTAACCTTCTGGTTCCTACATTCCAAAAAGGGGGAAAGGAAGAAAGAGAGAGAGAGAGATTCTTCTGAAGGTTAAAAGCAGAGCAAATGTAAGCCACTGACTCCTTTCTTCCTTTCTCTTGGACCCTACCCTCTTCCTCTTGGCCTTCCAAAGATCTCCAGCAGGAGGATCGTCTAGGCCCAGTCTTCCTATACCAATCACACGAGACTTAAAAGAACAGGTAAATACTAAGACCCTTCACTCTTCTCACCAGAGAGCTTTGCATTTGGGAAGCCTGCTAAAATAGATTTTTGTGGTGCTGAGAATACCTTGATCCACACGAGGGATTCTTCTCCTTGGTGAGGGTAAAAGTAGCCTCAAGTGCCCAAGGAATTAAGATGTTTGACCTACAGTCTGCACTGGGCATGCAAGACAGCAGGCGGCAACACGTCAGTTTCTAAGCTGCAAATCAGAAGCAGAAGCCCCAGTCCTTGGGTGGGTCTGACATCAGCAAAGCAGGACTTCCTTTATAGATGGTTGGAATGTTAGATTCCGAGGAACAGAATTGAGACTAAGACATTGATTTCTCAGTGTGACATTGCTAATGCCCAGGATATTGATGAGGGAAGCTCTTTAATTAAGTCCTTCTTGCTCATAGTCAGGATTGTTCCTTTAAATAGGAGTGGGAGTGAGTCTGCAGGTACAAAGTAGAGAGGGTGCGAAGCAGGAAGGGTCCAATAATGCTATCAGGATAAGCTCTTAGCTGGTGCCTTCTCACTGTCTCTTCTAACTAGAAGTTGTCAGTTATTTCACATCCTCATGGCTAGGCCAGGGCTTTGCCTCCTACCTGGAATATCCTCTGGCAGAGATTCTCAAAGTGTTGTCCCAGGACCTTCAGCATCAGTATTACTTGGAAGCTGGCTAGAAATGCAAATTCTTGGGTGCAACCCGAGACCTAGTGAGTGAGAAACTCTGGGGTAGGGTCCCACCAACCTGTGCTGTGACACGCCTTCCAGGGGATTCTGAGCCCCTCAAGTTTGAAAACCACTGCTCTGTGGTGTTCTGCTGGCCTAGCCATGCCTTCTCACTACCATCAGTCCATCTGTCCCAGAATACTTATGTGCTGCAAGCTCTAATTTTTAGTGACTGCATAGGTCTTGTCTCTTTTCATCCCCTCTCTGGTGACCCTGGCTCTGTGGCTCTCCAGAGTGGCAAAATAATACTCACCCCCTTGCCTGATGCTAGTACAACCAGTTTAGTGTGCAAACAAGGAGCCCAAATCTTCTATGCCTACGCAAAGCCCAATCACAAGTATAGCATAACGCTTGAGGGCTCTGGCTTTGGGGGCAGGCATATCTGGGTTAATATTCAGGCTCTACCTCTTAACCAGCTCTGCGTCTTGGACTCTGTAAACCTCCATTTCCTTATCTAAAAGATGGAGATAACATAACCTCACAGGGTTGTCTTAGGGACTGAAAGAGATAATGCACATAAAGTGCTCAGGACCTGGCATTTAGCAAGTGTTCCATAACGGCATGCTTGTTATTGGACTCCTGCTTCTCCGCTTTTCACCTGTCATGGCCTTGTGTCGTCATATTATAATATTGACGAGTTGGTTTTTCTCATTTGTTTTACCACTGAAAATATTTTGTTTCCTCCCTTGGAGAAGACAGATGGCACACACACCACTGAGCATCACTGTGAAGGTCCAGAGGCACTAGAGCAGAGTGGCTAAAAGTGTGGGCTCTAGAACTACATAGCTTTAATTTGAATCCTGCCTCATTAATTTGGATTCCGCCTCATTAGCTGTGTGATCCTGCACAAGTTATTCACCATTCTGAGCTTCAGTTTTCCCATTTGTAA
Source organism: Equus przewalskii (assembly GCF_037783145.1). NCBI lineage: Eukaryota > Metazoa > Chordata > Mammalia > Perissodactyla > Equidae > Equus > Equus przewalskii. The sequence continues at coordinate 84,047,611 of NC_091863.1, forward strand.
ACTGGAGATACTAGTAGTGCCTGTCTTAGTGTAGGGATTAAATGAATTAATATATGTAAAGTGCTTGGAACAGAGCCTGACTCATTTTATTTTGAAACTGTTGGAAAGCATTGCGTGGACAGAGTTTACAGAAGAAGGGAATGTCATGGGAGTAGGGGGCACTTGTATAAACATGACCTAGAACCCAGCTCCAGTATCTAAGGACCATCCTGAGGGAGCACCGGAATGAATCACAGGTGTGTTTTGGCATTGTGGACATAGAGCTTGCTGGTTAGCATGGCCCAAGTGTACTTTGCTTTGATAAAATGTATATAAAAACCAGTAAAGAAATAACAAACATCTGTCAAGAGACTTTCAGCTTAATGCTAGAGCCTGTGGAAATACAGATGAAGAGGAGGAAATGCTCTCTACCCTTGGGGAAACTACAGTCTGGCTGGACAGATGAAATTAGCAGCGTGAAACATTACAAAAGAGTATGAGAGAGTATTAAGTGCTAAATGATGCAGCAGAGATGACAAGTGCTGCAAGAATCCAGAGCTGGGGGAGGGGAGGGAGGCTAGAGAGAAGAAAGGATTTTTAAAGGTGATGTTTTGAGTGGGGCTTTTAAGGATGGGGAAGATCTGGCTGGGAAGAGGGAATGGTAAGTAAGAGATGCTTATCACATTGCATAAGGACTCATTAAGGATTCTTTTAAGTAGTTGATACTCTTAGGACATTTAATATGGGACTCAATTTACAAAGTTCTGTTTACATGCAAACATTTTTTCTTTTTGAGGAAGATTAGCTCTGAGCTAACATCTGCTGCCAATCTTCCTCTTTTTGCTGAGGAAGACTGGCCCTGAGCTAGCATCCGTGCCCATCTTCCTCTACTTTATATATGGGACACCTGCCACAGCATGGCTTACTGAGTGGTGCCATGTCTGCACCCGGGATCCGAACCGGTGAACCCCAGGCCGCCGAAGCAGAACGTGCGAACTTAACCGCTGTGCCACTGGGCCGGCCCCTACATGCAAACATTTTGAGTCACACTGGACTGGGAGAAAAAGATCTTGGATCTTGCTTTATCCTGCCACTAAGAAGTTGTGTCCACTTGTTCAAATGTCCTATTTTCTAGACTTCCGTTTCCTCATCTGTAAAGTGAGGAGGCTGAACTCAATGACTTTGAAGATCCATTTCTGCTCTGAATATAGCCACACTAACTGCTAATGTTTATGGAGTGTTTCCTCTGGACCAGGCACTGTCAGCTCTGTATACTTACTGATGCACTTAACGACCCTTATGATGTGGATACTCTGGTATCACCTCTTTTAATGCATAAGGGAACCAAAGCACAGGAAGGCTAAGTAACATGTTCAAGTTTGTCATGCAAGGGGGTCACGGACATGTACCAGTAGTACCACATGATACACATACACTGTAGGGTTTCTGTGCGGGCAGTATTTACAAACTAAGAAGTAGCAGAGTGCTTGCAGTCCCCTGAACTCTCATCCTCCCACGGCACAGGCCAGGCATGGATGTTCTCTATGCGTAGATATTCTGTGGGGCAAGGTTCCAGCAGGGTTGGGGTCTGTCTGGGCTGGCACACCAGACTTGGGACAGAGAGCACTCTAAGTGCAAGAGTGAGACCTGTCCCTAACTCACATTACGTATTTATAGGCTGGCCTCAGAGGAGTTACGGAACACCTAGTTATCTTAAGGAACAAGAAATACCTCAAAGGATCTCCCAGCCTAGTGACTACACCAGGGAACAGGCATATGGAGCACAAGGATCTGCATACTGAAGGCCCTGGGAACAGCCTTGTGCACCGGGGATGGTGACATTTGCCAGAGGCCTTGTCTTTCTGCTGTTAGGTTCAGTGCACCTGAGCCAGCTTTTGGTCAAACTACCAAGAAGGGGGAGGAAATGAGCCACGAGGGTCATCAGGATATGCCTCCTGTCAAGGACATCCAGCAGAGTTGGAGTCAAGCTCAAGCAGTGTGGCACCAGAGCCTGCTCTCTTAGCGAGTGAACTAGGCAGCATCAGTTCTCATACTTCTGCTAAATATAGTGGTGGTTTTATAACATAAGGAAAGCGAGTTAACTTTGGAGCCAGTAAAGCCTGAAGTTGAATTCTGGCTCTTCCACTTACCGGATGTGAGGCTTTGGATAAGTTATTTAACTTCTCTGAGCCTCAGTTTCCCTATCTGCATAATGAGAAAAAATAACCCCTACTTCCCAGGTGCACTCTGAGGATTGAGACAGGCCATGTACAGTTCCTAGTACTGTGCCTGGCATATAGAAGTGCTCAGAAAAGGGGGGCTGCTGTTCTCATCGGTGGTGCTGTTCCTATTAGTGGCTCGCCTTCCAGAAATGTTCAGTTCTGAGATAATCCACAAGATGTCCCCCTCTCAATAGAAAGTTCTATAGCATGGCAAAGTGTATAAATATGTACATCTGAGGAACTGAGTTCTTGAAAAATGACTTTCACGTCCATGCCTGCCTGTGCAAAAACATATATTGAACCATGTGCCCAGGAGGAAATCATAGTTGGCTTTGCAACCGATGCACATATGGCTCTCGAGGCAGTTCTAAGGCAAGCCTGTCGCTTTCCAGGCTGTGTGTGGGTGGTGACTACATCCCTACGGTACAGCCCAAGCATGATGCAGTGGAAGGAGTTTGAGGATCTGTAATCATGTTCCTTACACAAGTCTTGAGGGAAGTATGTGGCTCTTGAGTGTGTGTGTGTGTGTGTGTGTGTGTGTGACATGCATGAGCATGTGCCCATGTGCATAGTAGGGGCAGAGAGAGGTTGGAGACATAGCCTTCCTCCAGAAATTTTGCATCAGACATGGGAGCATCCTTTCACTTTCTGCTATTCTGTGGATTTTATTTTTGGTCGGTCCCTGTGGTACAGGACAAGAGTTCAGGAAGATACTCTGCTGGTTGTGCGGGACAGATAATACTAGACCTAGAATAATTACATGTATTCAGGACGATGGAACAATAAGAAATCTAAGTGTGGAGGCTGCCTTTGCAGCAGGAGCAATATAGCTGGGGAGTCATTTATTTTTTTTAACCACTTGAAAAATCGTTTCCTCCCGGTCAACACAGGGAGAAAGAAAACAGAACAGCTGTTTTTGGTTCTTTCTTCCCTCCGATTCAACTCATTTGCATACAGAATAAAGGGCCTACAGCCTGGTAAATATTTTGCCCATTAGTCTGTTGTACATGGGCTTGTGTCTCCTAAGGATAATTTCCTTTGTTGTTTCTGAATGGAGGACGACAGTGTCTCGGCTGCTATTGCTGCATCGCATCGCTTTGTTCCCGAAAGAGAAAGTGGCCTTTTTGTTGCAAACTCTCCAGTATTCTGGATGTTTTAGGCATAGCTCATGCTCCTGTTTGCAGCAGAGCAGGTCTGAGTTGGGACTGCTGTAAGATCTTTCTACCCCAAAGAAACTCAGAAATTAGGACTCACAAGAAAGGTCTTCAGCACTGTCTAAGCACTCCTCTCTCCCCAGGCACGCAGTGCCCTTGTACTGCCTTCACCCTGCCCCGGTTACTTTATCTAGACGGGTCCTTTCTGGACAACACTCCGAGATCCAGAGTTTTCTCAGATTGCCTTCCTTTGCCCGAGTGTCTGTTCCTTGGTGTCTTTTCCTCTGTTTCCCAAGGTTGTTCTTGGCTTCATGCTTTACAAACTGGACTTTGCAAATCCTGGATGTACATGGCAATGTGGCAGGGGATATATATACCCTCCTCCTGGACTGTCACTTTTCCTGGGTGGCAACTAACTTGGGTATATTCTGGAGTAACTATTGCCCATCGAGTGCTTCCTGTGTACCAGGCTCTGTGCTTGATACATATTAATTAGGTTAATCTTCACAACAAGCTTAAGAGGTATATTACTGTGCCTAACTCAATTATATGTGTGGGGATTCTGAGGCATGGGGAGATTGAATGACTTGTTCAAGGTCAAAGAGCTGGGTAAGTGGCAGTCTGACTGAGTCCGTGCTCTTAGCTATAATATTGTATTTGTTGTCAAGGACACATTGGGCTGTGCCTTCCAGACCTAGGAAATTTTCTCTGCCATTAGGGTAAAGTGCAGCTCTTCTACTTAATGGATTTATAGTTCGACCTGGACCTTTGAGTGAGGTAGCCTTCATTTAAAGGAATAATTCGGATATTGCGTTTGGGGGCCAGTGGCAGGTCAGTGGAGGAGAAAGCTTGCAATGAGTGTACCTCTTTATGTCCTCACATTAAATCAGACCAGAAGTTAGTCATCTTCTCTGTCTACTCATAAAATCAGGGATATAAATGGGTATAGCAGGTATGAGTTTTAGTACACATCACTAAGGGCAATGTCATGGACCAAACTGTGTCCTCCCCAAATTCATATGTTGAACCCGTAACCCTCAACGTTGCTGTATTTGGACATGGGGCCTATAGGGAAGGAATTAAGGTTAAAGGAGATCATAAGGGTGAGACCCTGATAACATAGGATTAGTGGATTAGTGTCCTTACAAGAAGAGACACCAGAGAGTGCTCTTGTGCACACGTGTGTGTGTGTGCCTGCATGTGTGCGTGTGCAAATGCATGCTTTCTCTCTCCCTCTCCCTCGCCCCTTTCCCACCCTCCCCTCTTTTCAAGCCTGTGCTCATAGGGAGATGGAGGTCAGTCTACAAGCCAAGAGAAGGTCTCAGAGTTAAACCTCCCTTTCTGGTAGCTTGATTTTGGACTTCCAGCCTCCAGAACGGTGAGAAATAAATTTCTGTTGTTTAAGCCCCCCAGCCTGTGATATTTTGTTATAGAGGCCCTAGTAAACTTAATACAGACAAGATATGTTCTGTTCTTTTATTTCTAAAAATTAAGTGTAGTCTTCTCAGAGCCCCCAACATGTTGTATGGGCAGGAAATGAAATCTCAGTTATTTGGGGGTTTCCTACATTCCTCCACAAGATCATTGAAGAGTCCTGGGCTTTTGTTGCACCAGAAAATCAGATGAGGGTCAGGTCCTTAGTTCTTAGTGGTTTCATCTTTACTGTTTCTCCTTGGGCTCCCAGAGGTTGTCATCACACGTAGGTTCCTGTTAACTGTGTTTGGGCACCAAGAGGGCCCGGAGGATCTGCTCATTGAGGTCTGCGCTTTTGACTGCTGACCTGTCGGGGGCACTGTGTCCACAAGTGGTGCACTGGCTTTGCCACTTAGTTCTCCGACCTTTCCCAGTCTTAGCAGGAGCGAGTGTGAGCTCTGTGTCAGGCTCAGTGGCTTCCCTCTTCCCAACTCAAAGCCCTTCTCTCCATGGGACGATCCAGCATAATCCCTTTCACTGATGCTTTAGGCCAGAGGTCGTAAGGGTGCAGATATTTTGTTTGTGGGTTATATGGTCTCTGCAAATAATCATCTCAGCTGGAAAGCAGCCATACACAACATGTAAGGGAATGGATCTGCTGTGTTCCAACAAAACTTCATTTATGGACACTGAAATTTGAATTTAACACAATTTTCACGTGTCACAAATATTCTTTTTTTGATTTTTTTCCCAACCATTTAAAAAAATATAAAAATCATTCTTAGTTCACAGACTGTACAAAAATAGGCAGCGGGCTGGATTTGGCCTGTGGGCCAGAGGTTGTTGATCTCTGCTTTCGACTTTTGCTCTCAAAGTGTGGGTGGATGGACCAGCAGCGTTGGCGTTTCTTCCAGATTGTTAGAAATACAGAACCTCGGGCCTCACCACAGACCTACCTGATAGGAATTGAATTTTAATAAGATCCTCAGGTGATGCACATTAAAGTTTGAGATGTACCAACTTAGAAATCTAGTGCTGGCTTCTTTTTTCCAGATACTGGGGAGGGGAGGGCAGGTGGTAATATTAGTTATCAGTTTGTTCTTCTGAATCCCATCCATTGCTTTGTCAACATTGACCTTCCTACCTGATTTCCACTGTTGCCCTTTCCTGAATGGGGCAGCACTTAATAATGTGAGTTACAGCCAGCTTTCCATTAGTCATGCTAATCCACAGTTCATTAGCACTTGACCTCAGAATGAATCATTTGATGTTTTTGGCAGATCTACTTTCCATGTTCTAGTTCACCTCTTTCAATGTTAAAATTCCCACTTGCTGAATTGAGCAACAGCTGAGTATTAGGGGAGAAGTGGCCTTGGGGCATTCTTGGAAACAAAAATGGCCTGGAATTAAAATTTTGTTGTGGTTAATTCCTACAACATATGCAAATTCAGTAATGCAATGCATGGACCACTACTATGGAAAATATCAACAAGACTGGCCGAATTTTTTCTAGAACTGCACGTGTTTTATGTACTGTATTAGTTTTTGTTTTGTAGGATTTTTTATTGTGTTTTTCTCAGACTAATATTAAAATGAGTTTGTATTCCATGAGCACACATCCGTGGGTGTAGGGAGCTCAGAGGCATGGGCAGAGGGGTGGGGTGAAGTCTCCCTGAGATTAAAATTCTCCTGTAAGTGATCCACGAGATGATGTGCAACGGCCTTGTGAGGTGAGAGTGTCTAGATCATTAAGACACGTGGTACCTGCCTTGGGTTCTTTACCATCACACTCTCTCCTAGGTTTCCTTGGTGAATTGTAGACCAACTGTCTCATCACTAATTATCAGTGATTCCTGCCCTGGATTCCGAGGAGCCCAGGATTGGGGAAGCAGGAAACAGACTCCTGTGTTTCTCTTCTTTCCAAATCTTGTGGTCATTAAAGTTTGATTTCCATTAATGCATGAGTGTCACCACCCCGATGAAAATGCAACTCTTCTGTGTGTGTTTTGATTACCTTGTCAGGGGCCAGGCAGGGAGAGGTTGAACAGCGGTGCTGCTCCTGCACTCTGTAATTTCTGCTTCCATTACTTGTCACATCTGTCAGTTTCAGGAACATTCATATCTATGGAGCCATTATTTTTAGTACTTTAATTATCTTGGAAGTCTAAGGACACGATTAATGTATCATGTTGGTCACATTGATGGGTTGCAAAGACAGTAGGTAGCCCTGCAAGGGGTTTGGGCTTAGGGAGTGGCTTCCCAGAGTGCTTGGGCACGTGGCAGATTAAGTGGTAAATTCCCTTGGCTATTAGACGGCCTCTGGAGAAAATCCCTAGTGCTTGCTTTGGTCTTCAAAAATGCTTTAAGACTTTCTTATCGTCTCCTGCTCCTCAGTCTATTTAGTCTACGCACTACCCAACCTGACACTTGACTTGATCTTCCTCGCCAGTGTCCTGTGTGCCATCTCATCTCCTGATAGATCGGAATAACAATAGCAGGTAACATTTATTGAGTGTTTACTCTGTGCCAGGCATCTTACAAACACTATTTCATTTAGTCCTCTCACAACAACTCTACACGGTTGTTATTATTATCCCTAATTTGCAGATGAGGAAACTGAAGAATAGCGAGTGACTTGCTCAAGGCCACGTGAGTTGTATGTTCTGGAGCTGGGATTTTGGCCCTGACTCCAGTGCATATGCTCTTCGCTACTGTGTTATACTGCACTCCACTCAAATAACAATAGCTAATAATTACCTGGTGCCTTCCTTTTGGCAGAGCACAGAGCTAAGCTCTTCATGTGTATTAACTCACTTACTAATCCTCTTAACAATTCTGTAAAGTAGGTTTTATTATTATCCCTGATTTTCAGAAAAAGAAAGTGGGACACGGAGATATTAAATAACTTACCTAGTCATACCATTAAAGAATGATAGATAGAAACAACCTTTGGACGCAAAGCAGTCTTATCGAGTCTACATTCTTAACCACTCTCCTCTGCTGTTTTCCACATGCCTGCTGGAGCAAGGCAGAGGATGTCAAGAGTAAAGTTTATTCATTTGGGAGATAGTTAGGTGGAAGAGGGAGCCATTATTCATGTTCTGCTGACTGTTACCGTGTGGGAATGTAAGCACAGTGTCCTCGAGCTGCCAGTTTTTAAAAGAGAATCCCCAAATCTGGATTTTTACATGAAATGTCCTTATTTTAAATATTGGCAACAAATTCCAATTTTTAAAAAAGCACTATGCTAGAGTACAAAAACATCTGTTGATAGGAAGCATGAAATTATAGGTAAGGATATTTAATTCACATACGAAATATTTATTGAGTGCTTCTTATGAACACTGCTAATTATAGATACTATTGTTAAACAAAAGCCTATGGACTCTTCATTTTCTGTGTTAATTCTCAGTGTTGTTAATAAGAAACTAACTCTATCCCTGATTTCATTGGTAGCAAATCAGTTAAAATGATGGTCTATGTATATTTTAGCGTTGAATTCCTCAGTGAAGTTATAAGACTGTTGGAAGAAAAATGTAGACGTTCAGAGTTTAATATACTAAGGATGCATGTTAAATTCTCTTATCTTTTTTCCAAATATGGCTAGTTGTATGTAGAAATAGTCACCTATGTAGGCCTTGATTGCAGTGAACAAAACACACGTGTATACTACCCACGCACACACACATGCACACAACACATCTGTGAGCCACATCTCATCTATGGGCTCCAGTTTGCAACCTCTGTCTTGGAGAACATACCTTTTTTTCCTTCTCTGTGGTTCCTAGCCCATCATCAGGTTTAAGGCAGGCACTGACTGAACACATATTGACTTTGTGTGTTCTTGTTCTGGCCTAGACATGTCTCAAACCTGATGCCCACTCTGAGGCCATCTCTGTCAGTTTCCACTAAGAGACGTCTCTTGCTGTGTTTCAGTGTAGGCATCCAGTTCTTTTTCCTTCACAGGTCATTTCCAAATCAGTTGGAAGGGGCTTCCAACCTATCCAAAGCAGAAACTGTTTCCATATAACATTTCTCAGAAAAGCGGGTGCGGGTGGAAGAATGGGCCAGCTCAGTAGATTTCAACCCTGGCTGTACGTTAGAATCACCTAGAGATCTTTTTAAAATGCTGATTCTAGAGCTCCAGCCTCAGAAATTTTGATTTAAATGGTCTGTCGTGGGACCCTGGGCATCAGTATGTTTTAAAAAAGCTCCCTAGGCATTCTAATCTGCAGCCAGGGTTGAAAACTGGTCCAGCTAATGAATATGTGTTTGTCAGCAGGTCCCAAATGTGTACTGTGGGTCTTGATCAACTGCTTTCTCCTTCACTAAAATCAGAGACTTTTGTAAGGTAAAGAGTCATACTAGGGAAATCATATCTTTATGTATTGTTTTCTTGTGAACCAGAACTTCTATTGTTTCTAGTTCTTCTGTGGTGGCTGGGTAAATAGGCAAGAACACAGGCTAAAAGGGTGTATTTGATGTTGAAGAGGGTGTGGCAGGTGGCTTCTGAGATGGCTCCCAACCTCCTGGTATTCACAAGCTTGTGTAGCCCTCTCCCCTTTTATGTGGCCTGGACCTAGTGACTTCTTTCAAATAAATAGATACAACAAAAGTGATGAGATGTCACTTCAATGCTTGGGTTACAAAAGACTGCGATTTCTGTCTTGCTGGCTCTCTTTCTGTATGGCTCTATTTGCTTGCTTCCTCTGATAAAACAAGTTGCTATGTTGTGAACTGGCCTAGGAGAGGTCCACATGGCGAGAAAATGAGGGCAGCTCCTGGTCCACAGCCGTTGAGGAACTGACACTTTCAGTCCAACAGCCTACGAGATACTGAATCCTGCCAACAGGTGAGTGAACTTGAAAGCAGACCTTTCCCTAGTTGAGCCTTGGGATGACTACAGCCCTGACCAGCCTTATAAGAGATCTTGAGCTAAAGGGCCCACCTAAGCCATGCTTGGGTTTCTGATCCACCAGAAACAGTGAGCTAATAGATAAGTGTTGTTTTAAGCTACTAGATTTTGGGGTAATTTGTTATACAGCAATAGATAGCATACAGAGGGAGTGATGATGAATTCCGTTGACAGCAGGAGGTTAGAGAAGTGGTTCCCCAACTTTAACATGCATTGAATTTCTTTGGGAAGCTTGCGAAAGTGCAGGTTCTTGGGCTCCACCCTCAGAAGCTTTCAATTCAGTAGGTCTGAGGTGGAGCTCAGGAATATGCATCTTTATCACACATCCCAGATATCTCTGATGCAGGTGTTATTCGGGACTACATTTCCAGAACCATCAGCCAGGAGGTGGAGTCAGCCTTTGGAGAGGCACAGAAAATGTTGGAGGACGGGTGACTATTAAGGTGTGTAGGCCCAGTGGAGCAGGATTTATGGAAGGCTTTTGGATTAATTAGGTGACATGTTGAAAGACATACTGAACTTGGAGCTGGAAGGAGTCTTGGAGGTCAGATTAGCCTGGTAGTGGTGTACTAGATGGGTTGGAAGGGACAGAGACTAAAATCAGGGGCCAGGGTAGCATGAGATGATAAAAGCCTGGGCTAGAATGTTGGAACTGAGGGCAGGGAGGGAAGGCATGAGAGGCATTTTAAAGGAAGTTTTGGAAGGACTTGATGACTGACTGTATAGAGGGGGTCTAAATAAGAGAGAGAGAGAGATTTCAAGCCTGAGTGATTGGAAGAAATGTGGTGCCATTGGCAGAGCTGAGAAGTTGGGAGGGAAGCTGGTTTAGAGGATGTATCTTGCCTGGAAAAATTTAGTGCTTGGTTACTTTCAGTTAATAAGGTCTGGTCTGGGAAGCTGAGTTGATTAGCAAAGGGTATAAATGGAGGCAAAGTTCTAATCTAGACCAGTGGTCTTCAGTGTGTGGTCCTGGACCAGCGGCATCAGCATCACCTGGGAACTTGTTAGATTTGCTAATACTGCAAAGGTTTATAGCCTGGCTGAACTTGCAGATCCATATGCCCCGAGGCCTTGGATAGACGATCCCAGATGTTGGGAAGGAATGAGCATAAGTAGAGATGTGGGTGACTCCCTGCCCACTGATGGAGTAAATGTCATCATCTGTTGGTGACGGGAGACTGGCCTAGATGTAGCCCTCTCTCCCCTGCTCTGAGCTTAGCCCTAAGCCAGGGCAGCATTCTGGCTGGCCGTTGACCCGCGGGGATTTGGGACTCATCTACTAGTCAGCCAAGCCATAGAGCTGCCCCAAGCTGGTGCACCCTGAATGGGCAACATTGACAGAGGCCAACTATTCAGGGAGGGAAGCATGATGGTGGGTCTCCTTCACTGAGAAAACCATCCTGCGGAGATGAGGCTGAAGATCACGTGGAATGAATTATTTTGTTATTCTCCTACTGTACATATTTCCCACTTGGCCCTGTCCTTACAAAGCTGGCCTAGTGAATGAGAGGGAGCTGAGCGTGAGAAAGCATCCATACCAGTATATCTGACAGGTGTGTTATGGACAGAAAAAATCTGGTTCCAGTCACACTCTAAGATAAAACAAAAGCATAATCTGCTGCTGCCAGACATTTCAGTGAGTGAGGGCTGAGGAGCAGTCAGGAGTTTGTGCAAGTCACCAACGCCATCACATTGGGTCACCCTCACGGGAGCTGCTGCCTCAGATGCTGTGGCCCTTCCCTCACAGGAATTCTGACTTAGCAGCCCTCACAGTGCTTCCTGTGGGCCAAAAATGTGATCAACCCAGAGACAAAGACTATCATTGAATGAAATATTCTGGACCTCAGCCTAAAATGAATTGACCACCCTCCTCTAGAGACTGTCAGGACTAATCTTATTGTGCCTTACCTCCCAAGCCTCCCTGGTTACTGCTCACCCTCTACACTGCCCTGTTCATTTCCAAGTCAGACGTAAGCCACTTCCCTCACTTCTTCCCAAGCCCTTACTGTGCCCTCTAGAAATGCTTATCCATGAAGGCCAAAGTCCTTATATCCTTAACTTCTTATCAGGACATGTCCTCTGCCTCTTGCTGTAACTGGAAACTTGGCTGCCTCCTCACCATGTTGCCCAGGAGGTGAGGTTGGGGCTCTCATTGCTCTCCCAAATCCCTTTAGGATCCTTGCTTTCTCTCCATCCTGCAAGAGCCCCCCCCCCCCCATTGCTGTCGCCTACCAATCTCCTAATTACGTCCCCTCATTTATTGCAGGGCCATAGTTGGTGGCTTACTCTCTTTCTCTCCATTCCTCTCATCATTCTTGAGGACTTGAACATCTTTATGTCAAGGATGTCAGAGCTTTAGGTGCCCCAGGAGGCCTTTGTTTTAAAAAAATTCAGAGTTATTGGAAATTTAGAGATGAGTTGTCTGAAAGTGGAGGACTTTGAGAGTGGGAGGAGAGGTGGAAGTGATGTGGGGAATGCTGAATCCCCTGAACCTGGGCACAGGACAGGGAGGGATGCAGGAATCTAGAGTGGCTGGATCCTGTCCCCTGATTCTCCTAGCTCCCAGCAGCCCAAGGAATGTAGCAGAAATTCCCCTCGGGGAGTAGACTTTCCCTGTAGGCTTTGTTGTCCTTTCCATCTCTGGCCATCATTCTTGGTGACTTCAACATTCTCGTGGATGACCTATCCCTCATCATGGCTTTTCACTTTCTTGATCCATTCACTTCAATGATCTTTTCCTCTGACCACCTCAACTACCCACTTGCTTGATCACACACTAGCCCTTTTCATCATCAGCAACTGCATTATTTCGTAAATCTTGACCTCCACTGATGCAGTTCTTCAACTTTATCAGGTCAGACCTCCAATCCATTGATTCCCAGTACATTTTCTCCCTCTGTCAGCCCATCGTTGTTTCTGTTTGCCTCCTTCCCCAGCTTAGAGTCCATCTATGGTGTTGTTATCCCCACTTTCCCCTTCCCTCTCTATTTTTCATACCCACTGAGCTGTCGTGCCCTGACCCTTAGCTGTTCTATCCTCTTTCCCTCTCACCTCCTTTTCCCTACAGCTGAGACTTCACAACTTGGCTGACAGTTATCACTCATCACAAACTTCAACTGGACACTTGACACTGTCCATCACTTCCACTACTTTTCCTTATTGAGGGTTTTTGGATGACAATTCTCTGAACTGACCTCTTCCTCTTCTCTCCTCAGACCTCCCTCTCCTACCCTTTTTTTTCTCATACTCACTTATGACCTCACCCCACATGGCACTGAGTAAACAGAATCCAGAAAATGGGAATGTTCTCATCTTCCCACCGCTAAATCTACTCTCTTAACTACTCCTGCAACCATTGTCTTTTCCCCTTTTACAATGGAGAATGTGTCCATTCTGCTGGTAGGAGTCTAGATTCTGTCCAGTCTTGCCTCCATGGGGACTTGGGTTCTTTAGTTATCTCCTCTCCTTTTTGCATTATCAATATCTCCCTCTCTTCTGGTCTTTTATGCAAGTGATCAGTCATGTTATATGACCTCTATTCAAAAAGCAAAACAAAACAAAACAAAACAACCACCTCCTCTCCCTTGACTCCACAGCCTCCTATAGCTACCATCCTGTTTCCCTATTCCTCTTCACAACTTTCTTGAAGATTTTTCTGTACAAACTCTTCTTACTCACTTCTTATTCCCTCTTGAACCCTCTCCAATCTGGCTTCAGTCCCCAACTGACGGTATTTTGCCTTGATGGAGGTTTGAGAATCAAGCCTATAGGCAGCTCAGACTATAGCTTCAGAGCCTATTATGTTGAGAGCACTTGAGGAAACTGAGGCTCAGAAAGATTAAGTGATTTGCCTAAGGTCGTACAGCTAGTAAATAGCTAAGTTGTGACTGAATCCAGGTGCATCTAATTCTAGGAGCCTGTACATCAGCATTCTTGTCATTAATCACACTTCCGTGCTTTGCGTATCTATTGTAGGGATTGTCACGTTGAATTACAATTATTTGTTGACATGTCCCTTTCCCCATTGGATTATGACTTCAAGGACAAGAACAAATCTTAGAACATGTAGTAGGTGTTCAATAAATGCTTGTTGAGTGAATGGAGGAACGATGTTTCTGAGCTCATTTGTTCTTTTTTTGTTCCTCAGTAGTGATGGATCACTACTGGTCACGACTTTCCCTTTAATATAATTGTAGAATCTTGAAAGTTTAGAGGTGCAGGGGACCTTAGAGATTAGGAAATTAAGGTTAAGTAACATACCCAAGGTCACTTGGCTAGTTGGTTGCAGTCCAGCACTCTTTCCTTGCCGTCTTCAATAGGTGTTAACACTCCCTCCCTCCTTCCACATTCCCTTTTCCAACCTAAACAGTTCAATGCCAGGCAGCACGTAGACAGCAGAAAGTCAGTGGAAGGACAGATTGAATGTGATGGGCAACCAATGCAGCGCTTTTTAGTGTTAATGAACACTTTCCTCTTTGGTTTGAGCAGGTGCCTGGTAGCTACTTTGGTTCCACTTTAAAATACCCTTTGCATGAGCTCCTGTCTTACGTTATATTTCTCTTAGTGCTTTGGTTATTTTAATGAGTTTTTCTTATCTCTTATTTATAAAACCAGACCTACTTTCTAATGTTTTGTTGTTGTTGTTGTTTTAGTAACTCAAATTCCCAAGTCTTGCTCCTTTTCCATTGCCCTTTATACTTTTTGTGTTTGTGTGCTTGGACTTGTGCAGTGCGTTTTTAAATGCAGTCTTGTTGGTTGCTAATACAGTGCTAGAGCAATCAGTTTTTCTGTAGGGAAGAATAAGCGACTGGAACCCTCAGTGAACCAGAACCCACAGCCTGCAATTGTGAAAGTAGCACAGTCTCTGAAATCAGGCATAGTTGAGTTTAAGTCCTGGCTTCACTACTTATTTATTTATTTGTTTGTTTATTTGCTTACTGTTGATCTCCCCCTCATTCTCTTTTTTATTGAGCTGTAATTGACATAACATTCTATTAGTTTCAGGTGTTACAATGTGATGATTTGATATTTGTATATATTGCAAAATGATCATCGCAATAAGTCCAGTTAGCATTTTATTACTTATTCATTGTGTCACCTTGGGCAGATTGTTTAACCTCCCTGTACGTGTTTTCTCATCTTTAAAATGACAGTAATAATAGTATTCCTATCTCAGAAAGTAGATGTAAAGATTAAATGAATATATAGACATAGGTTTAGAATTCTCATTCTGCCACATACTGGCTATAGAATGATCTCAGTAAAGTTATTTAATGTCTTTGAGCCTCAGTTTCCTTCTCTTTAAAATGGTCATTATTATCAGTTAACATTTGCTGAGTAACATACCACCTCAAAATGTAGTAGTTTAAAACAACCATTTATTGGCTCATGATTCTGTGGGTTGGTAGTTTGGACTGCACTCAGCTGGCACTGTCTCTGCTTCATGTGCATCAGCTGAGTTCACTCATCCATTTACGTCAACTGGTCCCACTCATATATCTGGCAGTTGGCTGGTTGTCAACAGGGGTGATGAAAGTAACTGGGCCATGTGTCATCCATCACCTGGTGGGCTGGCCTGGGCTCATTCATCTGGTGAATGAGGGTTACTAAGAGCATCAAGAGAGAGCAAGACCCACTGCTCAAGCACTTTTCAAGTCTTGGCTTGCTCTCAATTGCTATTGTCCCATTGGTCAAAGTAAGTCATATGACCAAGTCCAGAGTAGGTATGGGAAGGGACTACCCAAGGATGTGGATATAGGGAAGGTAATTATTGCAACCACTGTTTTTTTTGAGGAAGATGAGCCCTGAGCTAACATCTGCTTCCAATCCTCCTCTTTTTGCTGAGGAAGACTGGCCCTGAGCTAACATTCATGCCCATCTTCCTCTATTTTGTATGTGGGATGCCTGCCACAGCATGGCTTGCTAAGCAGTACATAGGTCTTCACCTGGGATCTGAACTGGTAAACCCTGGGCCGTGGAAGCAGAATGTGTGAACTTAACCTTTGCACCACTGGGTTGGCCCCAACAGCCACTTTTTTTCAGACAATCTATCATAGACTTGGTAATACCTGTTTTCCAGGATCATTATGAGGACTGGAGATAATGCACATCAAGAACTGTAGATGCTCAGCAAACGACAGCTAAAGCACATTATATGGTACCTGATGTACAGTAGGTGTTTAGTTATGGAAAGTTCTCTTTTCTGTCCACTCTCCTTCCCTCATTACTTTGCTATTAGAAGAAAACTGTGATTCAAAAAACAAAAAAGAGGCAAGCAAATCCACATCAGTGATTTTAAATTCTATTTTATTTTTATAAATTAAACATCCCTAACAAAACACCAGGTAGAAAAAAATCCCCAGACGAAAACTAACAGGATGTTGGGACTGAGCACACCTTATTATTCTACTTTCTTCATCCCTAGCCAGAGGGTCTGATGACTCTGAGTTTGAACAGGATACTGGGTCTTCAAAGGAAAAGTCCATTATAGTGGCCAAGGTTATGAAGAGGACACAGACATTTAACAAAGAATTTTCACACCCGGAAGTTTAACCAAAACAGGTTTTGGGATTAACTCTGTTTTCCAAACAATTCCATTGAAATCCTTGAATATTTGAGTAGGAAAGGAGTTCGGAGGCCTTTGAATATTAGACCTTCCATTTCTCCTCAGCAGTAGTTCTTAAACTTCTTGATCTTAGGGCCACTTTACACTCTTAAAAGTTATTAAGGACCCCAAAGTTCTTCTGTTTCTGTGGTTTAGATCTGTCAGTATTTACCATAGGAAAATGTTAAACTGAGAAAAGTTAAAAAGCAAAAGAATATACAGCATGCATTCCATTATCTGTCAGAGCAGTGATTCCTCAAATATAGCTTCTGGAAAACTCCACTGTACATTCATAAAAGAATGAGAGTGAAAAAGGCAAATAATGCCTTAGTAGTATCATAAAAATAAGTTTGACCTCATAAACACCTGAAAGAATTTTGGGGACTCCCAGGGGTTTGGGGACCATACTTTGCAAATTGCTGCTTCATAATCTTCCTGTCAGATAGGAGTTGCTCAAGTGAAGCATTTGGAGGCAGTATGGTATAGTGAAAAGGCTCCACCTTGGACATTTGAGATTAATTTCCTCATCTATGAAATGGGGATGATAATTAAATCTATCTCATATAGTTGTGAAGACTAAACAAAATGAGGCAATGTATCTAACCTATGTTAAGGGCCTTGTACAAAACCTGGCATATAGCAGGCTCCCCAAAAATGTTGGTCCTCGATAGCTCGCTGCCTCATGAGGCAGTTTATTTGGGCTCTGGTTTTTAGAAATTTCCTCCTCCTGCCTCTCTGTAACTTCTACCCTGTAACTTTAGCGCTTATTCCTCTGTGCATAATAAGGCCAAGCTCTCTGAGTTTTCGATAAAAGAAGTTGTGGCAGCTTTACGTCTTCTTTCCCATAAGCTATACTATGGATTCCAGATTATCCTGATCATTTTTTTCTCTGGATGCAGTCACTAATTCAACAAGTATTTGTTGAGCACCTAAATACTATGTGCCAGTAGTGAAAAAGTAGACAATATCTATGCTTACCTGGAGCTTACGTTCTAAGTGTAGGAGACAGATCAAAAGCAAGGAAGTAAATAAGTAATAACAGATGTGATAGGTTCTACAATGGAAAACAAAGCAAGGGAAGGGAACAGAGAATGATGGGGATGCTATTTTAGACAGAGTGAGCACGTAAATGCCTCTCTGAGGAAGTGACATTTGAGTAGAGACCTGGATAAAGGGGGAAAGCCAGGCTGACGAAAAAGTCTGTGCAAAATTTGAATTTTATTCTAATTGTGGTTGGAATCCATTGGAAGATTTTAGGTAGGAAAATGAAGTACTGTGAATTGTGTTTTGAAAAGATCGCTCTTGCTGTTTTGTGGAGAATAGACTAGGGGACAAGAATAGAAGCAGAGAGAACAGTTAAGCACCTCTTGAAATAATCCAGACAAGGGGTGATGGTGCCCTGAAGGTGGTGGGAAGTTAGATTGGGATAGAAGACAGAACCGACAGGGTTTACTGATGGATTAATGTGTTATGTGAGGAATCAGGGATGATACCCTAGGGCTGTGGCCTGAACAACTGGATGGAAGGTGTTGCCATTTACCAAAATGAGGAAGACTTGGTGACAAACAGGGTGGAGAGACAGAATCAAGAATCTGTTGGGGATATATGTTAAATTTGAGCTGCCTATTAGACATCTATATGGAAATATGAAATAATCTGAAACTCAGGGGAGAGTCAGGGCTGAAAATTGTCATTTGGAGGTCCCCAGTGTGTAGATAGACAAGACATTCAATAATTGAGCCCTGGAGCACACCAGTGATTAGAGATTGGGAAGGTGAGGAACAACCAGCAAGGGAGACTGAGAAAAAGAGGCTGAGATGTAGGAGGGAAAAAAATAGGAGACTGTGTGGTCACAGAAGCCAAGATACGTTTCAAAAAGGAAGGAGTAATCAACTGAGCTAAACGTTGCTGAGAAGTTTAATAAGATTAAGAATGAAAGTTTGCTTTTGGCTTTGGCAAAGTGAAGGTCGTTGGCAGCTTTGATAAGAGTGTTGTCGGTAGCATGGAGACACAAGCCTGCTTTGAGTGGGTTGAGGAGAGAATGAGAGTTGAGGAAATGGAGAGAGCACTACAGACAGCTGTTTTGAGGAATTTTGCTACAAAGAGGAGAAAAGAAATTGTGAGTTAACTGGAGGTGGGTGTGTGGTCAAAGGAGTTTTTTGCTTGCTTAAGAAGGAAGATTTTGTAGCATGTTTATATGCTGATGGGAATGATCCAAAAGCATATTGATGGAAAGAAAAATTGATGACATCAGAGACACAGGTTGACTGCTGGAGCAAAATGCTTGAATAACTGAGAGTGGTTGTTCAAAATGCTTGAATAACCTGTCTTGTGCACAGGTGGAAGAAGTGGCCTTATGGGAATGCAGGAAGTTCCACCTTAATAATAGTAGAGGAGGCAGGGTATATGGGTAGTGGTGCAGGTGAGTTGACAGACTTGTTGGTTTGAAAATGAGATAGTCCTCTTCTGATTGTTTCCATTTTTTCCATGAAACAAGAAGTGAAATCATCGTTGAGAATTACGAAGCGGAGTTGTTTGAGGTTTCATGAGGGAAGAGAGCTGTGAAATAGCTGTCTTGGAGAGAAGGACAGAAAACCAATTAGGACAATTTAGGATTGTCAGGCATTGCTGCAGGCCCACTTGAGATTTCTAGTCAAATATTTAAAGTGGGACCATTCTGCTGCATAGGTGGAGTTGTTCTTAACTAGAGTTAAGAGAAGTCCAGTGGAGGGAGTCCAAGGATACCTCCTCCGCTTGCAGATTTATACAAGGCAGTGGGTATAATGATAGACCATAGGATTTAGTAGGGTTCTGTGGAAAGTGAAGACATGAAAGGACAGATGGACAGCGAGGGTAGTAGGATCCATGGGTTGCAGGTGGAAGTTTTGTGGGAGAGAGGGAGGCTTGAAGTTGAAATTATGGAGGTGATGCGGTTATTGGTAATGACAGCATCTAGAGCATGACCATCAGAATGTGGTGGCTGGGCTTGGATGATGGCAAAGAAGTGGTTGTTAGAAGCGACTTCAAGGGATGGTGGGACCAAGGGATGAGCTATATCCTTAAGTGGGTATTGAAATCACAGGAGAAGTAATGGGAGAAAAAGACTGTGACCTGGGTGCTAACATTTCCAATGAATGAACAAAGGGGAGTGACTGGGAGGTTAGTGAAGGGTGGCCATAAGGAGGGTGGCAGTTGACATAGTCTGATGGTGTACACTTTAAGTGGGCTGGGGCTTTTGAGGAAAGAGGGAGGATAAATGGCCTGGAAGCGGCAAAGAGGAGGAAAGAGGACACTCTTCCACCTTTAGGTCCAGTGAGTGATATGAAGGGTGTGTAAAGAAAACATCCACCATCTGAGAGGGCTGCTTGGAAAGAGACACCTCAGGGAAGAGCCAAACTCCCTTTAGAATGAAAAACTGAGTGAAATGTTGAGGATATAGAGGAATTTGCTGGTGATGGGCTTTGAGTTTCAGAGGGCATGGAAGGAGGGCTTGGGGATTCATTGATAAGCAGGATATTGAGTCAGATTAGGAAATGTATGCAGCCGTAAGGATTTGGGAGTCCAGGTAATGATGCACACTGGGAGGCTGGGACTTGTGGAGGTGACTCGCGTAAACAAGGATGTAAGACTTGTCGGGATTAGTCCTCTTGGGCTCTTAGGAGGAGGTTGATAATCAGTGCTAATTAGAGCCTCCTTCTGGGGCTCGTCTCTTGGTCACTTTGTATTGGTGAAGCTGGCGGAGGGGAGCTTACATCAAGGAGCACTCAATATTCTTTGGCCTCTCTTAAAATTTTCTGTGGTCCTTTTCAAACCTGGGGTAAGGGACTTATTAGGACTTTTCAACAATGATAGTACCTTAGAGGACTTTAATTTATGCCCTCCAAATCTCCATTAGTCCCCACCAAAGGCACTTCAAATTAATATACGATCTAAGTAAAAATACTGTGGCTTTTTTTTTTTTTTTGAGGAAGATTAGCCCTGAGCTAACTACCACCGGTCCTCTTTTTGCTGAGGAACCCTGACTCTGAGCTAACATCCGTGCCCATCTTCCTTTACTTTATATGTGGGACGCCTACCACGTCATGGCGTGCCAAGTGGTGCCATGTTCACACCCGGGATCCGAACCGGCGAACCCCGGGCTACCGAGAAGTGGAATGTGTGCACTTAACCGCTGTGCCACTGGGCTGGCCCCTGTGTTTGTTTTTTAAATGCAGTTTCAGGAAAGTCCCCTAGCCACTCCAACCATCTTCCAACCAGATTGATGCATGGAGGCCCCTTTCTTTCACGATGTAGTTTGAAAATTTTCAATCATACAGAAAAATAGATTCACATAGTGAGCTCCCATATACCCCATCACCTGGATTTAACAGTCGTTAACATTTGGCCATACTCACTTCATCTGTTTTTTACTTTTACTGAAATATCTTCAAATAAATTACAGGCATTATGACATCTCATTCCTAAATTCTTCAGTATGCTAAGCCCTTTCTATGTAGAAATTCTGAAGCTGCCACTGACTGCATTTCAAAATGTGGTGCCAAGAACTGGACAAGAGTGTTCCAGATGTGGACTGACCAGCTGAGTGTACAGAAAGAATGACTAGACCCAATTTTTGTTAATGCAGACTACAATCTCTAAAATTAGTCATTTTAGAGGCCACAGCACACTATTGACTTAAGTGCATTTGTGATCAGCTTAAGTCGCCGAGTGCTTTGCACATGACTGCTGCTGTCAAGTCAGGCTTCCCCCATCTTGTGTTTGCGTAATTGAATTTTTGTTGGTTTTAGCCTATTGAAAATATTCTGGATTGGAATTCCGCCCTCCAGTGAATTAGTTAATCTTTTCCCGCTTTGGTTCATCAGCAAAGTTGATAAGTAAACCTTTTATATATTCATGCAAGTATATAGTAGCTACTTTCTAAAATTAAAGCTCATGCTACTCAAAATTGTGGAGACTGCAATAAGATCATTTTAAGCATTAACAATGGATGTTTTGTAGGATAAATGATTTAGGTGTTCCTAATTAATGGTTGAAATCTTTCTTTACTGTTTAAACCTTCTGGCTTAACAGACTGGTATCTGAGTATAGTTTTCTAAGACATTCTAAGTCATTCTGGAATAACTAATATAAGCAAATCACCAGTTTCTTCCTTGGAAACACTCACATTATTCATGACAGCTAAACCCAGGGGTTGGATTGGCTTTCTGAGAACCCCATGAGTTTGCTTGGGTAGCTTCTCAGTTGTCTGTTCTCACAATTACACATAGGGATCATTTTGTTTTGGGGGATCATGTTTTTTAAACTCAAGTGTGAGAGTGAGCTGAGTGGACACCCTCCGGCTCTGCCTCATGCTTAGAAAATGGGACTGCACTGGGAGCATGTCGTCAGCTGCTAGCCAAGTGATATTTTTCTAAAATTTCAAACTGGATATGTAATATGTCTAAGCAGAAGGCATAATCTTGGGAATACACAAGGCTCAAAATAGCAAATCAGTATTGTAGAACTCCACATTCCTCAATATGGTTCCCAATTCTTAGGTATTTCAGAATGAGAGCTCTCTGACACCAGCCTTGGTGGGGAGGCGCCGTACCGTAGAAATTAAGACTGTGGGTACTGACCTTGACTGTCTAGGTCTAAAGGCTGATTCTACTACTTATTGACTGTGGGACTGGGGCTACTTATTTAGTCTCAGCGGAGAGTAATTTCCTCATCTGTTAATGATGAAGATTGTGCAAGCACCTATCTCCTACAGCAGTTGTGAGGATTAACAGTGTTAATTCGAGCAATGTACCAAGAATTTTGTGTTAGCTACTATTATTTATCATGGTTCTGATAGTTCTCATTGGGACCCAGGGTACTGGATACCATTTGGTGTCATATTCATGAAGTTCTTCATCTAGATTTAAATATGTCTAGTCTGGGGATGTTCTAGGCTGCCATGTAGTCTCTTTTACCTTAGCATCCTAACTTCCACTCCAGTGCCTCCAGAGACCTGGTAAGAACATTTTAAAGACACATGAAGAGTACTTACACGTATTCTACTTTGAGCAAGCCAAGGTAGTTCGAGCCTGTTGGTTACTTGTTCTAAGTTTTCAGGTTAGCCCCCATGGTGGCTGATAAGCATACCAACTTTCCGGGGGAAGAAATATAGGAAATCCCATTTCCTTCATACATGAATCTACAGGAATATTGCTTTCAGCATCTCAATATTCACCTAGGCAGCAGTCATGATTTCCCCTGTATCTCCTCTTAAGTGGTAAGAAAATTACTTACAAACAGTGACAAGGGGCCGGCCCTGTGGCCAAGTGGTTAAGTTCGCGCGCTCTGCTTCAGTGGCCTAGGGTTTTGCCGGTTTGGATCCTGGGCATGGACATGGCACCGCTCATCAAGCCATGCTGGGGTGGCGTCCCACATAGCACAACCAGAAGGACCTACAACTAGAATATACAACTATGTACTGGGGGGCTTTGGGGAAAAGAAGAAGAGAAAATAAAAAGGTGACAAGAATTGAAACAAGTAACTTTGATAGGCATTGGCCAAACAGTTGACATAAATGCCCTTTTCCTAGTCGTAACTTTTCCTATAAATGTCCTTTTCCTATTCATAACTCTAAGTTATGATGTTCTTTTGCATTGATTGTGTACGAGAGGTAACTATTCTCTTAGCCAAGAAGAGTGTACATATGGTCCTTTCCATTACTAGATTTACTACTTTTGTTTTCTTGGAAAACGTAATCCATTTTTTCGAAACTTTTTATTTTTAGATAATTTTAGACTAATTGCAAAAATAGTATAGACTATTTTTGCATACCCCTAACCCAGCTTTCCTTTCTGTTTTCATCTTACGTAACCATGGTACAATTATAAAAACCAGGAAAATACCTTTGGTACAATACTATTGACTAACCTACAGAATTTATTAAGATTTTCCCACTTCTACTAATGTCCCTTTTCTGTTCCAGAATCCAATTCAGGATTGGATTGCAGTTAGTTGTCATGTCTTCTTAGTCTCCTCCAATCTGTGACAGTTCTTCAGTCTTTGCTTGTCTTTCGTGACCTTGACACTTCTGAAGAGTACTGACTAGTTATTTTGTAGAATATCCCTCTAGTGGGGCTTTTCTGATGTTTTCTTGTGATTATGTTGAGGTTATGCATTATTGGGAAAGCTAATAGTGGTGTGCCCTTCTTTGTGCAGTCTAGTAGGGGGTAAATGATGTCACTTTATATGACAGGTGATAATCTTGATCACTTGGTTAAGGTGGTGTCTGTCAGGAGTCTCCACTGTAAGCTTACTATTTTTCTCTTTATAATTACTAAATATTTTGGGAGAGACACTTAGAAAGTATGCAAATATCCTATTTCTGCTTAAGATTTACCCACTACTATTAGTGTCCATCCATTGATCTTGCCTGCAGCAGTTATTACTGTGATGTTCTAATGGTGATTTTCCATTTCCCTCATTTCTTATACATTTATTAATTGGAAAATTGGAAATCCTCTGTAAGAAAGAGTTGTCTCTATTCCCGCATTAATTTATTTATTTATTCAGTTAGATTTTTATACCAGCATAAACGAATGCATATTTATTTTATTCTTGGAGTTATTATTCTATATTATCTTTATTTAGTTTGTTGCTGAAATTGTTCCATTTTGGGCCATTGAAATCTCTTTCAAGTTGGCTCCTGTGCTTAACCTGCTCTTTATCTTTTTTTTTTCAAGCACTTCCTTATTTTGATTACCACACGATGCTGCAGGCTCATCTTCTGTTTTTCCTGCTGCATCCCTGGAGTCAGCCAGTCCTTTGTTTAATGGAGAATGGTGTTTCAAAACCATGATCTGTGCCTTAAGTGTGCTAACTATTGGGATATCACTGCTTCTAGCCCCTCTCCGTGGATATAGTTAGGAAATATATGATGTACTAACTTATACATGCCCACATCTATATTTATTACTGTAGCTATCTGGATTACATTAAGAAAAAAACATGAGTCCATATTGATACTCGTGACTCCATCCCAGCACACAGGGTTCATTTTAGTCTTGTCCTTTCCTTAGCTTGTATCTTTTCTCTCTGACACCGAGAAACCAGGTTCTATCTACAATATATTTACTTAATTTTTCAACCCTAGTATATTAATAAGCAGTTTCAGAATCCCCAAGCCATACTCCTATGAGAAACAAATTTGTGAACTAGAGTGCAGTGTTTGTATACCACTTTTTGGTCTTTTGCCTTATAGTATCCAGTCAGCACCCTGTTTTCCAAAGTTATTTAAGTCATCTCCTTTCTTCCTCATCCCCTTCATCATGTGACTAATTTTTAATACAGTTACATTCATTTGTTACAGTCTGCAATTCATCACCCCTCACTCTGACATTGTGGTTGAATTTTCTAAAATTTACATCTGGTAAAATTCACTCTATGTTGCATTGTTCGATTCTATGGGTTTTTTTTTTTTTTTTGAGGAAGATTAGCCCTGAGCTAACTACTGTCAATCCTCCTCTTTTTGCTGAGGAAGACTGGCCCTGAGCTAACATCCATGTCCATCTTACTCTACTTTATACGTGGGATGCCTACCACAGCATGGCTTTTGCCAAGTGGTGCCATGTTCACACCTAGGATCCGAACCGGTGAAACCCAGGCTGCCGAGAAGCGGAACGTGAGAACTTAACCACTGTGCCACCGGGCCGGGCTTCTATGGGGTTTTGAAAAATGCACATAGTAGTATATCCACCAGTACCATACAGTACAGTTCCATCACTCCAAAAAGTCCCTCATGCTGCCCCATTAAGGTCAAACCTTCCCTCCATACCTAACCCTTGGCAACCACTGACCTATTTTTCATTCGTATGGTTTTCTCTTTTCTAGAATGTCTCATAAATAGACTCAAACGATGTGTAGGCTTTTGAATTTGGCTTCTGTAACTTAGCAAAATGCAATTAAGATTCATCCAAGTTGTATGTATTGATAGTTCCTTCCTTTTAATAGCTGAGTAGCGTTCCATGGTAGGAGGCATCATAGTTTCACCATTAACCTGTTGAAAGCCATGTCGATTGTTTCCACTTTTTGACTATTACGAATAAAGCCTAATAGTTGTACATTCGTGTATAGGTTTTTGTGTGAACCTAAGTTTTCGTTTCTCTTAGGTAGACACCTAGCAGTGGGATGAGTAATTTTTAAAAAAGTATTTATTCAGATATCCAGAAAAGAAAAAGGAAAACGTATGTATTCAGTACTACCTGTTCGTAACTACCACATTAATCCTGTACCATTTCAGTGTGGTTTCATAACTCCCAACTTCACGTCTCTGTCACCATTTACTCTCAGAATCTTGTGATTTTGGCCAAACTGAAGGAATTTGTGTTCTCTCATAATTTCTTTCTTGTAATCTCCATAGTGGTCCAACATGTTATATTCTGGTTTATCATTACATGGATTAGGATAGGCCCTTGGTCATACCTTCCGTGAAACAAGTGTACATGGGTGCAAAATGGATAGTCTTGAAGCCAGGTACTGGTCCTGTTTATTACCCCCTGAAAAATATTGATTTTATGATGATCATTCTGTAAGGAGATACCCTTTGTGTAGTCAGAATGAGCAATGACCTACCTGATGTTAACTGAGAGTCTTCTTAAAGAACCCCTGTCTTAATATATCAAACCTATCAGCTTTCTATGGATCCTGCAGTTGCTGCCATTAGCGTCACTCTTCTGGGGCAAGGTTCAATCATTTTCTTTAGAAGGTTTCTGTTCAAAATGCACCTTTTTAATCTGTGAGGGCAGATGGTTAGCACGTTAGCTAGCTGCCACCTCAGAGAGATCGTGGCTCTGGTCTCTGAGATTCCTCTTTACTGACACCTTTCCCTTAGTCTGCAAGCAGTCATTTCTGTTTCACTAAACTGTGAACCCTTAGACTGAGGGCAGACTTCATCTCTGTATCCCCAGTGCCTGACATATAATAGGTGGTCTGTATATACTTCTCAAATGGAAGAATAAATGGATGATGAGTATGCGGTGCTTGAGGATAGAGGGCGGGGGACTTGTAGGGAAAGGCTCCTCATATGTGGCACAGACAGGAAAAGGCAAGCCTAGGTGGAAGGGCACAGCAGGGGTCTGGAGTACCAGAGAGCAGCAGGATGGTACAGGTCTGTCATGGGAACACCGGACAAATAAAGATGGGAACTAATTGAAAGCCAGCTTCAAAGTTCAGAGCTTCAGGGAAGCTGTGGCTAAGGGGATGGGTTCTGAAGACAGAATGGGCTAAAATCCAAGCCTTGCTACTTCCTACTGGAATTTGACTTTTGCATCGAGTAAGATGGGGATCAATTTGGGATGGACTGTTTGAGTAAAAGAATAACTTGATCTGACTTTTATTTTAACAGGATCACTCTGGTAACAGTGTTGGGATTCAAATGAGGTGGGAGGACAAGGACGGCATCAGAGGCATCAGTAAAGAGACTATTACAGCAATCGAAGCTGGAGATGAACGTGGCTCAGACTGGGATGGATGCAGTGGAGGTTGTGAGAAGTGGTCAGATTCAGCATACATGCTCGAGGTAGAGTTGTCATCATTTCGTGACGGATATTTCTCTTTTCTCTATGCCTAACAAAACAGAACAAAATAACCCCACTTTATAATGTCTATAAACTATAAAATAGAAATTGATATTAGCAGAGCTAATTAAATTAATTAAATTAAATTGAAATTAGCAGAGCTAATTTCCCAGTAAAGCAAAACTTTCTTGATGTGGAGGTAACCTCGGATTCGGTATCTTTCTAGCAGCTGACATGAGGCTTTCAGGTCCCTGTTTTCCAGCTGCCTTCTATAAGGAGCTTCAGCAAAGCATTATTTACATTACCTCTTTTCCTGCCGATTGAATCTGTAGCAAACAGAGCAGTGTGTATAATTTCATCTCACTTGAGAGCATTTCTGACCACGCTCTGTCACTCCTTATATGGGGAATAGAATTCTTTCAGGATGTACTTCTTGCAGGGAAAGCTTTTACCCAGTGAGGTAAACACACTATGAAAACAATTTGATCAGATAAGATCGTGAAGCCCACCTTATCTACCATGTACACACACTCAGCTTTATGTATTTTAAGTGCAAGTCTCTCTGGCCCTGATATGAGAAGATAAAGTCTTGGTTAGAATAACAACTGATATTCTGACCTCTGGGTAAAATTTTCATTGTTGAACTTCTTTTGATTAGCCAGATGATTTTATAGGGTTATGTAACAGTTGCTCTCAGGGGATGTTTATGAGTAGAGAAGCCTCTGAACAAACTATCCTTATGTCACTCAGATGGGAGTTAAACTCCTTAATTCATTAGCGGCTCTCAGAATAGTGCCCCATACCCTGCCCACTCTGACACAACTAGGCAGACAAGCAGCAAGGGAAGCGTTGGCAAGGGGACCTGAATCCCTCAGAAGATGTGTAGTTTCATGATTGAGCCTCACTGTGATTGAAAAACATAATCCACCTTCACTCCCGGGTCTGTGGCAGCATCCGAGAGCAATCTCCAGGAGTTCTGTATGTCAGGGAATGTCACCAGGGACAGTGGGTGGATGCAAATGGCTTTGGGCAGTTTGGTTAAAATTCTTCCTTTGCAGGGATGACATGTGATCCATTGGCCCTTTCTTTGAGGTAGGAGCTAGAGAAGTCCTTGTGATTTCTGTCAATGTGCCTATCCATAGGGCAGTAGCTAGAGGCTGAAGCTTGCAGGCAAGAGGGTGCTTGTAAATGAAACAGTTATATCCCAGTTTGTTTGAAAACTTAAAGGAGATTCCATTTTGATAGACTCCTCTTTGGACAGAAGTAAAATTTTCTAAACATAAGGGTTGAAGAGTTTAGTGATTTTTTTGGATCTTTGCCTTTTATTGCGCTTCAGTTTATTGTAAATAATATAACAAAGTCAGAAAGTTTTCTCTTTCATCATTATTCAAATAGGTTAGAATTCTTAGTATGTTCATAGGGAGTATTACTAATTCCTGGGAAATCTATTTTTACAGAGTGCATTTTATGTCTGTCCATTCTGTAAAAATGGATTTTACTGGGTGAATATATGTATATATTCAGAGCCACTTTATGAACCACATAAGAAAATCAGTCTCATGACTTTGTAATCTTATGACGCACACAGAGAATAACACAACACAAGCCAGAACCAGGCAGTGAGAAACAAGAAGGCCTCTAACTAATAAAAATATTTTCATTCATTCAACATTTGACACATATTTATTGAGCAATTATTAGGTGCTAAGAACTGTTGTAGGAGATATAAATACAAATGTGAGCAAAACAGATAAAATTTCTGCCCTCTTATGTTCTAGTGTGTGTGTTGAAGGGGATGTGAAACAGACAATAAATAATAAATAGGGCAACATACAAGATGATTTTCATAAAGAGAGAAATGATATAAAGAAAATAGGATGGAGTTCTGTGATAGAGTGACTTGTGGGCTTGTGTGCTGAGGCCAAGCCTGAATTAACGAGGTCATCAAAGAAGGCGTCTCTAAGGCCTCTAATGTGATGTTTGAGTTGAGGCCTAAATAAGAAGAAGGAATGGACCATGTGTAGATCAGGGGAGAGTAACTTGCAGAGAGATTAACAAGTGCGAAGGCCCTGAAGTGGTAACCGCTTGGCTTATTTGCGCAAGCGTGGAGGTAGGGAGGTAGGATGTTCTTGCAGTGGTATTGGCCTGAGATAACGGTGGTTTGAACTAATTAGAGAGCCATGGAAATGGAGAGCAGTGAATGGATTCAGGGTATATTTTGGAGGTAGAGTTGATAAACCTTGCAGGTGTGTTGGGAATGGGAGGTAAGGGAAAGAGAGGCTTAAAGAATACCTCCTAGGTTTTGGGATCAAGCAGTTGGGTGGGTCATGGTATGCTGTTAGCTGAGGTGGAGAAGACTGGAAGAGAAGTATGTTGGGGTGCGAGTGGAAATCAAGAGTTCTGTTTTTTACATATTAAGTTTGAGACACCGATTAGAGACAAAAAAAAATGTTTGCCAAAAAGTCATCACCATAAGGCTCATGTTCACACAGAAGCTCTTCAGGTCCCCTGTCAGAGCTATTTTCCTTATTTTATTCACAGATTAAACGAACTTGGTTCTCCAATTTTTTAACCCACAACACAATAAAAACTCTGGCATCTTTCTTTCTCTCTCTCCAGCACCAGATCCCATATATCAAATTGCCTACTGAAAATATCCACCTGACCTAACATGTTCAAAGCTAAATCTTCTGTCTTCCTTTTCACATTTGTTTCTTCCAAATTTTTATCTTGCTTGATGACTCCTTTGTTCACCCTGTGAACCAAGCTTATTCCTAGACTCTGCCTCTCCCTCTCCCCAACATTCAATGAATTATTACATTGTGTTGAATGATACCTCCCAAATGTCTCTCTACTATCTCTCCTACTCTCCATCTGAGCTGGTACTACCATTCAAAACCAAATTACTTCTTGCCTGGATTACCATATAAGCATATGCTACTGCACCATCTTCTTAAATCACCCTTTACCATGTACATTTTGGGTAACTCCTGATTATCTTTCAAAACTCAGCTCAGTGATAACTTCCTCCAGGAAGACTTCACTGACATCTCCAACTTGTCCCCTACCCCATCTAGATTAGGTAACCCCTGTTATATGTCTCTATAGTGCCCTGTGGTTCCTTTTATTATAGGATATAACACATGGCATTATAATTGCCTCTTCACTTGTATGTCTTCAGATGCACTGTGAGCTCCTAGATGTCAGGGACAGTATCTCTTATTGTTGTTTCTCCATTGCCCAGCATGGTGTGTGACACATGATTGGCAGTCAGTAAATGTTAATGAATGAATGCTTGAAGCAAATTAGAAGGAAAACCTGCTTAAAGGCAAACTGACAACAGTAGGAAATGATAGCTTATACTTGTCTAAGTGAGGAAGGAAACAACAAAATAAGCCATAAAAATCTCAAAAAGTGCCATAATCTGGGGTCACTTAGCATAGGGACTGTTAGTATTATACTGCATTGTAATTTTGTATTATGGATTGTATAGCATAATGCAATCATTCCCATTCATTTTAAAGACATTGGAGCATCTAGAAAAGGTTAAATTATATTTAGTAGCCTCCATTAAAGAAATTGTGGGAGTATGTGCTACATAATAAGGCTTATGACTTATGACAGACCTACATCAAACCAGGTTGGGGAGAAATGATTATATACCAATCGTTTTAGTACAACCAGTTCTAGAACTTATGCATTTCCCTCCAAGTTGATTTGCAGGTTTAGATATAGACAAAGGATGTTAGAACTAAAACCTAAACCATCATTTTATTTTTACACAAAAATGCTATTGATTTCACCTTCTGAGAGCATCCTAAAAATCTCTCATATCTAGACAATTAAAGAAAATGTTTCTCTAAATAGAAATATCTTCAAAATGTTCATGATCTGTGTAAAATAGAGTTATCAATGCTTTGATGTAAAGTAGCATGAAATTGATGACTTGTGCCTAGACTCTCTGCTTAATTGCTCCATAACACTATGTACTTTGGCCTCATTTTCCTATCCCTTATTTTGCCCTGAAACTCTTCTCTCCAGTTGACTAGCTCAACAAATTGCTAGCGTATACAAAATATAGGTAATAAAGATCTAGGCACCTGTGATTCTGTATTAAGTGGTCAACAACCTTATAACTATTTGTTTGGCTACAAACTATGAATCGTTTGGCTACAATAGGTCCTGTTAGTATTACACTGCATTATATCTTCACTCACTGCTTATATCTTCACAGGATGATCTTTTGCTGGGATGGGTATTTGGAGTTGGGGTGGGTAAGGAGAGTAGATTAGGGGACAAGAGAGTATTGTAAACGAATAAAAAAAGCGAGAGCAAAGTCCATTTGTAAGTCTTTTCTGTACATGCAATACTATTCAAATTTTTAAAAATTTCTTTTTCTTTCTTCTTCTTTTTTTTTTTGGTGAGGAAGATTTGCCCTGAGCTAACATCTGCTGCCAATCTTCCTCTTTTTGTATGTGAGCTGCTGCCATAGCATGGCCACTGACAGATGAGTGGTGTAGGTCTGCACCCGGGAAGTGATCCTGGGCTGCTGAAGTGGAGGGCACCGAACTTAACCACTAGGCAACCAGGGCTGGCCCTACTTTTTATTTCTGAGTAGATAAAGCTCTCATTAGGGAAGGAAATAATTGTGTGATTTCAGGATGGGCAATAGATATGAGAATTTTGTTATTCCAGTTTCAACTTGGCCTAGAAGAGTGACATGTATAGGAGTAAGAAGGGATTGAGAGAAAAACTCTTTCCAAGAGGAGACAACAATTCATCCTGATCTTTTTAAGGTCAGTACTTTATTAAAAAACAAATAGGGGCCTGTCCCATGGCCGAATGGTTAAGTTTGTGTGCTCCGCTTGGGCAGCCCAGGGTTTCACTGGTTCGGATCCTGGGCATGGACATGGCACCACTCATTAGGCCATGTTGAGGTGGTGTCCCACATGCCACAACTAGAAGGACCCACAAATATACAACTATGTACTGGGGGGATTTGGGGAGAAAAAGCAGAAAAAAAAGAAGATTGGCAGCAGTTGTTAGCTCAGGTGCCAATCTTTAAAAAAAAATAAAAAAATAAAAACAGATACTTCACATGCAAAAAGAAAAAAGCATCCTACACTCTACAGTGCCTCGTACTAGGGGGGCTACACTTAGGGAGTGGCCTGGTAAGTGCTCTTGTTTGACAGAGAAACCTACAAATCACAAAGAGAAGCTAATGTTTATTTAGTGCACACTATGTGCTATGCTTTACGGTTTTCTTTTTCTCTTTTTAATTTAATCCTCACAACCAGCCTGTGAGATAGGAACTATCATTATCCCATTTTCCAGATGAGAAAATAAGGGCTCCAGGAGGTGATGTTAATTGCCAGAGATAACATAGAAAGTAAGTGATGGAATTGGCATTCAAACACAAATATCTGGAATTCTGAAGCCCATGCACTTTCCACTACAATCTGCTGTCCTATTCACTGGCAAGCACCATTTTCCTTTCCCTTCACTCCTCTTCACTCATGGTTCTGGGTAGGGAAATAAATGTGGCATATTGGCTTTGCAAAATCCAGGGTGTGAACGTGGAAACATCTGGTCACAATTCTGTAACCTCAGAAATACCTGGAGCGTTTGCACAAGTGATTCATAGCAGGACTGGTTCCAGTGTGATTCGAGGGCTGCCTAACCTGACAGGCTCAGAGGGCTGTCTCACCAGCAAGCCATGTGGGCCAAGAGGGGCCATATTAAAGGGTACTGGGAGAAGTGAGGGCTGTAGGAGTGAGGGAATAGTCCCGCTGAGTGCTCAAAAGTGCTCACACCCCTGTAAGATGCTCTCCTGGAATGGGCTTTGAGGATGGAGTCATATTAAGGCTCCAGCATAGAATTACGTGGTTTATAAATACATTTGTTTCAGCCAAGTGTGGCACCTCTGATGGTTATTAATGGATATGCTAATTATAATCAGAACAAGATTTTTAAAAGAAGAGAAGTATCAGAATGAGTTTAATGTTTTGCGCTGGAAAGACGACAATATTTCTTTCAACTGAGATAGAAACCAAAATATTTCAGTCGCTCCTGTGACACTAATGAATCACAGACATGGTGAGCTTGCCAAAGACACAGAAGCAAAATATATTCTTTGTTGTGCCTGAAGAATGTCAGGATAGAAGTAGATTTTTATTCAGCCTTCAATTTGAATAAATGAGTGAATGAATGAATAAACGAATGAGAAGTTCTTTTGTAAGATGCCCCCTGCTCCCCCGTGAAATTCTGAAAACATTTTTTCAAAGACACAATGTTAGAAATGGTGTTATTTCTGCCAGTCTGAAAAATCCACTAAAATGTATTTGTATACAAATGATAACAATAATTGTTTATTGAGAACTTACTATGTTCTAAGCACTTTCTAATGATATTGGGTACTATTATTGATATTATTTTACAGATGAGGAAATAGGCTCAGAGAGCTTACATTTCTTGATCTAGGTATACAGCTAGAGACTGGTGATTTTAAATCACTCCATACATCACTCCCTTAACTACTACACTGTACTGGGGGTTTTGGGGGGGTTGTTTTGGTGAGGAAGATTGGCTCTGAGATAACATCTGTTGCCAGTTTTCCTCTTTTTGCTTGAGGAAGATTGTCCCTGAGCTAACATCTGTGCCGGTCTTCCTCTATTTTGTATGTGGGATGCTGCCACAGCATGGCTTGATGAGCAGTGTGTAGGTCTGTGCGCGGGCTCCAAACCAGCAAACCCCAGGCCACTGAAGCAGAGTGCATGAACTTAACCACTACACCACCGGGCCAGCCCTACACTGTACTGTTTAAGGATTATGTGTATTGAGTACCCTTAAGTAACTAGTCCAAGATAAAGATCGCAGATAGTAGTAGAGATAAAAAATTAAACTCAGACAGTCTTACCTGAAGAACAAACATTTAACCAGTACCTTAAAATGCCTCAGAAGTACCTAACTAACACTAGTAAGTAACTGGGCCAAGGTTTGTTTGTATAGATAGACATAACTCGTGTAATTTAATTACTGTCATTGATTGTTACAGGGTGGAGGTGAAAGGGCAAGGCACTCACCTTCCTCCCTTGTATCTGCGCTAAAGTACATTATTCTCCTGCTCAAAAACCTTTCATGCCTCCTCAAAGCCTGGAGAATCAAGTTCTGATTTCTTCCTTTGGTATTCAGGGTCTGCCACACGATGGCCACAACCTAGCTTGGCAATTTTATCTTTATCTTTGGCTTTTCACATGTGCTGCAGACTAACTGCATTCCTTGCTCTTTGAATATGCTGTGTGTGTACTTGCAGTCTTTGTGCTTTTATGTTAATCGTCCCCGTTCCCTGTTGACCTTTGGAGATGGTTTCCCTTCTGCTCTTTCTATGGCTTGCTCCCCCTGGCAATTTCCACCTATCACAATTGTAGTCATCCTTCAGCGCTCTTCTCAAATACTACTTTTTAAAAATACAAGGTTATTTTTAGAGCAGTTTTTGGTTTAAGAAAGTTGAGAGGAAGGTACAGAGATTTCCCATATACCCCCTGTGCCCACACATACATAGCCTTCCGCATTATCAACATCACTCACCAGAATGGGACATTTTTTACCAAGGATGAACCTACATGGACACATCATAATCACCCAAAGTCCACAGTTTACATCAGAGTTCACTCTTGGTGTTGTACATTCTATGGGTTTGGACAAATGTATAGTGACACATATCCATTATTATAATATCATACAGAATAGTTTCGTGTCCTAAAAATCCTCTGTGCTCTGTCTATTCATCTCTCCATCCCTCCACCTCTGGCAACCACTGATTTTTTTATTGTCTCCATAGTTTTGCCTTTTCCAGACGTCATATAGTTGGAATCATACAGTATGTAGCCTTTTAAGATTGCTTCTCTTACTTAGTAATTTTCATTTAAGGTTCCCCCATGCCTTTTTATGGCTTGATGGCTCATTTCTTTTTAGTGCTGAATAATATTCCATTGTAAGGATGTACCACATCAACAGTTTCTTTATCCATTTGTCTACCGAAGGGCATCTGGGCTGCTTCTAAGTTTTAGCAATTATGAATAAAGCTGCAATAAACGTCTGTCTGCAGGTTTTTGCGTGGACGTAAGTTTTCAGCTCCTTTGGGAAAATACCAAGGAGTGTGCTTGCTGGATCATATTGTAAAAGTATCTTTAGTTTTGTAAAAAAACTGCCAAAGTGTCTTTCAAAGTGGTTGTGCCATTTTGCATTCCTACTAGCAGTGAATGAGAGTTCCTGTTGCTCCACATCCTCACCAGCATTTGGTGTTGTCAGTGTTCCAGATTTTGTCCATTCTAAAAGGTGTGTAGTGGTATCTCATTGTTGTTTTAATTTGCATGTATGTGATGACATGAGATGTGGAACATCTTTTTATAGGCTTATTTGCCATCTGTATATCATCTTTGATAAGATGACTGTTAAGATCTTTGGCTCGTTTTTAAACTGGGTTGTTTGTTTTCTTATTGTTGAGTTTTACAAATTCTTTGTATATTTTGGATAACAGTCCTTTATCAGATGTATCTTTTGCAAATAGTTTCTCCCAGTCTGTGGCTTTTCTTCTAAATCTCTTGATTTTGTCTTTTGCAGAGAAGAAGTTTTTAATTTTAATGAACTCCAGCTTATCAATTCTTTCTTTCTTGGATGATGTCTTTGGTGTTGTGTCTAAAAAGTCATCACCATACCCTAGGTTATCTAGGTTTTCTCCTATGTTATCTTTTAGGAGTCTTCTAGTTTTGCATTTTATACTTAGGTCTCTATCTATTTTCTTTTTTTCCTCTTTTGAGATTTTATTTACCTGACTTATTTTTTTTCTAGAATTGCAATGATAAAAGAGTTTTTAAAAGTTGTTCCCGGTTGGTTGCCAGAGGAAGTGGGGGTGAAATGGATGAAGGGGGTCAAGAGGTAGAAACTTTCAGTTATAAAATAAGTAAGTCATGGGATATAAAGTACAGCATGATGACTATAGTTAATAATACTGTGTTGCATTATTGAAAGTTGCTAAGAGAGTAGATCTTAAAAGTTCTTATCACAAGAAAAAAATTGTAACTATGTGTGGTGATGCATGTCAATTAGACTTATCGTGGTGATCATTTCACAATATGTACAAATATTGAATCATTATGTTGTACACCTGAAACTAATATAATGTTATATGTCAATTATACCTCAAAAAAAGAAAAAGAAAACCAATAAAAATATTTTAGAAAGCAAAAAGCATTATGGAAATTCAACATTTTATGATTAATAAAGATATAAACATGCAAAACAAAATTGTTCCCCAAGTCCAGAAGACATCTCTCTTTTGATAGTTCACTGAAAATATGAATTGCTTTTGGTTTTGTGATGAAGGCTTCCAGGAGCTCTTGCAGTCAGCCACTTCAGGAAATGGTCCTTCATTCCTTCAGAGCATAGAGATATTCAAAGGCCCATTTCTCTGCTAGAATGGCTTAAGTACCAAGGAAAGAGCAGTTTGGAAGCCATCTGCTGACTGTAGAGTACAGCCCACCAAGAGCAGCTCTTCCCAGATGTGACTGGAGGATCATTATAGCGAGGAGGTGTAAGAGGATGGCAGAGGGGTTTTGAAATTTTCTTCATATTACTTTTTTAAAGTTTTTTTATTGAGAAATAAATGACATATAACATTGTGTTGTACAGCATGTTGATTTGATACGTTTATATATTGCAATATGATTACCACCTTAGCATTAGATGATATCTCTGTCCCATCGCATAATTATCACTTCTTTTTTGTGGTAAGAACAATATTATTCAGCCATGAGAAAGAAGAAAATCCTACCAGTTGTGACAACATGGATGGAACTTGAGGGCATTATGCTAAGTGAGATAAGTCAGACAGAGAAAGACAAATACTGTATGATCTCACATATATGTGGAATCTAAAAAAGCTGAACTCATAAAGAGAGAGTAGAATGGTGGGGAACCAGGTACTAGGGGGTGGGCAAATTGGGAAGATGTTGTTTAAGGGGATTGACTTGCAACTAGTAGATGAATAAGTTCTGGAGATCTAATGCACAACATAATGATTATAGTCAATAATACTGTATTATAAATTTCAAAGTTACTGACAGGCTACATCTATGATCCATTTTGAGTTAATTTTTGTGAAGGATCTTCAAATACCACTTCTTCATGTAGCCTTTTTAGACTACCCTCTATCATGAAATGGATATGTCTTCACCCTCCTCAGAACCTACTGAACATTTGTTATTTCTTCTGTTGTGGTTGAGGTGACCATATAATTTATTGTTCAAACCAGGACACTTTCCAGAGTTAAAGGGTCTGCTGCTGATAATTACATCAGGACAACAGACACATACTGGAACTTATAGACAGGTTAATTATGGTACATGCCTTATTTTATCCATATTCTAGTCATTTGTTAACCCAAGGATTTTGTGAACTCCTTGGCATCATCTTCCCTGTCACAACATTTTGAATGTACATAGAAACCGTCTTATCTAAAGTGATCTGCCTACTAAGTTAATTGAAAAAGTCA
Source organism: Equus przewalskii (assembly GCF_037783145.1). Taxonomy (NCBI): domain Eukaryota; kingdom Metazoa; phylum Chordata; class Mammalia; order Perissodactyla; family Equidae; genus Equus; species Equus przewalskii. The sequence goes on from NC_091863.1 coordinate 84,085,000, forward strand.
GGTAAAGGAAAATATTAAGTAGACATGATCTATACTTACCTTAAACATATTTTTTTCTGAAAAATGTATATGCATTTATTCACTAATCTTTTGATCTAGGACCTACCAGGTCCTTCTCTTTGAGGATGAGTTCATTGGTGTTCCATTAACTCCCTTTTTGCAGAAACCACATCTATAAGGCATAGCTGTCATTTACAGGGCAGTTTCTTCAAAGTAAAGTGAGATCCTAAAGAAACTTGCAAAGTAATAAATCATAATTCTGTCTTTAATTTTTTACAATTTTTAGAAACGTACAATAACATAAAATTAGCCATCTTAACCATTTTAAGTGTACAGTCCAGTGGCATTAAGTACATTCATAATGTTGTGCAACCATCACCGCCATCTATCTACATAATTTTCCTCTTGCAAAACTGAAATTCTATACCCATTAAACACTAACTCTCTATTCCCCTCTCCCCGCAGCCCCTGGCAGCCGCCATTCTACTTTCTATCTGTTCTTTTGGTCTTTCTGTCTCTTTCTGTTTCTTGTGATTTTGACTACCCTAAGTGCTTTGTATAAGTGGAATCATACAGTATTTGTCTTTTTGTGACTGTCTTATTTCACTTAGCATAATGTCTTCAAGGTTCATCCACATTTGTAACATGTCAGAATTTCCTTACTTTTTAAGGCTGAATAACTTTCCATTATATGTGTATACCACACTTCGCTTATCCATTTATCCATCAACGGACACCGGGTTGTTTCCACGTTTTGACTGTTGTGAATAATCCTGTTATGAAACACTTAGTATGGATGTACAAATATCTCTTCGAGACTCTGCTTTCAGGTCTTTGGGTCTATACTCGGAAGTGGAATTGCTAGATCATATGGAAATTCTATTTTTAATTTTTTGAGCCATACTGTTTTCCGCAACAGCTGTACTATTTTCCATTCATAGCAACAGTGCACAGGGGTTCCAGTTTCTCCACACGCTCTCCAACCTTTGTTATTTCTGTTTTTTTTTTTTGATAGTAGCTATCCTAATGAGTCTGAGGTGATATCTCATTGTAGTTTTGATTTTCATTTCTCTGATGATTAATGATGGTGAGCATATTTTCATGTGCTGATTGGCCGTTTGTATATCTTCTTTGGATAAATGTCTATTCAAGTCCTTTGCCCATTTTTGAATTGAGCTGTTTGTTTTTTATTGTTGAGTTTTAGGAGCTCTCTATACATTCTGGATATGAACTCCTTATCAGATATATGATTTGCAAATACTTTCTCCCATTTTTGGGTTGCCTTTTTACTCTACTGATATTGTCTTTTTTTTCTTTTTTTTTGGAAGATTAGCCCTGAGCTAACATCTGCTGCCAATCCTCCTCTTTCTGCTGAGGAAGACTAGCCCTGAGCTAACATCAATGCCCATCTTCCTCTACTTTATATGTGGGACGCCTACCACAGCATGGCTTGCCAAGCGGTGCCATGTCCGCACCCTGGATCTGAACCGGCGAATCCCGGGCCGCCAAAGCAGAGCGTGCGAACTTAACTCTGTGTCACCAGGCCGGCCCTGATACTGATACTGTCTTTTGAGGCAAAGTTTTAAAATTTTCATGAAGTCTAATTTGTCTGTTTTTTTCTTTTGTTGCTTGTGATTTTGGGGTCATGTGCAAGAAATTGTTGCCAAATCCAATTCTGTGAGGGTTTTGCCCTGTTTTCTTCTACGAGTTTTGTGGTTGTAGGTCTTACATTTAGGTTTTTGATCCATTTTGATTTAATTTTCATATATGGTGTTAGGTAAGGGTCCAACTTTATTCCTTTGCTTGTGGCTATCCAGTTTTCTCAGCACCATTTGTTGAAGAGACTGTCCTTTCTCCATTGAATGGTCTTGGCTCCCTTGTCAAAGATCATTTGACCATGTATGTGAGAGTTTGTTTCACAGCTTTGTATTCTATTACGTTAATCCATATGTCTGTCTTTATGTCAGTACCACACTGTTTTGATTACTGTAGCTTGGTAGTAAGTTTTGAAATCAGGAAGTGTGAGTCCTCCAGCTTTCTTCTTTTTTGTGATTGTTTTGGCTGCTAGAGATCCCTTGAGATTTCATATGAATTTTAGGACGGGTTTTCCTATTTATGCAAAAAACGTCATTGGGATATTGATGGGGATTGCATTAGATTGGTAGATCGCTTTGGGTAGTATTGACATCTTCATAATAGTAAGTCTTCCAATCAATAAACACGAGATGTGTTTCCGTTTACTTGTTTTCTTTAATTTCTTTCTTCACTATTTTCCTTAATTTTTTATAGTTGTTACCCCCACACTTAATTTGACAGCGATTTTTAAGTGAATCCGCTTTAAGTAGTCTGTCTAAATCTTTTTTCCTCCTCTTTTTTTTCTTTTTCTCCCCAAATCCCCCCAGTACATAGTTGTATATTTTAGTTGTGGTCCTTCTAGTTGTGGCACATGGGACGCCGCCTCAACATGGCCTGGTGAGCAGTGCCATGTCCGCGCCCAGGATCCGAACCCTGGGCCGCCAAAGCGGAGCACGTGAACTTAACCACTCGGCCACAGGGCTGGCCCCTAAATCTTTTAATGTAAAATTTTTCAGAAAAGCAAGTCTCTTTTCTCACACATTCTTCATTTATTTGCATAACATTTTATTAAACTACACGATCAAATAACAGGTAGAATTGGCAGAAACGGGTTTTGGAAACAAACCCAACTGACTATTAGTAAGCCTGGAGCACTATGCGTGGGAATAGAAGCACATGGGAAAACTAGAGATTAGCCTCCCGAAAGCAATGGCTCAGTGAACCTCACACTTCAGTCTGTATGTTTTACAGAGGGCATGGGGAAGTTTGTTAATCTGATCAGTTGCTTAAGTGGAGAATTAGTTAACAGAATATTTATTATAGAAGATTCTAGTAAATATTTGTTTAGTTTAATTGAATTTAGCTGAGTCTTTAGGAAGAAGCTTTTCCACCCTCCCTTTTCTTTTAGTGAGGAACATTGGCCCTGAGCTAAGCTCTGTTGCCAATCTTCCTCTTTTTGCTGAGGAAGATTGTCCCTGAGCTAACATCTGTGCCCATCTTCCTCTACTTTGTATATGGGACACCACCACAGCATGGCTTGATGAATGGTGTGTAGGTCCATGCCTGGGATCTGGACCTGAAAACCCCAGGCTGCTGAAGCAGAGCACACGAACTTAACCACTATGCCGCTGGGCTGGCCTCTTCACCCTCCATTTTTATTGACAATATCTCTACTGCATCTGTGAAAGGGGAAATGCAGATAAGATGATGAATTTTTTTAAAATTAAAATTTCAACTCCTACCCCTCTTAGCACTTTTTATCCTTCGTCTGCACTTATTTTTTTCTCCATAGTACTTACCACCATGTAATGTACTAAATATATTATTTATTTAGTTGTTATTGTCTGTCATCATATACTAGAATCAAAGGCCAATAAGTGTGGGAGTTTTGGGCTCTTATTCACCAGTGTCCTTAGAGTCTAGAAACAGTGGCTGGTACTCAATAAATATTCACTGAATGAACAAATGGATGATAGAGTAATTTCATAGAAAGTCAAATTTGCAAGGAACTTTTGAGATAATCTAGGTCAATCCTTTTATTTTATATAAATATAGCATAGCATAGAGGTTTAGTATGGGACACGTGGTAAGATAGATCTGGGTTCAAGTGTGTCATTTCCTTGTTATGTGATTTGGGGCAAATTACTTAACCTTTCTGTGCCTCAATTTCCTTATCTTTAAAATGAGGATAATAACAGTGACCTATCTTACAGGGCAAATTATGAAGATTCAGTGAGATGATGCATGTAAAACACTTAGTATAGTGCCTAATACATGTAGTTTTGTATCAGTCAAGGTTTAGAAATAGAAATCACTTCAAGGGTTGGCAATAGAAGGAATTTAATGCAGAGAATTGGTAACAAAGGGGATGAAGGAGTTGAGAGGCCAAACGCGGGATGGTAAGGTAATCAATAGATTAACAACAGCAGAAAGATAGGCCTTGGAGGAACAATGGGAGGAAGTGGTGTTACCAGAGCCCAGAGGCTTGGTCATCTGAGGTAAGCTTAAAACTTAATGGACCAGGGGCCGGCCCTGTGGCATAGTGGCTAAGTTTGGCATGCTCAACTTTGGTGGCCCAGGTTGGCGGGTTTAGATCCCAGGCGCAGACCTATATCACTCATAGCCATGCTGTGGTGGCAACCCACATATAAAGTGGAGGAAGATGGGCACAGATGTTAGCTCAGGGCTAATCCTCCTCAAGCCAAAAAAAAAAAAAAAAGAAGAAGATTGGCAACAGATGTTAGCTCAGGGCTAATCTTTCTCAGCAAACAAACAAACAAATGAAACCCCAAAACTTAGTGGTCTTGTTTGTCAGGAACTGAATCCACAGGGAAGATTCAGCTGCTATAGGAGATGTCACCCTAGATGGAGAGGGAGGGAGGGAAATACCCTGGTTTCTCCCTTCCTTCAGTGTAACTGTCTCCCTCCAAAATCTCCCATTGGCTGAAGCAAGCTGGAAACTAGCTCATGTGGGAACCTGGGAAAGGCAGCCTGCAGAGGTCACCCCTGCTTTGACACAGAGCAGAGCCTGGGAAGGATGAGGCATGGCATGCTGTTTAATCAACAAGAACTATAATTGCTATTATTGGCCTCACTAACACAATGCAGAGCTAACCGGCTAGAGGCAGTCTGTTACATAAGGGAAAATGTGCTAACTGATGAATCAGAGCCAGATTTTGTCATGTTCAATGCCATTTACATTAGTCATAATGTGACTGACTCACAAGGGATTGGCTGGGTATTTTAACCCTTTGAGGTTGAACATATTGTTTCTGAGTTGGAATATTATGTGTTAACTATGGACGTACGCTTTTCCCTACCGCTAAACTTAGGCCACTTCCCAATTTCACAACTAAATGTTACTTACAGTTCCATAAGTTCCAACGAAAATTAATGTAAACTGAAATGTTTAATTTTTTTTGATGCTCCATTTAAACAGCCCAATTATAGACTAAATTTAAATTAAAAACTCAGCATGAATTGGATGGCTTATGTCTCTGTGTGATGGCTTTTATATTAAATGGTTTACATGAATGCTGTTGTTTATCTTGGAAACAGGTTGTCATGCATATTAATGAGACCCAGGTGTTAACTGCATGCTGTTTTCTTTCCAACGAAAAAAATCTTTACATTAAGTTAAAGTGGTTTTACAAGTATTTGTTGTAATAATTATAAGACAACGTTTTACGCATCACAATGTTTACCATGTTCATTTTTTAATTCCAGTTCATTTCTTAATTCCTCTCCTTTCCCACTGCACTTTTGCTTTTTGTATGCTGAGGGCTTCCAGCCAGGCATGACGGCAGCCTGAAGGTCCTGAGGAGCTCAAGAAGGACAAACTTTGCTCCAGCAGCTCTTCAAATGGCAGACTTGATATTCATCCGAGTTCTGCCCAAGGTCATTTTATACTCACCCCTTGTGATTTTCTCCTTCCCTACCAGGAAGAGAGATTGTCCAAGTGATTGCAGGTTAAACAAGCTCATATCTTTTCTAATTTTCTAATATCCCCTTGGGATACTTTCTTTTTACTCTTTTGATCATTTCTGTGACTTCTCTGTAGCTCTCCAGCTTTTCTGAAAGTGTGTAACCAGGGCTGGTCGGGTTTGTCTAAGAGCAACTGACCAATGTTTCACATAGCAGGGCAATAACTTTGTGGATCTTGCTCATCTTAGAGAACGTTCTCAGAGCAGCAATAATCTACCTACTTTTCTGAGATCAATGTTGTGGGGTTGTGTTCAAAGGGACTGTCCTCTGAATGAGTGGTAGATGCACACTCCTCTCAATTTTATAAACAGTTCTTGAGCACCTCTATGCTGGGCATGGTGGTATGCTCAGGGAACACAAGGGTGTGTAAGGCATCACCCTAGCCTTTGGAGAATTTGTAGTCTTGCAGAGGAGACTTGTATATAAAGTTTTAAAAAGTCTAGTATGATTTTAAAGATATACCTTGGGTGATTCTGAATCTCAGTAGAAGCACCCAAACCAGCTTTGAGTAGGGATCCTAAAGGAGATGATACCTGGAATTAAGTCTTGAAGGAGAAATAGGAGTTATCTGGGAGAAGAGGTGAGGAAAGAGAAAACAACATGAGCAAAGGCAAGGAGGTGTGAGGAAGCGTGATCTGTTCAGCAGTTGTGGCACTACAGATTTATGAGTGAGGTGAGATGTGACAGAAGATAAAGATTGAGAAAGAGGTGAGGCCAGGTTGTGAAATGCCTTCTTGCCATGCTGTGGAGTGTGGCCTTTCACCTTGAATTTGTTCTTGGGGTAGCGATAGGGCGGGATGGGGTGAGGAGGGATGGGAGTGTTTAAGGAAGAGTATGTATTTTCTTTGAGATTGGGAATGAAGAGATGGGATCAACAACACTTTATCTCGAAATGGCACTTTTTTCTTTAGGTTTTCCAAAGCTGACATGTACACCCTGAGGCTTCTGTCTGTTTGTATGGGCGTGTGAAGATTTTTTAATCATGAAAATTAAAAAAAAGCAAGAGCCAGAACCTAAAAACTCAATTTTTAAAGTAATGTTTATTGTGTGTTTTTCTCTGATTCAAAGTAACACATGTTCATTTTTAAAATGTGGAAAGTGCAGAAAAGCACAAAGAAGAAAATTTAAATTACCAATGATCCTGATATTCAGAGATAATATTGTTAATATTTTGGAGTCTTCCCTTCCAATCTTTTCTACACACACACACACACACACACATACACACACACACTCTCATGCACACACATGCACTCACACCTACATATGTATGCATTTTGGGATCATACTAAATAAATTGTTTTGTAACCTGCTTTTTTACACTTAACCTTATATGGTGAACATTTTTCCAGGTTACTAAATATTATTTTACAAAAGAATATTTAATAACTGCGTAGTATTTCATTAAACTTACATGCACGCTATCTATTTACCCTTCCTCTATCATTAGACGTTCATTTTCTCCCACTTGTTTTGCTATTATACATAATGCTGTGATAACGATGCTCCCCCATAAATATTTATGTACCTTACTGATTATTTTCTGTTGGATGAATTCTTAGAGGTGGTATTGCTAGAGAAAAGGGACTGCTTATTTTTAAGAATTTTAATGGATTTTGCTAAATTGTTCTCTAGAAATGTTATTCCATTTTTATTTCCACTTGTTATAAATGTTAAAAAATGCTGCTTGTTTTCCATATTTTTGCAAGTTTTTATTTGAAACTGATAGCTCATTTATTCTAATTGATTTGATCGCTAGTGAATTTTAGCATCTTTTCATATGTCTATGAGTCAGGTGCATCTTTTTTATGAATTTCCTGTGTATTCTTTCTGATTCTCATCATTGATTTTTTTAGTGTTTGTTTAGGAATGATATATTACTATTTATCTGTCTTTTATGTTGCCTTTTTCTCAGTTATTTTCTTTTATTTTTTATTAGTTGTATTCTTACATACATTTTGATGTGGTCAAATCTATAAATTTTCATTATAGTTTCTTTTTTACTTTTTGTTTTTTTGAGGAAGATTAGCCCTGAGCTAACATCTGCTGCCAATCCTCCTCTTTTTGCTGAGGAAGACTGGCCCTGAGCTAACATCTATGCCCATCTTCTTCTACTTTGTACGTGGGATGCCTACCACAGCATGGCTTTTGCCAAGCGGTGCCATGTCTGCACCTGAGATCCGAACCGGCGAACCCTGGGCCACTGAGAAGCGGAACGTGGGCACTTCACTACTTCGCCACTGGGCTGGCCCCTCTTTTTCACTTTTATTCTTAGATTAAAGAATTCCTCCACTCTATGTTCAGATATCCACGCATAATTTTGTTCTTTCTATTGAAAAATATTTAACTTTCTACTCTATGTGGAATTTAGTTGATATATATTGTGAGAAAGGTGTCTAAATGTCTTTTTCAAATAGTAGGCCAACTAGTTTAGCACTGTTTATTGAATAATTGACCCATTCCTCTCCCACACTAAAATTACATATTTATTGTATATTGAACACTCATGTAAATTCACATCTCTTTCTGGACTTGTTATTCTCTTGCTCTGAACTGTCTGTTCTGGCACAAGTTCCCTTTACAATTGTTGCAGTTTATAATATGTTTAATATCTGTGCATGTTTTTCCTTAATACTCTTATTTTTAAATTTTTGCTATTCTTTCCTTTTTATTATCTCATATGACCTTTAGAAGTTTTATTTTGTACACTTCCCAAATGAAAATCCAATTGTGATTTTGATTGGAATTATGGTACATTTATAGCTTAAAGAGAGAGAAATTAATACCATTATAATATTTGGTCTTACCATCCAGGAACATTATATGGCTCTCCATTTATTTGAATTTTTTAAAATGTATGTCCTCAGAAAAAAAAAATGTATGTCCTCAGAACTCAATTTTGAAAATGCCCTGTAGACTAGGACAGACAACTTGCACGTAGAACCTGCATCTTTATGTTGTGGATTAGTTGGTTCATCATCTGACCTGACTGGGCAATTTGACAACTGCAAACACAAGGAAAGAAAGCAACACGTGAAAATTGGTAAGGCCCTTTCAACATTTAGCCCCCAGTGTTCTTGGGATGTTCACAGTTGCACATATCTTCCTAGGTCACTTTGGGTTTTTATCTCGACAAAGGCACCCTGCTCGAGTTTCTTTACTGTTGTGGAGAAACCTAGAGTCTCCCTTGTGAATAGCAATATGTCAACACTTCACTAATTAGAAGAGACCTTACAACTAAAAAGAGCCAGGGAAAGGCTGGGATTTCAAGCAGAGACCTAATTTTAAAGCATAAAATGTAGCCAGAAAACTCTTAAGTGGTCAGATTCTCTAACTTGGTTGTTAACATTCCCAGGCACACTCACTCCATGTCAGACACACACATACACACACACACACACGGTAAGATTCTCTAACTTCATTGTTAATGTTCCCAGACACACTCACTCAGTGTCAGGCACACACACACAATTTGCTTTTTGAGTTGTTGAAGTAGGAACATTTTCCTTGTTCAGAAGAAAAAAATGTAACTTGCATTACTATATCACTTTATCTTATCTGAAAATTGGAGATGTTAAGAAAGTTTCTTTATTCAGTCAGGGAAATATGAAGATTATTGGGCTGATAGCCTTTGGAGATAAGTTGAAAGTGAGAAAACCCAAATTCGGAAGTAAATAGTTAGCAGTGGTGGAGGAAATATTAGTGGTTACTTCAAAGAATGAAATTCCATTGGACAGATGATTTGGATATGTTTTGGGGGACATAAGCTCCTTATAGGACTCTATATAGGAATAGTCTTATGAGGCAGGATTAATCTATGAGGTAGAGTTTGTAATAGATTTCATTCTGTGCAAATACGTACCAGGATTCTTGTTTGATCTCTGTGATATCAATGTCTAGGTGTCAACAAGGATAGGACTGGTTAAAAGGAGACCAGAGGGACAGGACTTCTGGAATAGTTGAACAAGGACCTTCACGAATCTGCATGAATCTCGAAAACATGCTAAGTGAAAGAAGCCAATAATAAAAGACCACATGTTGTGTGATTCCATTTGTATGAAATATCCAGGATATGAAAATCTATAGAGACAGAAAATAGACTACTAATTACTTCAGATTTATTCTAATAATTAAGTCTTTGCTTAGGGTTAGGGCAAGGTTTGGGAGATAATGGGGAGTGACTGCCTTTGTGTAAGGTTTCCTTTTTGGGGTGATGAAAATTTTCTAAACCTAGTTTATGGTCATGGTTTCAGAACTTGTCAGTATAGGAAAAACTACTGAGCTGTACACATTGCGTGAATTTTATGGCATTTGAATTAAACATCAACAAAGTTTTTTTTTCAAAGAGGGTACAAAATAAGAATTTAGCATAGCAGGAGTGATTGAACTGATACCATAAGTCTTGAGCAAGTACCTAAGAATTCTGGGGCTTATTTCCCTCATTTATAAAAATAGGAGTAATAATATCAATATCAGAGAGTTGTTCTGGTAATTCAATGAAGTGACTTTAAAGCACAATTCAGTAATTGACTCATAGTAGCTTTATAGGCCATCAAGAAAGAAGTCAAATTCCAAGTGACCAGATGCTAAGGTGGAGAAAAATTACTTACAGTAGATTCAAGTGGGCAATCAAGATCAAGGGTCCAGGAAGTCAGAGTCAACAGAAACAACACACATGTAGGGTTGGTGCCCACCAATCCCTAGAGTAGGTGCCCTTTGTGTTATCCTGTTTTTATACTGCTTTCTGGGTTAGGTAACCTTGAGGGAACCATCAGATAATGATTTCAATTAGATAGAGACAAGGGCCTACTGGTGAGTTTGCCCTCATGTGACAGCTGGGGCAAGGATACTAAGATCATCTTACACAAAACTCCTGTTTTTTCTAGCTAATTTCCCCGTCAAATAGGAAAAGGCAGCATCTGCCATTTATCTTCCCTTCCCCTTGTCACCAAATTAAGAAGCTCTGTATTTTCATAAAATGGAGGAAAAAGTTATGATTTCTGAGCTGAGAGTTGGCTTGGGACCATGTTTTCCCATGTGTGCTGGTGAGGAAATCAATCCTCATCTGTTAGATATCCCTTTGCCTCTCTTAGAAATGGAAAGTATTGGGCCATTTTCCCCGTTCTTGGAACCATCTGATCTGCTCACTTGGCTTTCTAATCGCAACTACTTGCTTGGTCAGCTTCTGCTAGGTGGTCTGGGGGCATTGGAGCACTGTTGAATGCTTGTCCTTGAGCACTTGTCTGAAGCCAATGTAGCTCTTTCTCTTTTGCCGGTTAACTTAATGAGGTTCTTCAGGATGGCTCCACTGAGGCTTGGTAAAAGTGAGCAGGAATATTGAAACCAATTAAACTTCAGTCTTGGAAGAAGAAGCATAACTGGTAGATTGACTGTTATCACCAAAGACAGCAGTAGCTCAGAACCTTGTCCATAAGGGATCATAATACAGCTGGTGGGGAAACGGGAGGCAGGTCGAGTCCTGGAGCTTTGCAAGTTGGAGGCAAGAAGACTGCTAGTCAGACAAGTTTTGTAAATCACTTTCACCTTGCATGCAGTGGTGCTTATAGGAAAGTTGACCTCTAGGCCACAAAGTTACACTCTGTGGAATCTGCTGTCACTCTTCATCTTTGTTGGGACAAAAATAGTCAGGATTTTGGGGATTCTTTAGCAGAAGTTATAGACATGTTAACCATTTTCACAGCGTTGCCAAAATCTGTCAGTCTTCTTGACTGATTAATAAATACCGTTCCTGAGATGTGGTATGACAGTTTTACAATTTTATGTGGCAGTTTTGATGATGAAATCTTGGCTGCTTAGAATGTCTTGGAGGAATTTCTCCAGTGAACTGCATCGAAGCAGGAAGTTGTTCATTCTGTGAAAGGGAATCAATCCTGGGAAAGAATAGGGAGGTACCCTGCATGGTACTAAAGCAAATTTGGTAAGACATAGTGGTAGGGAGAAGAGAAAGACATTCTGGAAGCTGGTGTCAAATAACAGCCTAGGGATTGAGTTTTCTCTCAGTGGAAGAAGATGAGTCTGACACTTGTAAATGCTGCTGGGAATATTTCAGTTGAGGTGACACGCTTTCGTAATAGATTCCTTTAAGCAGTTGAATGCCTTGGAGGAAGTGAACAGTCATTCTCCTTCTCTCACTTCAGGAAGACCAGGTGGCTAAGTGCAAGAAGAAACAGTGCAAGTGCCCCTCAGTCCATGACCTAGCTTCTCTGGTGACTTCCTGTTGCCGCTGGGTCTTAAGTATCCGGTGATTCATTCATAACACTTGTATGTTGAGTGGGGCTCTAGGCTCACTGTTAAAGTCATTTAGAGAAATGTGAAATCTTAGCAGAAGGAGAGTTATAGTTGAATACCTTGCTTATAGTAAATGCTGCTTGTGGTGTTTCGGAGGGGGAAAACTAAATAATAACAAAACTCGCTCAGCCCTCATGCAACCCTGGGAGGTATCATTATTATCTCCATTATATAGATGAGGAAAGTATGGCCCAGGGAGATTAGCTAACTTGCCCAAATTCACACACCATATAAGTGATAGAGCCAAGATTGGAACGCAGGTGACTCAGATTCTGGAGCCTGCATCTTTAACCACAAGACTACGTTGCTTCTGTGCACGGGGAAGTGACTTTTCCTGAAGCAAACAGGGCTTACCAAACAGTTTACTTATATGAAGTACAGTTTGCTTATATGAAGTTAGGCAAGAGCCCATTTTCATTTACTCAGAATAATAACAAAATGGGTTTTCTGGTTAACTGAGAATATTCATGGATATTTGTTCCACTCCTCGTTCACACGGTGGTGGGTGCAGGATTACCAACAACAAAAGTGCACAAGCACTTTTCAGGCCTTACAATTGCTATTGTCACATTGGCTAAAACAAGTCAAATGGCTGAGCCCAGACTCAAAGGGCAGAGAAAAAGTCTATGTTTTGATGGTAGGGGTGGCAGAGTCGCAAAGGGGTATGCATACAGAGATCTGTGGACAAATTGGGAACCATTACTAAAACAGTCTACCACACCTCCTATTTCATATCTCACTTGGTTTTCAAGCTTGCTTTTTAGCCATATAGGATTGCTTCCTCTTCCCTGGACATGTCAGGCTGTTTCATGTTTCTTTGCCTTTGCTTGTGCTGTCCTCTGTACTGAAAATACACCCCACTATCCATATCCCCTCACCCCACCACCATCTAGTTGGTTAATACCTATTTATTCCTTAAAGGTCACCTCCTGCTTCCTCAGTCTCCAGTGTACCCTGTGCAGGCTTCCATCGTTACACTATTGTATTATCTGTTTGCATATTTATCTCTTCTTACCAGGCTTTAATCCCATTGAGGACAAGCACTGCATTTTATTTTGTGTGCCCTGCACTTGGCAGTGTACTTGCTACATAGCAGGAGCTTAACATATGTATGCTTAATGAAAGGATAAATGAAATGCTTCCCAATATTTTGGTGGCTGTAGTGCTGCCTGGTTTTTTGATTCTGCAAACTGGTATTTTAGCCGAAGTTGTAACCACTTGTCCAGTTTTCTCAAGGTGCTATAAGGCTTTCAAAACTTAGGTGGATTTTCTATTGACACTTTGCAAGAACATCTTGAGATGTGAGGAGAACTATGGGATATTATCAAGACCAGGATTGGGAAGCACTTGCTTAAATGGTCAGTAGCCAAAGCTACTGCCCCACCTTGCTGAGAAGAATTCTTTGTATCTTGCGTTTGATGTGAAAATATGAAGTCTCATAAGTACAAAGTACTAAGTCAGGTAGCAGAGGGGAAGGTAAGACTGTTGCCTAGCAATTGAGCATGCGTACCATACACCATATTTGTGTCTCTAGATGACAGAGGTCGAGAGATAGCTAACGTGCTGAAGAAATATGGTGACAACCATTTGTACCCAGAGATAAGAAAATGAAATGTGGCTCGTGATGTATAGGAGGTGCTGACAATGATTGAAAGTCTGCGAACTTGTATGTTTTCCTGTCTGTCAGCAGGTATTTTTCTCCTTCCTTCAAAGCGCCAGCCTTTTCATAAATAGTCTTTATTCTTCACCTCCTTCCAAAAAACAAACGAAAAATCAACCCAGCATTTAATAGACTTTGCCGAGAAAGAGGTCAACACATTCCAATGTGTCAGATACCCACTTAGCCTAGCCTGGCAGAGGCTCTCACTTAGAAGGCTAGCATAGTGGGCCCGTACAGCTTTGGCTGCCCAGGCATTCAAAGGCTTTAATAGTCCCAGCTCATTGTTTTCCATCAATGCCATCATCTTCAACAAAAGAAGCAGTGCCCCAGTGAGGCTTTCTGGCCTTGCTCTTCATTTCTGCAAGCTTCGTCGTCTTTTGTCCCTGCTCAATCTTTACCTCCTGCAAAAGCATTCACGTCATTTAACTCTCCTCTTGGTTGGATGGAGGCACTGCCTTTTACCTCCAATGATAGTGGTGTATCCAAGGGAGATGTTCAGGCCTTTGAAAAAGAGCTGGATATTGGAAGAAAGGTGGAGCTTGGGGAAAAAGATATCAAGCTAAATGCTATATCTGCCTCTTTTCAACATACAACCTTCAAAGCTCACAGAAATCTTTGTCACAGCTTAGAACTGCCAAAGCCTCATACTCTAAAGAAGTTCTTTGTGGGGCTTTGTTTTTAAGAATTTGAGGACTTGATTTCCATGGGTTGCTTTAGCCTATATAGGATCTTTCAGTTACTACTTGAATTTTTGAAAGTGCTAGGCCTTTGCAAAGCCATAAATATACATAGGTTGGCTCCGTCTTTCTCAGTCCTTGTCTTTTAGTCAGCTTTACAAGATAACCACTCCCAGACCAATACCTACGATTGCCTTCAATATTTTGAAAGTGTTTTTAAAAATCTTATGAGCAGGAGCTGCCTCATGAAGCCGTTAACAGAACTCAAAATAGTTATCAGCAAAAGCTGGGAGGATGAATGGGGTGTTGAAGGGCAAGGCAGGTGTTCAGAGGGGTGGTAGAGTGATGAGGGTAACTGACTTCCTCTGAAAGGTTATTAGATGGAGAGAATTAGGAAAGGACTGGATTTGACAGGAGCGCATGTGTTCTGAAGGGAAAGGAAAGAATTTTTGTAAGAATCCTCCAAAAACACTGTTGTTAGTTTCTTTTTATTTTTAAAGATTGGCACCTGAGCTAACATCTGTTGCCAATGTTTTTTCTTCTTATCCCCAAAGCCCCCCAGTACATAGTTGTAGGTCCTGGCTCTGCCATGTGGGACGCCACCTCAGCATGGCCTGATGAATGGTGCTAGGTCCGTGCCCAGGATCTGAACCAGCAAAACCCTGGGCCACCACAGCAGAGCGCTCAAACTTAACCACTAAGCCATGGGGCCGTCCCCTGTTATTTGTTTCTTCAGTATCCTTCTAGAGTTTTATTTTGCATACACAAGCAAGTAAGAATATATGATTATCTCCACCTTTTTTATACTCATAGTTGTAAGTATACACATCATTCTGCACTTCTTTGCTTTTTTCACTTAACAAGATATCCTGGAAATATTGCAATGTCAATCTTTTTCATAGCTGTATAGTGTTTTATTTAATAAATATGCCCTATTTTTTTCTAGCTAAACTCCTACTGATGGAATTGTGTTTTTTTCTAATCCTTTGCCTTCATGTGTTTGCAAGTATATCTGTAGGGTAAATTCCAAAAAACAGAAAAACTGGATCAAAGGGTAAATGCATTTGTAATAAATTTGTTTTATGTATTGCCAAATTGCCATCCATAGAAGTATAGTAATTACACTCCAACCAGTGATATATAAGAATGCTTTTCTCTATAGCCTCACCACATAGTGAGTTATCAGATTTTTTTATTTTTGCCAATCTTATAGATTAAAAAACGATATTTAAGTTGTTTTATTTCGTGTTTTATTATTAGTGAGGTTGCACATATTTCCATGTGTTTAACAGCCCTTTGTATTTCCTTTTCAGTCAACTGTTGCATTCTTTGACCATTGTTTTTCTGTTGGGTTGTTGGCTTTTTAACATAGTGTGTTAATCTTTAGAATTTGAAGCTATTAAGAAACGGTCCCCTGATGATCTACAAAATGGGATGCAGAACCCCATTACATTCAGTGTAAGATACTAGGCTTCATACTGTCAGAAGTAGAGCTGGGTTGTGGTGAGAAGAGTATGGGGAGACGTTCCTCCCCATGAACATGATCACCGAAAGGGGTGCCTTTCAACAAATATTGTAAAGGTTTTATGCTAATATGATGAAAAACATCAGAGGAAGCAGTATGAAAATGAGACACATAGGGAAAGAGGCCAAGGATAGCATGTGTCCATTCCCCCCACTGGCTAGTAGCCCAGGCCAGCAAAGCTTCACTCTGGCCCAGTCTCTGCCTCTAGTTGGAAATTGGCTGTACCTCTCTTCACTGACTGCTGGTGACTAGTTCTGCGTGGATGGATTCTATGAGTGGTGGCAGATTTGGGTCAACAAAGGCAGAACTCACCATGTGAACACTTAATTTTCTTCATTCTTTTCTTTTTTAATAATATATTTTATTTAACCAAGTATATCCAAAATATTATCTTTTCAACATGTAACCAATATAAAAAATAGAGATATGTTTTATGTTCTTGTTTTTCGTATTCTTTAAAATCCAATATGTATTTTACACTTATAGCGTATTTCCATTTAGACTAGCAACATTTCAAGTGCTCAACAGGCACATGACCTAGTGGCTACCATATTGGACAGCACTATTATAGGCAATGAAGTGCTATTCAAGTATTTTTTTTGAATAGCTGTACTTTTTAAACATTTTACTTTGAAATAATTTTAGTTTTACACAGGGTTCTCATATGCCCTTCATCCAGTTTCCCCTAATGTTAATGTTTTTATTTTTCCTATTTTACAACTCTTTGTCTCTTTTTCTACTTTTTGAGAGATTTCTTCTCTTTTTCTCTTTACAATCTTCTTAGGTATATTTTATTTCATATTTTTAATTTCCTTTTTTTAAAATATTGGGCCCTGAGCTAACAACTATTGCTAATCTTCTTTTTTTCCCCCTGCTTTTTCTCCCCAGATCCTCCCAGTACATAGTTGTATATTTTAGTTGTGGGTCCTTCTAGTTGTGGCATGTGGGACACTGCCTCAGCATGGCTTGATGAGTGGTGCCATGTCCGCGCCCAGGATCCAAATGGGCGAAATCTTGGGCCTCGGAAGCAGAGCGGGCAAACTTAACTATTCAGCTACGGGGCTGGGCCCCATTATTTTTAATGTATAAGAGCTCTTTCTTGTTCTCAGGTTATTCCTTTTTATAGCATAGTATTCATGCTTCATGAGTGCAATATCTTTGATCTCTCTGGGTATACTAATCATACTCTTTATCTAGTACACTCCGCATTGTTTCTATTGTCTCTCTCTCTTTTTTTTTTACTATGTTTTTTGAGGAAGATTAGCCCTGAGCTAACATCCGTCACCAATCCTCCTCTTTTTGCTGAGGAATACTGGCCCTGAGCTAACATCCGTGCCCATCTTCCTCTTTTTTATGTGGGATGCTTGCCGTAGCATGGCTTGATAAGCGGTGCATAGGTCTGCACCCAGGATCCGAACCAGTGAACCCCAGGCCACCAAAGCGGAATGTGCGAACTTAACCGCTGTGCCACAGGGCCAGCCCCATTTCTCTCTCTCTATTTCAAAAAACTCTTTTCTGATAATGGCTGTCTTAAAATGTTTGATGATTCCTGGCTGTCCTTTTATGTTTCAGCATAAGACATTATTAAATATGGAAGAACATGAAGGGACATGCATCTGTGGTCAGAACTTGTCAACTAGTAAAATTCACACTGAGCAATTATGTGAGGATACAACTTTTTAATTGGGGTTCTTCTATCAATATCTATTAAATCTTTTCTCATGGACTTCTTAGTATCCCTGTAGAGGTATCCTTCAATTTCCTGCCCAGGCAGTGTAATCGCGTCTGCTGGTATTGTGGAAGATGCTTGAGGGAAAAGGGCTGAGAGTTTCACTATTCAGCATATGGACATTTATTTAATGCCTTTCATTTCAATGAGATCCTTCATCCTGCATCTTCAGCTGCTCCTAGTGTCCCCAAGTCCAGATCCTGTCTGGTTTAACCCTACTAGAAATTGATCTGGGTGGAGCAGGAAATAGTTGTCTGTTACCAGCCCCGTTCTATACTTTTTCCTTCAGTAATATTTTGTATTTCTAATTCTTGAGGCTTTCAGTGATTTTTGAGGCCCAGAGAATATTGGTTCTTGATGACTACTCTTACTGCAGGTTTGGATTTCAAATTTACCTTACCCATTACGTCAGCTCGTACTTAGTCATAGTCTTTCCATTTTTTTACGATGTTTACTTCCCCTTTCTGCTGCTTTCTCCCCTCTCATTCTCTTTGTCCTTATCGGTTTATGTCTTTTTATTCATTTATTGACATTTTAGTAGGGATTCAGGAGAAAGTAGAGATAAACATGTATGTTTATTTATCCATGTTTAGCTAGAAGTCTGAACATTTGATTTTAACAATTACCCTTCTATAAAAATGATTGCTCCCATCGACGTGGTGTGCTTTCTGACTGCCAGAGGCTCAAGAATGTCTCCTGTATGAGCTTTGACATGTTTTGCGGTCCTGGGTGCTTAAAATTTCAGAGCTGTCCTGGACAACACTACCCAACTGCCTCAAAGTGAATAACTGAATAATTTCACTCTCATGTAAGCCTGTGATTTTCTCTAAAGGTACAAAAGGACAAAACCATAGCATGCTAGAGGTGGAAGAGCACTTATAGCTCGCTGATCACAGGGTTTCCCAAGTTGTGATCTGCGGAGCATTTATTCCTCAAGGTTCTCTGAGAGGAAAGGTGTCTGTGGTCAAATAAATTTGGGAAACTCTCTGTAGTTGAGCCCCTCTTTGAGATTTCACAGAATATATATTTTCAGTCTTCGAGAAGTCTACAGGCCATTTCCAGTGTATGGCCTACTTTAATGAATTGGCCCAAAAGGAAGGATTCTACAGAGGTCAAAAAGTAGTTGAAAACAGAATGAACCCTGAGAGGTAGGCTAGACCTCAAAATAGCTTTTTCCCTGAGGGCTTTTCTTGAATTCTTGAGATACCCCCCTTAAAAGCTGCATTAGGAGTGGGGAACAGAAGGTGAAACCTAGAGCCAAGATAGATAGTTCTTACAGGAAATCCCTGCACAAAGCTGGGAGTCCAAAGGCCATGCTCTCAATGTAATGGTGAATGATAACTAACTAGTCTGGTAGCTATTAAAGAAATAAAATCAGTAGTTTAAAATTGTCCCATAGGGGCTGGCCCCGTGGCCGAGTGGTTAAGTTCGCGCGCTCCGCTGCAGGCGGCCCAGTGTTTTGTTGGTTCAAATCCTGGGTGCAGACATGGCACTGCTCATCAAACCATGCTGAGGCAGCATCCCACATGCCACAACTAGAAGGACCCACAACGAAGAATATACAACTATGTACCGGGGGGCTTTGGGGAGAAAAATGAAAAAAAAATCTAAAATTGTCCCATAATGAGAACACCAGGTTCAGATTGTTTAAAGTAGAGCTCAGCCAAACACTTAACAAACAGGTAATTTCAGTTTTCTACAAATTATTCTAGACAAAGTCAAACAAGGAAGGTGCCTTAACTTTTTCTGTGGAGCCAGTAAAACCTCGATAAAAAAATTAGATGAGGATAATTAAAGAAAAAATGACAGAATAAAGTCACTCATGAACACAGATGTAAACATTTTAAACAAAACATTATAAAATTAAATCCAACAAAGTATAAGAAAGAGAATATTTCAGAACCAAGCAAGCATTATCCTAGAAATATAAGGTCAATTTAACATTAGAAAATCAATTAATGTAATTCACTGCATAACAGGAAATAATATATGATGATCTCAATAGATGTGAAAAAACATCAATCAAAATCCAAAGTTTATTGATCAAAACAAAAAGCCTTGCAAACTAGAAGTAAAAAGGAACTTCTGTAACCTGATACAGGGACTCTGTAACAATCCTACACCAGACATCATTTCTAATGGAGGAATAATAAAGGTATCCCATTTAAGTTAAGAAAGAAGCCAAGAAGGCTGACTCTCATTACTTCTGTTCAGTATTATGCTAGAAGTTCCAGCTATTGTATAAAGACAAGGGAAAGAAATAAAAGATGTAATAATTGGAAAGGCAGAAATAATCTCTCATTATTTGTAGATTATATGATTTTCTACTTTAAAGAGCTTAAAGTATCTAAGGATAAATTATTCAAAGTAATAAGAATTTATCAAGATGGACAGATTAGAAAAATCAATACACAGAAATCAGTTGCATTTCTATTCATCAGGAACAATTATTAGAAATGTTAGAAAGGATAATAAAAAATAAAATATCTGATAGCAACCACAATTGTAAGGCAAGCAACAATTTTCTTAAAAAAGATTGCAAGCCCTTTATAGGGCACATTGTAAAAATGGAGAGCTATACCATGGATAAGGAGACTCAATACCAGGGGCCAGCCCTGTTGCGTAGTGGTTAAGTTCGGTGTGCCTTGCTTCGGCAGCCCAGGGTTCTCAGATTCAGATCCCAGGTGTGGACCTATACCACTCATCAAAAGCCATGTTGTGGCGGTGTCCCACATACCAAATAGAGGAAGATTGGCACAGATATTAGCTCAGAGCCAATCTTCCTCACCAGAAAAAAAAAAAACCTCAATACCAGCAATTAGTGACACCCAAATTCATCTATAGGTTCAACGGAATTCCATTCAAGTTCACGATAGGATTTTCCCCAGAACTTGATAAGCTATTCCTAAAATTTATATGTGAGAGCCAAGAGCTAGTAATTACCATTCTACTCCCAAGAACAAGACGCCAGGGGTGGGAGTGGGAGCTCATCTTTCCAAATCATATTATAAAAATATAGTAATTAAGAATGCACAGAAGCTGAAATATAATGGTGTACACCTGAAATATACATAATGTTATAAACCAATGTCACCTCAAAATAAAAGAATAGAAAACTAGACCAACTTTATTGAAGTATAGTTTACATACAGTCAAACGCACCGATTTTAAGTGTATTATAGGTTAATAAATTTTGGCAAGTGTATACACCTGTGTAGTCACTGCCTCTTTGCAGTTGATTGCTTCTCCCAACCCTTAGTCCTTGGCAACCACTGCTCTACTTTTTGTCACTGTAGATTTTTTTGGAATCACTAATTTGACCTCAGTTAAAATTGAAGTTCTGCATACCCTCTGATCCAGCAATTTGACTTCTGGCGTTATACTCCAGAGAAACTCCTGCACATGTGCACAGCGGGCAGGCACGTGCGTATCCGTGGGCGTCGCTGCTGCTTGCAGCACCCATCCCTGCTCTATATTGCTCTTGCTGCTTAGGTATGCTGCCCCTCTTGGACTCACTTTTTCCTTGTCTTTTCTTGTGATTTTAGTCCTATTTTTTTCTGCCTCTTTTCCTTGTTTCTTCTTCATTGCTTCTGAGTTTTTGTATTACTGACTTTTTTTTCAAGTCATTACTAAGCAACGAACCTTCCTTTTACTCTGCATTGCCTATGATCTTAGTATTGGAGTTTTCTTGGCTATTTTTGTCATCACCTACTCTTTTGCATTTGTTTTCTGCAATAGATGCAGTTTAAAAAATGAAAAAATAAAACAAAGAACCTCTCAGGTTTCATGCCATTCTGGATGCTGCAGGTGACAGAAGACTGACTTCAAGGCAAGTGGGGGTCTTGAGATAGCAACACCACATTTACGCGGCGGGCAGGCTTCCAGAAACCCGAATTGCGTGGAATAGTTGTGACTGCAAATAAGTGAGAAAGTCCTCAGAGCATCAAGGAATGTAATAGGCACAATGCGATGCAATTTGTACTACAGAGGAGGTGGGGAATTACTTTTAAGCTGGATTTAGATTTATTGATTTAGAAATGTATGAATTTTAGGATTATTTCTTCCTTACTATGGGCCGTTACCTTTTTGCATATAAACATGTTCACATCTCTCTGATATTTAAAAAAATATTTTTTGACCTGATGTCTACTACTGGCTAATGCCTTATCGTTTTCCTCTACATAGCCACGTTTCTTGGAAGAATTGTCTACATTCCTCTTTTGCTTCCTCACCTGCTTCTCACCTGTTCCACCCACTATAGTCTGTTTTCACTCCCATCATTTTACTACGTTGGCTCTTTACTAAGGTTACTGATGAACTCCATGTTGCTAAATTTGATGGGCAGTCTTCTGTGCTTATATATCCTTGACTTCCCTTGCAGTGATTGTCCCTGTGGATCTCTCCTGTCTGGAGAGTTTGTCCTTCCTTGGCTTCTGTGAGCCATTCTCTTCTGATTTCCCTCATCTCTCTCCAGCCACTCATTCCTCCAAGTCTCTCTCTTAGTGTTGCTATTTTTCTCGGGTTGCCACACTTGACCCTGTTTTCTTTTCACTCTGCATGCTCTCAGTGGCTGAGCTCATCCAGTCTCATGGCTCCCAAATCTAGTCTCTTCAGTTCAGGCCTCTCACCTGAGCTCCAGATGCAGATCTCCCACGTCTCCATTTAGAGAGTCACTCCATATGGTGAAACCTGAACACCAGCTCTGCAGCATGAGGTAGAGCAGAGAGAGCGTCTTCAGTGCATGCTCACTTAAACTCTGACCTGATCAGTACCTGCAGTAAACTTCCTGTTTTCTGGTTACATGGACCCCAAGGTTCAGCTCCTTTAGAGCTGGCTGTGAATCCTGGTTCTCTTAAAATGAGACTTTGGCCAAATCGATAACCTCTCTCAGCCTGTTTCCTCATCCACGAAATGGAGATCATAGCAGTAGTGCCTTTCAAGTAGGTGTGTGGTGAAGATTACATGATTAAACGATTAAATCATGGGAACTCTTTTGTATTGATTCTGGCACTTGGTGAGCACTCAGTTAGTGGTAGTTGAAATTATTGCCTATCACTGTTTTGATATTTTTGCTTTGCATTGTTTGGGTTTGAATCTAGGTTCTACTACTTAGTAGCTGCTGTAAGACTTACGTTTATCTTCTGTAAATCTGTTATGAATATATCACCCAAGTGATGTATATTTTTTGTGGTGAGCATGAATTAAATAATGCACGAATCTACGAACTTTTTCTGTAAAGGGCCAGGTGGCAGATATTTTCAGCTTTGTAGGCCATACAGCCTCCATCACAACTATTCAACTCTCCTATTGTAGTACTGATCAGCCATAGACAACATGGAAATGAAGACGCACAGACGTGTTCGAATAAAACTTTATTTATGGACACAGAAATTTGAATTTTACATAATTTTCATGTTTCATGAAATATTCTTTTGATTTTTTTCGATTATTTGAATATATAAAAGTTATTCTTAGCTCTCAGGCCATACAAAAATAGGAGGGGACCAAATTTGATCCGTGGGCCATAGTTTATTGATTCCTGACATAATGCATGCAAATTGGAAATTCTAGCAGAGGAGTGTAAGTACTTGTATTTTCTTGACTGAAGAACAGTTATGGTCTATCTGGGAAGGTTAGTGCAAGGAAAGGAGACAGCTGACGTTCTCCCATATGGAAACTAGCTCTGGCCCTTTTCACTCCTGCTGTGTGGGAAGAAGATAGAGAGACTGTAATCAGACTTTGGCCTCCTTGAAAGCTCTACCTCTATCAAATGTGCCCTCCCAAAGTGTCCTTCAGTCTGACCAACCAGATCAGTAGTTCTCCTTCTTCAGGAAGAGCAGAAGGTGGTGTTCAATGTCTTTCCTTTTCAAATCTGACCTAATCAGAGAAAGAATTTCTCTGCATCCCTTCCTCTCTTCCTTCCACAAATGTTTATTTAGTGTCGGCTATTTCCCAGGCACTGTGGTTGGTACTGGAACTATAAGGACAATAAGACAGACAAGATTGCTGCCCTCATAGAACTTATTTTTAGATAGGGTGACAAACGTTAATAATTATTTGGATAATTACTTGGGGGAAAATGTAATCAACACTAGTTTATTTAGATACCTCACCTTTCTTCTTTATGATTGCTTCTGATTCATATATTCGCTTGCCTACTTGACTTCTCCACTTGGCTGTCTCACTAGCTTCTCAAACTTAGCTTGCTCCAAACAGAATTCTTGATTGCCCCCATGCTACCTCCAAACATGTACTTTGCTCAACTCTTCTCCATCTTAGACAATTGCAACACCATCTACTCAATTACTTAAGCCAGAAATGGGGAATCATTTTTACACTTTCCTCTCTCTCACATCTCAGATATGGTCACTCACTAAGTTCTGTCTCTTTTGCCTCCAAAATATATCCAGAATCTGAACCCTTCTTACAACTTCTAGCATTTTAATACCCTCCTCCTAGTCATCATCATCTCTAGCCTTGATGACTGCAACAGTCTACTATTTAGCATCCATGCTTCCACGAGTGCTTCTGTTGTCTACACAGTAGGCATGAAATCATATCTTATGCACCCCTCCAAAATCCTACAATAACTTCCCATTGCATTTAGAACAAACCCTAAACTTCTTATGATGGCCTATCAGAACCTGCATAATCTGGCTCCTGCCAACCTCTCTCATCTCATTTTCTACTCCTTCTCCACCCTGACCCCCATTACTAACTAAGCTCCAGCCACACTGGCCTCTTTCTCTTCCTTAGGCACATCAAACTACTTCCCATAACTGGGCCTTTGAACTTCTGTGCCCTCTGCGTGGAGTGCTTTCTCCTAAGTTTCCTCACGACTGGCTTGTTCTCTTAATCGAAGTCTCAAATTTAAAGATCATCTCTTCTCAAAGGTCTTAACCATCTCATCTAAAATGGCTACACCTACCCTCTCATACCTAGTCATTATCACATTGCCATAATTAATTTTCTTTGTAGTGGTCATCACTGCTTGATATTACATATCTATATTCTTCCTTATTTTTTATTTGTCTTCTATTATTAGATTGTAAGCTCCCTGAAATCTGTTTTTTAATTCTTTTTATTTATTTATTTTTAGAAATTATTTTATCGAGGTCATATTGGCTTATAACATTGTGTAAATTTCAGGTGCACATTATTATATTTCAGCCTCTTTATAGACTGCATCGTGTTCACAACCAACAGTCTAGTTTTTATCTGTCATCGTACACATGTGCCCTTTACTCCTTTTGCCCTTGCCCCACCCCCTTCCCCTCTGGTAACCACCAATCTGTTCTCCTTATCTATGTGTGTATTTGTTTATCTTCCACATGTGGGTGAAATCATACAGCATTTGTCTTTCTTTGTTTGACTTATTTTGCTTTGCATAATACCCTCAAGGTCCATCCATGTTGTTGCAAGAAATCATCCCTGACATCTTATCTGTCTATAAGAGTCTTATTTTAGGCATGGTAAAGTTTAGGAACCTATAAGGCATATGAGTAGTAGGCGGTTGAATATATTTAGGTAAAATACCTAGGCCAGTGCCTGGCACATAGTATACACCCAATTTGTTGTTGGTGCCCTCAAGTCTGTTTCAACTCCTAGCTACCCTGTGTATAGCAGATCAAAACACTACTTGGTCTTTTTGCGCCATCCTCTCACCTTCTGGTGCTTTATCAGACAATGCTCTGCAGTTATTTGTAGGGTTTTCATGGCCAATTGTTTGGAAGTGAGTGGCCAGGTCCTTCTTCCTGGTCTGTCTTAGTCTAGAAGCTCTACTGAAACCTGTCCACCATGAATGACCCTGCTGGTATTTGGAAATACCGGTGGGATAGCTTTCAGCTTCACAGCAACACACAGCCGCCACAGTATGACAACCAACAGATGGGTTGTGTAGTTCCCTGACCAGGAGACAATCCCCAGCCACCACCGTGAGAACCCTGCCAAATCTTAACCACTAGACCACCAGGGCTGGCTACACACCCAATACCTGTTAGCTATCATGAACAACAGCAGCAGCAATAGCATCATCATTGTTAACACCATTATCATCCAAATCATTAATTGAAAAGGTATTTGATCATCTTTGATCTTATATCATTACATCAAACAACTACTTGATTGAATTAAGTAGCTTTTTCAAACTTCTTGATCCAATCTTCAGGCAGAAAGTAACTGAGGAATTTAGGAGCCCTCCAGGATTTGTGTTGCAGAAATGACTGCCTTTTTAAGGTAGGGAAATGGGCCATCTCATAGGCAGCTTTGGTGTCCCTCAAGAAAACCAACTTAGAGATAATTCGGGTGGCATTTAGAAACTCTTCTTCCCACAGCAATGTTGCTACCAGACAGATGGAATGATGTGTTTTGAGGCTCTGCTTGTGTTATCCCTAGGCAATGGCAACATGTAAAGGATTTTCCTTTCACAGATCTTGTTATCGCTTAGAAAATTGCTGTCAGTTTCTTCCTTCTGCTTTCAATTACATATTATATCTCCTTTGTGTTAGTGACACCTGTATTTACACAAAGCACTAGATAAAATATGAAATATATGGATGTATCAGCAGGTTTTCAATGATTTAAAGGAGCCTAATAAATCCCAATAAACTTGCCCTTTCTCTTGACATTTATGTTTAATATAGTAATAAGTATGAAATTGCAGCTCTCCTCTATTTTCTTTCTAGGAACAGTTACCTCAGAACATCCTTGAAAACAAGAAGAAAATAGTCCATCTACCCATGCTGAAACCTGATCACCAATGTTTACTTCCTTCCCAGCAAAGCAGAGGCAGAAATGGATAGGTAGAACATAGGGTTCAAGGTCTTTGTAGGCAAAAATTATAATGGGAGGTAAAGGCATCTACTGACTTGGAAAGCACATGAAGCTCCATATTTTAGTGCCAGATTCCAGTTTCGAGCACAGATTTTGCTGTGTGAACTTGAAATGCTATTTAAATTCTCTGGACTTCAGTTTCCTCATCTATAATGTGAGAAATGATCCTTACATCTTGGGCTGGGAAAGATAAGTGATATGCTGATATTTAGGAACTTTAGGAAGAGATGCTCTGTGCGAAGCTTTTTCTACTTTTACTGTCTACTCATCTCTGTGACTTTCTTTCATATATTCCTTGACTTCTGTACCTGCCTCGCAGGTCTCCCATTCATGCCATTTCCTGTCATCTCGGTAGATTGCCAATACAACACCTTGACTTTTTCGCCAACTATACAATTCTTCTCTACTCCACTTTAGCCAGCCACAACCACATATTTGATGTTTCTGTACTTTGAATTATTTCATCTCTCTGATCTCAAATTCAGAGCTCCTCCTCTCTCTCCATAATCTCCAATCCTTTAATTGTCCTACCCTCTCACACTGAATCTACTTTTTCCCCCATATCACAACTCTAGATACTCAATGCTTTTTAGTTCACAGTGTCCTTCCTGCCTGTCCTTACCTTCCTGCCCACCAGAGGCCCCACAGCCAGCCATGTCACTGATGGTTGCTCCAGTATCTTTGAACCTTACACTCTTTGGCTTTGCTGCATGCTCACCAGGTTTGTCCCACCTTGGGTCATCTCTGTTGTCTGCTTTATCAGCTTTGGGATGATGATAGTTGTGGAAGAAAGGCACGGACATTTGTTGACGAGGTGGCCTACAGAATCTGCTCTTATACCTTTATACCTTATCTACGCTCTACAATTATTGCTCTATCAGCAATTATTCTATTCATCTTTGTTGACATCCTATCATATTCACCACAATGGATGTTCCCGATATTTTCTGTGTACGAACTCTCAATCCTACTCCCCTACACTCTCAGCAGATGATCTTGCTTGATACCTCATGAGAAGACGAAGGCTATCCATCATAGAACACCAAATATTTCCTGCTTTCCATGTTTTTTGATGCTCTCTTCACCTCCTCAGAATGTGTCTGTATCTTTAGTTTCCTGTCATTTTTTTCCTCTTGTCTCAGCCAAAGAAGTGTTCCTCTTCTTTATAAGGCTAGTCCTTCCACCTGAGGTTTAAATTTTCATTTTCCTTCCTAAGGTGGGGCTACACTCCATCAATTTGTACTCTTTCTCTAATATAATCAGTCTTTCTCTCTTCATTACCTTCTGCTCTTGTCTTCTCTAGGGTGAAATAAAAGTCTCTCAATCATTCAGAGCTGCTATCGTATCTCTGCTCCTTTTCATTGCCAGCTTCTGAAAAGAGCAGTCATACTGTTTGCCTCTGTTTCCTTACAACACACTCACTTTTTCACTCTTTAATCTGACTTCTTCACTTTATGCTACTCACCAACCGTGAGAGGCCTTCTTTGAGCACGCTATTTAGTGGAATCCCTCCATGATTCTCTACCCCTGCATACTGTTTTTTTCCTTTATAATAATTACATTTGATATGTGTTAATTTGCTTATTTATGTGTTTATTATCTGCCTTCTCTACTAGATTATAAATGCTGTGAAGTCAATAAGTATATAATTCTCTTCATAAATGAATTACCCAGGACCCGGCACAGTGTCTGGCCCATGGTAGGTCCTCAGCAAATGTTTGTTGAATAAATTATGAAAGAATGGATACTCAACTAAAATTCCTCTTCTGTATATTACCAGGTTTTTATTCCAATTTTCATCTGACTAGATTTTTCTGTCGCATTTGGCAGTATTCGAGTGCTTGTCTTTGCCATTCCTTGAAACAGTCCCTTCCTTGACTTCTGTAGCATCACACTGGCCTGGTTTCCCTTTTTCCTCTTTTCATCTTCCTTCTTTTTATTTACAAGCATGTCTCTCCTTCTTAACCCCTATCTATGGCTGTTTCTTAAGAAGCTTATGTTGGTCACCATGGTTGTCATCATGGTTGTGGTCATTGTTGTTTCTTCTTCTTCTCCCTTGTGACCTAGATAATCAATCATCCAGTCTTCTAGAATCTTCTTCCTTTCTCAGAAGCTGTTACACTCATCTCCTTCTAGTTCAGACCATTATTTCCATGTTTTAATTGCTATTAGTAATTAAGAGTGTGTGATTGAGGAACTATATTTAAAACTTTATCTAATTTTAATTAATTTAATTTAAATAGCCTCCAGGGGGAAGGTCTAGAGAATTCTCTCTATTGGTCCAGGACATATGAGTCCATGCCAACAGATGTACTTGGTCAGATATGTAGGCGGGCTCAATGGGGCAGAGGGCTGTGGAGCCTTAGTCAGGGAGGCAAGAAATTTGAGTGGTAAGTAGGGGAAGTGGCAGGGACATGGGCTCTTATATGTGGCCAGGAGTTGGACTCAGGCCAGGTGCAACAGGAAGCATTTTCCCTAGAGAGGTGAATTGAACTAATAAGAGTTTGCAATCAAGTGCTGCTTTTTGTAAGGAGTCTGAGGACTGAAGGGTTAAGTAGGTCTGTTCCAATCTTAAAGGGTTCTGGAGTATTGAAAAACAAGATAAAAGTGATTTGTACCTATCTCATATGTTTGTTGTGAGCATTAAGTAAGATAATGCATGTAGAGTACTTAGAACACAGTGCCAGGAACATAGTATGTGGTCAATAAGTGGTATTTAGTAACTACCTTTGCTATTAATAACTATTACTAACTACCTCTACATAATGTAGTAATTAAGGGCATGGATTTTGGAATCAGTAGGCCTGGGTTCTAGTCCTACTAGCGATATAACATTGGCTAAGTCACTTAAATTTTGTAAACCTCTCAGTTTTTTCAGCTCCAAAATGGGAATAATACCTACCCCATAGGGATTTTCTGGCGCTATAAGCATTGTAAGCATGTCACACAGTATCTGGCAACTATCAGCCAGATATCAGCCATGCTGTTATTATTATTGTATCTGTTATTATTATCTGTCTGGTATCTACTGGCTCAGGAGGTGTTGCTCCTCTTTTAGGATAGATAGATGTCCTTTTGAGGCCTGGATAGCAGCTTCTTCATCCAGGAAACCTTTGGAAGGAGGACTAAATTCAATGATATTTTTTTTGCAGTGAGAAAGCTTAGTTAACAAGTATGTCAATGTAGATGGCAAGTTTTTGCACCATACTTTTTCCAGTTCATAAGATATTAGATAGGTTCCTTGACCTTAGGGGCCAGGAGTCCAGACAAACCTGTACTTTGTAGTCCTCAAATTTGTAGACTACCAGACTAATAATTTTTGAATTAAGCAGGGGCCTAGAAAATGGGAAGACAATGTCATGAACGATTGGGAATTACAGAGACATTCACATAAATAACCAATCTAGTCTTAAGAGGTTCTTGGAGACTGTTGCCATAGAATCTTTTCTAACCCTCATGGTTTCAAGCTACATCTAGGATGTCAGCAAGGTGCACAAGGTTCAGTGGTGGAGAGAAGTAAAATTGCTTTATCTCAGTGGTGACCAAAGTAACACCCAATAAGCTGTTTATGGAGCATTTAGATGACCTGCAGATAGTGTGCTGAAGACAGATGAGTTTTGATGCATAATGTAGAAGAAAGGCTTGGCCAAAAGTGTGATACAGGCTGGAATTCCAAAGTGTAAAATAATTTGACTAGAGCACCTATAAAGGTGTAAATGCCTTGATTCCCACTCTCTCATCCCAAATTTATTCCTTCCCCAGTAGTCTCCATCTTAGTAAAGGGCACCACCATCCACCAAGTTGCTCAAAGCTAGAAAACTCATTATCCTTGATTTCTCTCTCTCACCCTCCAAAACCTTCCAGTCTTGTCTACTTCCAATAAATGGAGTAAATTCTATCACTTTCCCACCTTGATTGCCACTCCTTGAGTCCATCCCTCCATCGTTCCTCGCCTGGACCACTGTAATAACTTCCTAACTGGTCTCCCTGCTCCCACTCTTGGCTCCTTTACAATTCATCCTCTGCAGTGATCTTTTAAAAATGTAAATCACATTTTGTCTCTCTTCCAGTGGCTTTTCATCACACATAGAATAAAATCAAACTAAGCCCCTCCAAGATTTGTCTTATGCTCAACACTGTCCACTTAATTTTGTTCTGTCCTCACTGGCTACTTTCAATAAAGAAAATTGTTCTCTCTTACCAGATCTTTTGGTATGTTTCCCCTGATCTTTTCATGCTTGGCTGCTTCAAATTATTTAGGTGTCAGCTCACTTGCCACCTCTTCAGAGAGGTCTACTCTAACTACTGTACAGTCAATTACTCTCTTTCTCATCACTGTATTTTATTTTCTTTATGTCATTCATCACTTTTGAAATTATTTAGTTTATTTATTAAATTATTTGATATCTGTCTCCCTCATGTGATTGTAAGATCTGTGAGGGCAGGAAGAAGTATTTGAACTAAACTTTTAGAATTAAAAGTAGTTTGCCAAATGGATATATGAGAAAGGGGGATCTTCCAAGAACTGAAAGCTAATAACTCAGAACTGCTGCAGTATATAGTAAGAGGGTGAGAATGGCGAGATGGAAAGTGACAGGAGATGTGGCAAGGGCCAGTTAGGCAGGGACCAGATTACGAAGGGTCTAGTATACCACACAAAGGAGTTGAGATTTTATGCTGTAGCTGATGAAGTCCCATTGAAGGATCTTGAGCAGGGAAGTAAAATGATCAGATCTGTGTTTTGCAAAGATTATTCTGGAAACATAGTGGAAGGTGGATTGGCAACAGGTGAGGCAAGAAGACTGGTAAACCAGTCAGGAGGGCATTGAGAAAGTGTGAGAAAGAGATGAAGAATATAATTACTAAGGAGTGGGACTGAGTAAGAAGATACAGAAGAGAGGGCAGAGCTGAGTGACGTTCAGGAGGCAGGAGCACTTTTAATGAGGGCAGATTGTAGTACAAGGAGAAGAAGAAGGAAGAGGAAGAGGAGGAGGGAGGAGAGGAGGTGAGGGCAGAGGAAAGGAGAGGAGAGGAGGGGAGAGACTAGGATGACTCTTGGGTTTCTGTATTTGGGCTGGGAGGATGGTGCCACTAACTATTTTTGGCAATTCAGGAGGAGGACCAAGTCAGAGGGGGTAGAAATTATATTTTCAGTTTTGGTTATATTGAATTGGCAGTAATAATAATAAGCAACAATAATTAGCATTTATTGAATGCTTACTATGTGTCAGGTTATGTGATGAGCATGTTATGTTTAGTATCTCATTTAATTCTCATAGGTACAATTATCATTCCTACTTTACAGGTGAGAGAACTGAGGCATTTAGAGATCAAATTCCTTGCTCATGGTTGTAAATGTCAGAGCTAGAATTCAAGTCAGAGTCCACACTATAAACCATTAGGTACACTGCCCTTCTATGTGGGACATTACAAGTCATGGTATCTAGAAAGTATTTACATGCATGAATATGAAGTTTATAGGAAACACGTAGGCTTGAGATCTAGCTTTGGGAGTCATAAGCATATAGGTGTTAGTAGATGCTTTGAGAGTCAGTAAGATCTCCTAGGGAGAATAAGACAAGAGAGTCTTAGGTAGAATCTTGAATTACACCCATATTTAAATCTAGGTAAAGTAAGGAAGCCAGGAAAGAAGACTGAAAAAAAAAAACAGTCAAAGAGGTAGGAAGAAAACCAGGAGAGTGTGGCCTCATAGATGCCAAAGGAAGAGGAAACATAAAGATGGAGAGAATTGTCAACCATCACATGCTGCCGAGAGGTGAAAATAAGAACTAAGAAGGGTTCATGTATTTGGCAAACAAAGAGGACATTGGTGACATCAGTGAGAACAATTTCAGCAGATCAGTGAGAGCGAAAGCCAGGTTGTAGGTTGGAAGAGAGAGTTGGTGGTGGTGAGGAAGTAGAGATATCAAGTATAGCTGAATTGCTTTAGAAACTTGTTCATGTAGAGAGAGAGGATGGACAAGTGTCAAGAAGGAATAAAGTATCAAGGGAGGTAGGAATTTGTTTGTTTATTTAAGATGAAAGAGATTTCAGATTTTTATTTGAGGAGGGGGGCGAGCCAATCAAATGTTTAAGATAAGAGAGAGATAAAGGCTAATCATTGGAGCAAGATTTCTAGGGAGAAAGAGAGTGGGGTTAACAGCCCAGGTGGAGGTTTGGCCTGAGTTAGGAGGAGGACTCCTCTTCCCCTGTAAGAGAGGAGAAGATGGGCATTGGTACAGATATAGAAAAGTGTGTGAGGAGGGACTCAGGAAGTTGGGGGAGTTTATACTTTGTGGTTTTTGTTTTCTCTGGGCCAGGAAATAGGACCATCTGCTGAGAGAAACATGTTGGGAGAGAGTTGGGGGTGCTTTGTGTTGCAAGCGCCCTCATCTTCAATCATCAGTTTGGGATCAATATATACCTAGTTGCTGAGCAGGGAGGCCCCAGAAAATATGTAGTATGTGGCCCATCTGGCCAGCATTGATCGAGAACCCTAGCATATCCTGATCTCTGAAGAAGGCCATGGCCTGTGAAAACAGAGTATCAGCATTACTTATCTTCTTTAGTTGGGAGAGAATGCTTTTCACCCTAGTTAATCAGAAACAAGTTTGGACTTCTTCAAAAGGAACCTTTAATAGAAAATTATTGGGAGGGGCCAAAAAACACAGAAGCAAAAAGCCTTCAAGAATATAGGTTCCTTATTTGAACTACCTCTGACATGGTGCAAAAGATCAGATTGGTTGACTCAAATTTCAGGGTCCCCACCTGGTTCCATTTCCTCTCGTGGCTCGTTTTTATAGACTTTTCAGTGGCTCTCCCTTCACTGCAGTTGGATCATATCAGATAGCTTTTTCTCCTGTGTGGTGAGATATATAATCTCCACCATGTCTTTTGTTGCCTTCACATTCCTTGTTTCTCCACTGTGGAAGACCCACTTCTATCTAACATAAATATTGCTTATTGTGATGGTTAATTTTATGTGTCAACTTGCCTGGTCACAGCATGCCCAGATTAAACACTATTGTTGGCTGTGCCTATGAGGGTGTTTCTGGATGAGATTAGCATCTGAATTAGTGGACTCAGTAGATTGTCCTCCCTGGTGTGTGTGGGCCTCATCCAATCTGTTGAAAGCCTGGCTAGAACAAAAGGTAGAGGGAGGAGGAATTCGCCCCTTTCTACTTCCTGCCGCGCTGACATCTCATCTCATCTTCTCTGGCCCTCACACTGGAACTTAAACCATCAGCTTCCGAGATTCTCAGGCCTTTGGACTCAGACTGAATTATCCCACTGGCTTTCCTGGGCATTCAGCTTTCAGATAGCGCACTGTGGGACCTCTCAGTTTCCATAACTGCATGAGCCAATTTATCATAATAAATCTCTTTTAAAAATATCTATCTGTCTATCTATCTATGTATCTATCTATCATCTGCCAAATCTCCTGTTGGTTCTGTTTTTCTGGAGAACCCTAAGACTCTTATTCTTGAAGTCTCTGATCAGCATTCACATTCTCTCAGAAGCCTTTCTGACTAAGGTTATCTTGTGGTCATCTCTTAAAGCTGTTCAGTGCCTTGAAGCAGTGGTGCTCAACCCTCACTAATCATTGTAATCACCCAGTTAACTTTTTAAAAATGCTGCTGCCTGGGCTCCACTCTAAAGATTCTGATTCACTTGGTCTGTGGTACAGCTTGGGATTTGGTCCACAAGCTGATGCTAATGGTCAGCCAATGTGGAGAAGTCCAGTCTTAACGGCTCTCTGGGGAATAGAAAATCACGCAAATTGGAAAAGCAGCCAAGCAGCCAGAATTGTTCCTTTGTTCCTTAGTCCCTTGCATGACTTTTGACAATCACCTTCGCATTCGTCTTTGACTTCTTTTGGTATTCTTCTTTCTGCTGCTCTGCCTTTGCTCTGTCTGACAGGCCATCCCATACCTGCTTGGTTTGATCTGCCTTGACTTTCAGGTTCCTGTCACGATGTCCGCCGTTCTCTCTTTGAACTAGGTTCCTCCCCTGGCTCTGGGATTTTAGCTATGATTTTCCCAGCCTCCAGACTTGCCTTCCCCTGGAACATGATTCCATATTCAGGCTTCTGACACTGCCATGTCACGAGGACCCCCTCCTCTGCCCTACTTCCTCCCAGCAGCTTAAACTTGGGACTTGACAACTCCATGGTTTTGGATTACCTCAGCCTCCTGGGACATTCTCTAGATCCTTGGATCTTACCCTGGCTCAACTTGTGCATTAAAACAAGTCTGCGATGTTTCGTATAAGTGTATCCACTCATCTCGCCTCCACCACAACTACTCGAAGGCAGAGCTCAGGCTTTTCCTGCCTGATTGCCCTTCTATCCCTAGGGCGCTGGGTTTAATTTACAGACTTATAAACTTATGAAGTTGGAGAAAGTTTGGGTTCTAGAGCTGATGAAGGGCCTGGTTTGCTGTCCTTCTATCGGAACATCTTCATTGTCCTCACCTTATTCTAGCCTGTGTTTAATTATCTGAGCAGGACTGACTGCTGTTTGATCTAATATTGTCTTGTCAAGTTTTGATCAGATTGTTCCATCAGCATACGACTCTGCTGACATAAGGAAGGAGAGAAGAAGATTCTTTTTAGGAGAAATTTAAAAAGCCCATACTCTCCTCCCTGGTAACAGACTGTGGAAAAGTTTGCAAACTGATGATGGAAACCCTATCCTCTTTCTATGCCATGCCCAAGGCTCTTGCTAGTCCCCTGCTGCCCTCAATCCCTCAGGCTAGCGTCTGCCCTGCTTGGTGGCATCCCAAGGTGAGAAGGTAACTTTTCCCATTTTGTTTCCCCTCCCCTCCAATAAGCTTGCAGTTTCTTGTCTGATGGCAGCTTAACATACCACTCCTTTTGGAGTAATATACTTTTTAAAGGAAGTTGCTCAGAGGTAGCAGAACGGCTGGAAATTCTGTCAAAAAGGCAAGTAAATAGGGGTAATCTATTTTTTCCCTTGAAGGAGGGAGAAGTGGCCTTTCCAGTGCCCTCAAACCACAGTATGTTCAGTGCAGCTATGTAGGCCATCAAATAACAAACAAGAAAACTAAAAATTCTCAGCCAAAGGCCACATGGTGACACTTAGGTCATGAACTAGCTTTTCCAATGTAAGTCAAACCTCTTAATTTTGAGGCCCAGAGAAGGAGAGTGATTTGCCAAGTATTACCCTGAGGAAGGTGTTGACTATAGGCCACTGTTGTTCTAGCCAGATAAAAGTTATTTGTATTTGCCTGCTCTGATTTTCTACCACTGTCTGCTAAAATCTGACATGAAATCTTTAGTGTTTTTCACAAATAGGAGAGGTAGAAGAGAGTTTGTGTGTGTGTGTGTGTGTGTATATGTGCGCGCGCGTACGCGCACACGCAGATGTTCCTATTGGAATCTAGAACAAAACCTCACAAGAATGCATGCTAATATCCAGGATAGAGTGGATCAAGGAACAGGTGAATGGGCTGTGCCTGACAGCTGAAAATGAAGTGCCCATAAAAAGGAGGATGGAGCTGCGAGAAGCCCGAATTGAAAGTCATGGTTAGACTTCCTTTTCAAAGTTTTCTGAATAAGTGCTGTTGGTTTTGGCTTAAGAAGGGAGTTTTGGAGGAAGACTCCCTTTTGTATTGCGCCAGCATATCTTGAACAAAGCTACATAATGCATATGGGTGCTTGAGAGGCCTGTTTCCTCTTCCTGCCGTCTCAAGCAGACCACATAACCAGAATTCCCATTTGATGGATTTCTGAAGTCTCCTCATCGTATCGTGGTTTGCAAGCAGACCAAGGCTTTTCATAAAATTGCAGTTTCTTGCTGCAGTAGAGGAGAACCCCAATCCCTCCTCTACCCTTCTGGTCCAAGGAGAGTGTGGGAGAGGTGGGGAGACAGCATAAAGTCAGTCTCAGGTGTGATTTGTTTTTGAACAGTGAAGTTTGTAGGGATGGACAAAGACATTAGAAGACTTTTAAACTTTTGGTGCTGATACTGCCCAGGAAATATCTAAGGCATTTGCCTAATACTGCCATTTTCTCTGCCTATGACTCTCTTGCTCATGGTACTTCCCAAAGCATCTGGTCACAGATGTAAGATTGCAGACCACCTCTGAGTGCCTGGCTCTCTGCATTGAACACATAAGAGCCCTTCCTGTTGACCTTCACACCCCTGCTTTGCTAGTTGATAGGATGTGTTAGGGCACTGTACTCACTGAGTCCATTTCAAATCAGCTGATCGACCCTGAGGCTGAGCTTCAAGTCTCCTTCTCCTAAAGGAAGCACAGAGAGCAGCTCACTGGTTATCAGGGAGGAGAAGAAGCAGGATGGCCCTTCCCTGGTAATCACAATCATATTCATCCACACGATTTCCTGGAATCTCTGTTATAGGAATCCTTCAGGAGTGAACCAAAGGCTTCCTTGGCTGGATGAAGTAGCACACCACCTCTGGTAACTCAGCTGGTAAGCAAATTGAAGTGAGGCTGGATAAGGAAGGGAAAAGACGGAACAGTGTCATAGCAAAACCTATCTTGCTGAACAGAGATTCTTATTTGCAGTATCACACTGGGTGTGGAGTGCTGTGAGTGCTGCCACCAGGGAAGAGCAGATGGGGGAATGACATAGCTCTCAGCAACCAGGACTTGATGTGGAAATATATAGAAGAGGCCAGAGGTGGTTTTTTGAAGTCAGCATGAAACAGAATTTATTCAGAAGCACACCCGAACTTCCTGAGATTTTGGAACAGATGAAGCAAAAAAGGTGCTGAGCAGTTGCCCTAAACTGTCAATAACAGTGAATCAAACAGTCATGAGTTTAAAATCAGAATATAGCCTACAGACTTGAGGCTGAGTCCAAAGTACGGCTAATATCCAGTTGAGAGAGTTGCCTGTTCTAGACTCTTCCTTAAGCTAGCAAGACCTGAAATTTCTTGTGTGTATCCATGGAACTGGGGACTTTGTTTAAAGTACAAACGTATTTCACTTTTTCTTTCTTTCTTTATGGGTGACTTGGCTAACTGGATTGATTTGGTGCCAACTCAGCAGGAAGTGAGCATGGGGTAGTTGATTTACACCAGGGGCCATTTATTAGTTTGATTCCTGTTTTAAAACCTCTGATAGAATTTAAAATCAATAACATTAGAGTGGACCTAGTAACTTATTAGAAAAATTTTAAAAAGAGTTCTTGAGTAGCTTTCCTTATATGAGTGAGAGGAGAACGCTTCTCTGACATTCAGAATGTCTGGCATCTTTAAATTAATAATAGCAATCATCTTGACCAAACCCCTGAGTGACGTGCTTTGTTGAAGAAAGAGGATTTGTCACTAAGATTTGGGAGAAGAAAAGAATGTGCAGGGAATGGCTTCTAGGAAGGGTCCAGCAACCCCTTTAGCTCCAAGGGCTCCAAGAAGAACTAAGACAGATGTCTGGGTAGGAGCCTGCAGGTGTGCCGAAGGCATAATCAGAGAAGCATAAAGCAAGGAAATGAGAACAATAAGATAGAGAAGCAGAGAGAGACCCCAGAGAAGAGGCAGAGAGAAGGTGGTGCAAATGGGTCAAGGGCCACCCGAAGTGCTGATAGCTTAGATTTCCTTTCCTTGTTTTAGACTTTGGGAAGCTTCTGGGGCTTACAGGTGGACTGTGACCTTGATGTTCTTCACACGTTGATTACCTCACAATGGAGATTGACTCTTTACAACACCTTTGGCACTTGCCACTTTTCATCATCATCACCATCGCAACTTGGTTTGTTCATTCATTCAACAGATATGTGTGGTGCATATCAATGAACAAAACAGACAAAAATCCTTACTCTGGCAGACTTTATATTCTGAAGGTGGAGGAAGATAATTAACACATAACAAAGATCATTTCAAATAGTGGTAAATGTTATGAAGAAAACAGGAGTATGTGATAGAATGACACACAATGCGTATGTGTGTGCCCATACTTACACTAACTTAGTCTGAGTAGTAAGAGAGGGCATCACCAAGGAGGTGACATTTGAGCAGAGACTTGACTGACAAGAAAGAGCCAACCCATAAAAGCCCTGAGGGAAGAGCAAGTGCAAAGGCCCTGAGGCAGGAACAAGTTCTGTGTGTATGAGAAACAGCAGGAAGCCCAGTGTAGCTACAGTATATTGAATGAGAGGGAGGGAGAGTGGTAGGAGATGAGGTCAGAAATGTGGACAGGGGCAAAAACTAAGAACTCTGAGTTCTGTAGGCTCTGCTCCGCGCTAGAATTCTTTAGACTCAGGGAGGAATTTGGTTTTTATTCTGAGAGAAATGGGAAGCCATTGGTGGGTTTTAACAAGGAGTGTTACGTGATTTGATGTACACTTTTTTTAAGTTAATTTTTATTGAGTTTATGATTACATCATTGTGCAATTTCAGTTGTACATTCTTGTTTGTCAGTCGTGTTGTAGGTGCACCCCTTCACCTTCGTGCCCACCCCCCACCCCACCTTTCCCCTGGTAGCCACTAATTTGTTCTCTTTGTCTGCATGTTTAAATTCCTCATATGAGTGGAGTCATACAGAGATTGTCCTTCTCTATCTAGTTTATTTCCCTTAACATAATACCATCAAGGTCCATCCATGTTGTTGTGAATGGGACAATTTTATTCTTTTTTACGGCTGAGTAGTATTCCATTGTATATATATATACACCACATCTTCTTTATCCAATCATCAGTTGATGGGCACTTGGGTTGCTTTTGCGTCTTGGCTGATGTAAATAATGCTGCAATGAACATAGGGGTGCATGGGACTTTTGGAATTGCTGACTTCAAGCTCTTTGGATAGATACCCAGTAGTGGGATAGCTGGGTCATATGGTAGTTCTATTTTTAATTTTTTGAGAAATCTCCATACTGTTTTCCATAGTGGCTGCACCAGTTTGCATTCCCACCAGCAGTGTATGAGGGAACCTTTTTCTCTACAACCTCTCCAAAACTTGTTACTTTTTGTTTTGGCTATTTTTGCCATTCTAACGGGTGTAAGGTGATATCTTAGTGTAGTTTTGATTTGTATTTCCCTGATGATCAGCGATGATGAACATCTTTTCATGTGCCTATTGGCCATCCATACATCTTCTTTGGAGAAACGTCTGTTCATGTCTCCTGCCCATTTTTTGATCAGGTTGTTTGACTTTTTGTTGTTGAGTTGTCTGAGTTCTTTATATATTATGGAGATTAACCCTTTGTCGGATATATGACTTGCAAATATTTTTTCCCAGTTAGTGGGTTGTTTTTTTGTTTAAATCCTGTTTTCCTTTGCCTTGAAGAAGCTATTTAGTCTGATGAAGTCCCATTTGTTTATTCTTTCTATTGTTTCCCTTGTCTGAGAAGACACGGTGTCTGAAAAGCTCCTTTTCACACTGATCTCAAAGAGTGTACTGCCTACATTTTCCTCTAGAAGCCTTATACACTTATTTTTTTAAAATACTCCTTTTAGTATATGAGGGATGAATTGTACGAGGGCAAGGCTAGAGACAGAGAGACCAACTGTAAGCTATTGGAAAAGTCCAGGCAAGATATAATTGTGACTTGGACTAAGGTGACGGTAGTTGAGATGGTTATGGAAGGATACAGGATATGTTGTGAATGTACATTTGACATGACTTGCAGATGAATTACATATTAGATATGAAGGAAAATGAAGATTCAGTGATGAACCTATGCAACTGGGTAACTTGTGGTACATTTGCTGAGGTAGGAAAACCACCCACTTCATTAGTGGGGGTTTGGTTTTCAGTAGTGGTTGAGGATGGGGACCAAGACTACAGTTTCGGACATGTTTGGTTGAGATGTATATCACTGAGAAATTTCAGTTAGGCAATTGGGTACATAAAGTTGAAACTCACTGGAGAGGTCAAGCCTGGGGATATAAATTTGGGAACTGTCATTTAAAGCCATAAATGTGGGTAAGGTCACCAAGGGCTAGAAAGTAAAAATAGAGTAAAGGAGAGTTGACTGGGACCACGGCCTGGGCAATGCCTTCGTTTAGAAGCTGAGCAAAGGAGAGTAACAAGCAAAAAACACTGAGAAAGAGCAGTCACTGAGGTAGGATGGAAACCAGGATGGTGTCCTGGATACCAAGAGAAACGTGTATTTCAAGAAAAGATTGTATTTTCTAAAGATGGCCATAGTGA
Source organism: Equus przewalskii (assembly GCF_037783145.1). Classification (NCBI taxonomy): domain Eukaryota; kingdom Metazoa; phylum Chordata; class Mammalia; order Perissodactyla; family Equidae; genus Equus; species Equus przewalskii. The sequence goes on from NC_091863.1 coordinate 84,125,429, forward strand.
TAATTCCCATTCCACATGCTTTTTGTTACAATGTGACCTTACCACTTCCCCATTAAGAAGTGGATTCTATATCCCCTCCTTTTGAACGTGGGTGGATTTTTGTGATTGCCCTGACCAGTAGAGTATAATAGAAGTGACATTATGTGACTTCTGAGACTGGGTCATAAGATATAATTCAGATTCTGTTTGGCTCTCTGTCTCTTTCAGGACATAAGCCTTTGGAGCCTTGAGTCACCATGTCAGAAGTTTGGTGACCGGGACACAACCAAGCTGGAGAAACCAGGTGAAGAGACTACATAGAGACAGGGAGAGATGCGCAAGGAACCCCAGATGTTTCAGTCTCAAGCTGTTCGAGCCTCCTCAGAGCAGGCACTAGACATGTGAGTAAGCAAACCTTCAGATGATTCCAGACCCAGCCATCATCTGACTACAACCGTATAAGACATGAGAGCTGCCCAACTGAGTTGTTTCCAGATACCTGACCCTCAGAAATTGAGAGGGAGTATAAATGTTGTGTTAATCCTCTAAGTTTGGGGGGGTTATTTTTATGTAGCAATAGATAATGAAAACAAGATGAAGAGAAAAAAAATGTGTGTTGGATTTGGCAAGATTGAGATCATTGATGACTTCAGCAATAGTAGATTCAGTGGAGTAGAGAGATGGAAGCCCAAATGGAATGGATGAAGGAGAGAATAGGAAGTGAGGAAGTAGAAACAGTGACTGTAAATGATTCTTTCAAGATTTCACTTAAGGGGAGTGGAGACATGGGACAGTGGTTAGAGAGGTCAAGGGAAAGTATTTCTTTTTTAAGTGGCAGACACTTGACATATCATAATGGAGAAGACTCAGAAGAAAGAGAAATTAACGATATAAGAGGGAATGAGTCAGTTCCTCATTGCCCCTTACTTGGACTATTGCAATAATTTCCTAAAGGGTCTATCTGGCTCTGATTTCTTCCCACTCTAGTTTGTCTTGAATCCCACTACTTAATTTTCTAGATTCAAGTATGCCTTTCATCATATCACTCTCTGTTCAAACAAAACAAAAAAACTCTTAATGGTTCCCCTTTGCCTGACACATCAAGTCATGGAGTCCAACAGCTGGAAGGAAACCAAGATAATCTAATATACACCCTTTTAGGTACCTAATGGGTGGTGACTTGCCTGAAGTCAAACAGCTGCTCAGTGAAGCAGAGCTAGGGCCTGGAACCAAATCTCATTAGTCAAAGTTTATTGTTCTGGGGCAGCCTCGGCCTCATGAATGGCAGCCAAAAGTGGTAGATCAGAGGGGCTAGGATCTGGACAAGACTTCCCCATTCTTAATAGTCTACTCCAACCTTTTCTTTACAGTTCCATAGCTATCACCTTAGTTCAAACCCCATCACTTCTTATTCGTACTATGACAATAATTTCCTAAATATTTTGATTCTTGGTCAACACTTCCTCTTTGGGAGGCAGCATACCATAATGGTTACAAGTGCAGACTATGCTCTTCATACTCTTATAGAAACTTATTCTGGAGTTTGAGTCCTACCTCTGCCACTTACAAGCTGGGTGACCTTGGAAAAGTTAAATAACCCTGTTGAGCCCTCAATTCCTTTATAAAATGGGACTTCAGGCCTGGCAGGGCAGACTCCCACCATAGCCCGACTCATGCCAGCACAGTGCTGTTTTATAAGTACTCAGCACAGGAGTACAAATGAAGGCCCACCTACCTTATGTCTCAGTACTTAATAGTTATTAATCACATTAACATTAGCAAATAAAATTTGTTCTAGCCTTCTATCTTGACAAATGCACCTTCATAATGACAGAAATGAAAAAAATGTATACAGTGTTTTCATATGACTGAAAGTCACCAAAATATCAGAAAAACCGGCTTTAATTATTATTGTATATATCTAGATAATCTGATGGTGTTAGGATGAATAATAAAATAAAGACACATAATTAATACATTTTGTATATTTATTCCATAAAATTAATTTTTTTGCTTTTATGTCAGTAGAATCATTGATTATGTTGTTATAAAGATTTCTACATAAATTGTTCTATGGACAGCAGTTATCTAAAGAGTTAAATAAAATATAATTGTATTCAAAGTAAAAAATCTGAATATATGTTCATCAAAATGTAAAATAAAGCATGTAGAAGTGAAAAAGTTAAAATTATTTTTTATATATTCTCAAAAAAGTAACTTTTCTTTAAAAATATTCAAGATTATCCATTGAAACTACAGGCCAAATTGTAATTAACTAGGACTAAATTTTAAATAAAATTATTTAAATATGACAAGATTTTAATTTAATTCTTTGAAAATTTAATATTGTTAAACGTCTTTATGACAAATCAATTCTAATGTTCAGTGTCCATTTAGTTGCCAGTATAAGAATCAATATCATGCTTCATGCATGTTAGATCTACATTTATGTATTGAGTAATAAATATTATTTAATATTGCAAAATATTCCTTAGCGGCCATGTGCAATGATCACAAACACTGTGCTATTTCGTGAATACCTCTGGAACTATGAACTTGAATTCAAAGGGAAACAAAAAAATGGATGATTGGCATTACTTGGAAGCAATACTACCTCATGCAAGAATTTACTATATTCATACGGACAATTAATTTGACAATTAATTTGTCTTTTCTCTTTCCAACATGTTTCTCCCACCCAAATCCTCCCCATATGCTAAGACATTGTCAATCTTCAAAGTTGGCAGAGGTGCAATCTCCCAACTCCAATGGTTTTCAGACTTGGTTGCCTTTTGTTTTGAGAACATAGGGCAAGAGATATGGAAATCATTGCCTGAGCAGCATTAGTCATGAGAGCAGGTAATTAGGGTTATGGATCAAGCTGTGACAGTGCTGAATCCTAGCTCTGTTGTGACAGAGGCAGCTATGTATTGTTTAATAAATTTAGTGTGTGTGTGTGTTAGTGTTATGCATAGTCTTCTAAAGCATAGGGCCCAGGCCAGGTCCCTTCTTGCCCAGAGCTAACGGTGGAACTGAACAGAATATTTGTCACAGATAACGTTGCTTTGCCTATTTGTCTCCCCCACTAGATTGTGAGCTTCTCAAGAGGTTTATTCCTATTTTATTCCATGTCTCTGTTTCACCTTCTACTTCAGCCCAGAGTTCAGGCCACTATTATCTCTTAGCTGGATCTGTCTTTCAGCTGGTCTCCACGTTTGCCTTCGTCAAGCCGTATTCCACACTCTGCCTTCCACAGGGACATTTCTAAGATGCACAACCTCTGTGAGAAGAAAGTATCAGAACTCCTATTTATATTTGCTTTTATTTATTGTTTAATTTTTTATACTTGTGTGTTCTATCATGTCCATAATGTATTAATACAGGAGTACCTATATAATGTATAAATTAATATATCTGTAAATCAGAGGTGCCTGCTCAAATTCCTCGCAGTCAGGAGAATGATATGCCAGAAGTGCTAGAGACAGTTGGTCTCTAGGATCAAGTTCAAGCTCCTTAGAATCACACTGGAGGCCCTGCCTGATCCGTTCCTGCCTCTTCTCTCACCAAGGGCAGGAGCAAACTCTGGGGAGCATGCAGTACATGTGATGGAAATAATTATGATCCAGCAGGCAGAACACTGTACAACAGGGCTTGGCAGGTGGTAATCCTGGTAGGTCCTCTGTGTCAGGGGCTTCGATGCAAAGTAGTATGGATGTCTTGACAGTTGGGTGGAGCATGGTGACAGGAATCCAGGCATAGATGCTAGAGGTACAGGCAGGCTGGCAGTCGGCCAGCATCAAGGAAATCTCTCAGCAGGTAGCAAAGTCCAAGCTTAGACTGGACTGGTGCTTGGGACCAGGAGTACAGTCCCTGGGATGGAGGGAACTGGCAAGAGCAAGGCAGTCCTCTAGTCCTTGAGGGATGGCAGGACTATGAAGGTTACTTGCACTGGTACTTATGCAAAGGGAAAAACGCAGTAATAAGAACTAAGGAAGGATCCTGGGAGCAACTAGGTCTCAAGAATGAAATGAATGCCTAGTTTTCAAAGCTGGGGCCTGAGGTCAGGGCTGGTCCAGCACGAAGGGTGACCTGAAGCAAAGTCTCAGAGTGCTAGGTAGGTCTGACTGATATTGCTCTGACCTGTGGTCAGGGTGAATCCTAGAGCCTGAGGCAGAGCTGAGTCTGCAGCTTGGGGTAGGTGACCCCCAGAAAGTAGCTTCAGTCCTGAGGAAGGAAGGAGCAGAGGCTGCGGACAGGACAGGACCTGGCCCCACATTGTTCTCTTAGACTGCCTTTTAAAGCCCTTCACAATCTGTCTCCCCAATAATAACAGATAACATCTGGTGAGCACGTCCCCTGTGCCAGCCACTGCTCTAAGTTTATATGTATTGACTCACTGAATCCTCAGAACAACCTTAAGATGATTCTGTTATTGTCCTCATTCTCAAGGTGAGGAGACTGAGGCAGAGGGGTTTAGTAACGTGGCCAGGATTACACAGGAGCTAAAATTCACACCTGGGCAGTCTAGCGCCAAAGCTCATGCTCTTAACCACTGCACCGTTCTCTTCGCCATGTAGCATGCCAGCTTTCATTCCCATCACAACTGTTCATGCACCCGATGCTGCAGTCAAATTGTGCTTCTCACTATCTCCAAAATATGTTTTATGCCTTTATTCCTGAGGGCCTTCCCATTGTTCTTTTGCCCCAGTGATATGACTGGAATGCTCTTCTTGCTCTAAACCTATCCAAATTATACTGGTATTCCAGCTCCCAGCTCAGATCTTCTTTTCCCTGACCCTTATTCACTAGAGCAGCTGAGCTTATCGTTGAATTGTGGCTTTGCAGGTTTAGCCCCTAATTGGAGCTTAAAGGGCAGAGTCCTAGTCCCAACCCTGGTACCAGCAGCTGTGGGGCTATGGGATACTCTCTGCCTCTCCATCTGAATGGGGCGTGTGTGTGTGTGTGTGTTCAAAAGAGCAAGACTATCTTGGAGCTAGTCCTGTGGAAAGCTCTGGAGCCATGGTAGGGAAAGAGCCTTCCCCAAAGAGATTTGCCTGTGAGTGAATATAGTAGGGGGTTTTCCCAAGTGTGCTGAGGAGACAGTAGATCTGGGCTTGGCTTCCTCTGTTGTTGTTTTTGGACAACAGCATGTTTCCACTCCCTCGGGAGTGTTGACTGGGATGCTATCACTTGTGTTGGTTCCCGATAATCTTTACAGAGTGTCTAATTACAGACTGGCAGCAGAGAGAGAAAGCAGAGGAAAGTGCACGCTGTGACAATTGCTAGACAAAGAGCACTCTACGCAGCGAAGAACAGCTGTAATGGGTGGAGTTTTGGGGGAGGAGGGACAGGAGGCAGGCAAGGAAATATTTAAGAAAGGATGGTGACACTAGACATGCCCATTCCTTTTGGAATAGAATTGTGCTATCCTCTTAGTTCTTCAGGGACTCAAGCAGTTTTGCATGAAAGGGAATGAAAAGTTACCCTATTCTTCTCGTTGTTTGACCTGCTCTTAGTCTCCAACTCTCTCTGTGGAGTTTATCTGGTAATCAGGGAGTATTTGGATTTTCAAGCACACACTCTTCATGAGAGCAGTGCCAGGAGATCCTTCCTAGATAGGTTGCGTTATTTGAGGGGTTCCCTCTCTCCCCCGCACACCTGTGAACTGATTGAAGGCAATAATATATCATCATCATTGTATTTGCCATTCCTCACACCTTGCCCAGGACATAGTGATTATTAAATATCTGTTGAATGAATGCATGGATACTGTATCTCTGACAGATCAAGAAATTGAATTATAAATGTTTCTTTTAAGAAAGAGAGGGCCAGGGAGATGCTGTAGATTTTATTCAGTGGGCAGTGTAAGAGGCTGGGAAGTCAGCATAAGGTAGTGGCACTGGGCCAAAGGAACCATTGAGTTCGGTTCTGCCTCTGGGACAGAAGTGTATTATATGCTTTTCTAGGTGTTTACTGTAGTCCAATGCAGTCAGAAGAAAGCAGATGAAGCCCAGCCCTGCTTGTGATAGCGGTAAAGGTGGTAGGATCCCTTAATGGCCCATAAGTATTCATGCCAAAAGTCTCCCATTTTCTGCCAAAGGATCAGGCACATAATAGATGTTCAAGAAATGTATGTTGAGTAGTAACAGCGTAGTTGTATTGATATTTACTATGCATCTTTGCAGATGAGGAAACTAAGACACAGAGAAATTAAGTAACATGCCTGAGGCCGCAGCTGGTGAGTTGAAAGAGCTGGAATTCAAACCTACATAGTTTGGCTCAAGCACTAACAGGCGCTGTTATCCAGCATCTCAATCTGACTTTTAGTTACTCCTTTGAGTGAAGGCATTGAAATTACTGCTAAAAATGCAAATATCTGAGAAAGGGAACACCTTTATACAGTATTTATCATCTATTGTCGGCTTATTCATCACTCAAGATATTTCTAGATGCAATATGCAGCCTATACATACATGAATAAGAACTGACCACGTTTACACAGGTTGATGTTTTAACACATGTGTACCATCAACACAATCAATATAATGAGTATATCCATCACTGTAAAAGTTTCCTTACACCCCTTTGTAAACCCTCCGTCTCACTCCTCTTTATCCTCTCTGCCCTGTTCCTGGGCAACTATTGATTTGCTTTCTGTCTTTATAGATTATTTTCTAAAGTTTTATATAAATTAAATCATACAGTATGTATTTTTTGTCTGACTTCTTTCAGTATGATTATTTTGAGATTCATCTATCTCGTTGAGTGTATCAATGGATCATTCTTTTATATTGCTGAGTAGTATTGTTTTATGGATATACCACAATTTCTGTATTCACTCATCAGTTGATAGACATTTGGGCTGTTTCAAGTTTTTGGCCATTCCAAATAATGCGTTTATGAACATTCGTGTACAAGTTTCTGTATGAATATGTTTTCACTGATCTTGTGTAAATTTGGTCATTGGGAAGCCGCTAAACTAATGTCTAAAGTGTACCATTTTACATTCCCAGTAGCAGCGTATGAGAGGTCCACTTGCTCTACATCCTCAACAACAGTAGGTATAGTCATTTAAAAAACATTTAGACATTCATTGTGGTTTTAATTTGTGGATCTCTGATGACATGTAATGTTGAGGATCTTTTCATATGCTTATTGACCATCTATATATCTACTTTGGTGAATTGTTTGTTCAAATCTTTTCTCCATTTTTTGTTGTGTTCTTTTCTTACTATTGAGTGCTCTCGATTCTTTATATATTCTATTCTAAATACAAGTTCTTTATCAGATTTGTCAATTTTCTATTGACGTATAACAAATTACCATGAACTTACCAGCTATAAACAACTCCATTGATAGTGTGGCTAAGTTATCTGCTCAGGGTCTTACAAAGCTTAGGTTAAGGTGGTGCTTGGGCTCAGTTCTTGTCTGGAGGTTCTGGGAAAAATCTGCTTGCAAGATCATTCTTGTTGGTGCAGAATTCAGTTCCTTGTGATTATAGGACTGAGGTCACCATTTCCTTGTTGGCTGTCATCCTAGGAGCCACTCTTATCTCCTAGAGGCCACTCACATTTCTTACTATGTGGCTCCCTCTATCTTCCAGCACCATTTGTGAAAAAAAAACAAAAACAAAAACAAAACAAAAAACTATTCTATTTCCCCTAAATTGCTTTTGCACATAGTCATAAATCATTGTCCATATATATGTGTATCTATATCTAAACTTTCTATTCTGTTTCATTGTTCTATTTGTTGATCTTTATGTCAATATCACAATGTTTGGGTTATAGTAGTTTAATAAGTCTTGAAATCAGATACTGGAAGTTTCCCAATATTGTTTTCTTTTTTTTTTTGAAGTTGTTTTGGATATTCTAGGTTGTATGTATTTCCATATGAATTTTAGAGTCAGCTTGTTCATAGCTAAAAAAAGACCTGCTGGAATTTTTATTGGAATTGTGTTGAAACTACAGATCAAATGGGGGAGAATTGACATCTTAACATTTTGAGTTTTCTGATCCATGAATACAGTATATTTCCACCATTGTTTTAGATCTTCTTGATGTCTTTCATCACTGTTTTGTAGCTTTCAGCATACAGATCCTGCACATATTTTGTCAGATTTATCTGTGAGTATTTCATATTTTTGATGCTATTGTAAATGATATTGTTTGTAAATTTCGGTTTCCAATTGTTTATTGCTAGTTTATAGATATGCATATGACCTTTGTATATTAATCTTATATCCTTCAGCTTCATTAAATTCACTTATTTATGGTAGTAGCTTTTGTGTATATTACATAGGATTGTCTACATAGACAAACGTCGTCCTCAAAAACAATTTTACTTATTTCTTTCTAATTTGGATGTCTTTTATGTCTTTTTCTTGCCTTATTGTACTGACTAGGACCTGCAGTATAATGTTGAATAGGAGTGATGAGAATGGAAATTCCTGCCTTGATTCTGACTTAAGGGAGACATCATCCAGTTTTTCACCATTAATTATGATGTTAACTAAAGTTTTATTTCATAGATGTTCTTTATTGGGTTGAGGAAATTTCTATTCTTAGCATCATGAGAATTTTTTTTTGCTTAGGAATAGATGTTACATTTTTATCAAATGCTTTCTCTGCCTCTCCTGAAATTATCATATGTTTTTTAAAAAAACATTTTGTTAATAGTGAATTACATTGATTGATTTTGAAATATCACATCAGCATTGCATTCCTTGGATACATTCCATTTGGTCATGATGTATCAACCTTTTTTATATCATTGAATTCTATTTGCTAAAATTTTGTTTAGAATTTTGCATCTATATTCATGAGGGATATTGGTCTTCGGTTTGCTTCTTATAATATCTTTCTCTAGTGTGGCTATCAGAATAATGCTGGCCTCTCAGAACGAGGTGGGAAATATTCCTCCGTCTTCCATTTTTCGCAAGAGTTTGGGTAGAATTGACATTATTTCTTTCTTAAATATTTGATAGAATTCACCAGTGAAGCCATCTGGGAATGGGGTTTTCTTTATGGGAAGGTTTTTAGTAACAAATTAAACTTCTTTAATAGATATAGGACTGTTTACATCAGGGCCAGGACTACGGTGAGGTAAGAGGGTGCTCACTCTCAGGGTCATGCAAGTCCCGGAGACGGCTCAGCTCAGAGCTGTCAGGCCATCAGTACTTTCAGCAGTGGGGAAATGAGTTTCTTAATCCTGAATGGTGGATCTGGGAGTCAAATCATCACATCCTCTACGCTATTTAATACACTCTAATTCATTTCATAGCATTGATATAGACATTCTTAATTTCCTGTATTTATGAAAGTACCTTGGCATGTATTTTGCACGAGTGATTTTGGGGTGAACCCAACTGACAATTGCAGTCAGGATTCTGGTCCCCAGAGTAGGCAAAGCTGGGATACAACAATCCCCCCTCCCCCAATTATACTTACGTGATCCAAACAACAAGACTTAATTTATCATCAGGGCCTTGAGGTGATGGTGCACAGTGCAGGTCCATTTTCATGTGATTGGGACCAAGGTCTTGGTGTTGCCAGAGGCTTTAGGTCTGGGTGGGGAGATGAGTCAAAAAGAGGGAAATAGAGGTCACTGGAAATAAACAGAACTGCCCCTGTACCATTTTCTGGGTCCTGCCCTGCTATGAGCTTTTGGATGTAGTGTTTAAGCAGTGGACTCTTTTTTCCACTTCTGGCACAGATGATAGTGACTTTCATTTCCATATCATCGTCCAAAGAGAAGCATAAAAAAAAGGATTGCATATCATAGTGCTAAATTTGAAAGTGATCGAGAACATTTTGAGAAGACACCCTTCACCAGCATGTATCCACTGCTGATTATGAGTAAAATGGGCATTCCCTACATAAAGACATCATTTTAATTTAACAAAAAGAAAACCAAGTTAATGTAGCCTCATTTTAAGATAGATTCAGATGAAATGTAGTATATAATGAAAAGTTTAAGTAATCCCAGTTCCCCATTGCTATGTCCTGAATTGAGAGATCTTAAAATTACATCTCTAAAATAACCTTCCCTCCCTTAGTTCTAATCCTACTTGGGCTTTTGGTCTCCTGCAGCTGGGACCACTCAACATCCACATACGGGAAGGCCCAGCCCTATTTCATGTAGTGTGTCTAGTCAGGGGAGATCTATAAAGTCCTTGACTCATAGCACACAGTTCAGCATTGAATCAGCTTTGTCGTCTACTTCCTGATGGATTTCTCCCATGCCTAAGTGCCTATCTTGATGTAGTTGTTCTCTTGTTTTGTGCTTGCCTGTCCTCCTGGGCACTGGAGGCTTACCTCTTGATTCCAGGCCTGGTAAGAGTATCCTTGCTAGGTTCTGCTTTATTTCTACTACATACCGCACTGCCTACTATCCTCCCATTCCCCAGCCATTGCTGGACTTCCCTGATGTCAATTACCTGATGTTATACCTATGGCTCAACCTCTGCCAATTTCCTGCTCATTCTTCCCCTGCAGGCCCAGGCATTCTCCTGGCACCTACAGCAGCCTGGTATAGCAGTTAAGAGTACTGGCTCTGGTGTTAGACTTTCTAGATTTGAATCTTCCACTAAGTTGCTGTGTGACCCTTGGCAAGTTACTGAACATTTCTGAACTTCATTTTTACCTCTCATCTTTAAATGATAATAATGGTACCTATTCATTATTGGGACTCTTGTGAAAAGTACTTACTGGAGTATCTGGCATAGACTTATTGAGTACTAATAAACATTGGATATTACATTGGGAACTACCTGGAGCGCCTGTTATACCCAGGTGGGTTTGTTTCATTGTCTCTTCCTGAGTATCTCACCTGATCCACCTAATACTGTCACTGTTAGTGGACAAAGCCACCACTATCTTTCTTGCTCAAGGGGCAAGAGAAGAAGTGAAAGAAAAAGGGTTTAGCCCAGCCTCTGCTTGGTTGTGGGCACCTGGCAAAGCTGTGATTCTGAACCAAGTGACTTTTCTCTTCAATTTGGGGAGGGGAAAGCATGCTTTCTTCTGAAAATTGGAATGACTTCTCTAGAAGGAACAAGAAAGGAAGATTTCAATTCTTTTCCACTAGATATCTTTTAAATGTCAGTCTAAGGCCGAGGGAAAGGGAAAGCCATAAATTCTCCACTGGGTGCTTGATAGAGACTATTGTGGGTACCAGAGCAGATGGGATGACAAAAGCCCCTGGTTTAGTGTCAAAGGTAAGTGCAGGACAAGCCCATGAAAAAGAACTTGCTCAGAGGCTATGCCCAGGATTCATCAACAGACAGATCTCGCCGTGGAACCAGTCAGCCCAGAAACCTGCTAAGGGTCCAGCTTTGTGGATTCCTTCCGGAGTGCTCCAGGGCTCTAGGTAAAGTGATATGCCAGAGGCCTAGCCTACCGAGAGTCTTTTCTCATCTGTTGCCTGGAAGTCCTCCCTGCCCAGGCAGAGATGGCCCAGCACAGAGGCCTGCACTTTTGGTATATCAAGTTCTTCAAATAGCTTCTGCTTCAGTCTTGAAGCCATTGTCTAGAATTCCCACCATTAATTATTTCTTAGGGGGTTTTGGAAGACTTGTTCATTTTAGCCTGATTAAGCCAGTATATGATTTGGGAGAGATAACACATTAATAGGGATTACTTCGTGACTAATTCATTAGCACCCACTGACTCACCAGCAGAGAATGGGGACCTGTGAGACTCGCACTTAAGTGGGACCTGAGATAGGTAAGGTTTGAGGCAGCTAGTGGTACAGAGTGGGGAGAGGGTGGTAGGGAGAATCAGACAGGGACAGTTTTGACAATGTGGGCTTAGAAAACGGAAGCTCATTTTAGCATCTGATGAGCAGAACATAATTAGGGAAGTTAAATCTGCTGGGGAAAAAAAGAAAAAAAAATACATGATATCTTCCAAAGACAAATTGAAATAATTCTTGGATTACTTACAGTTTTAGATGAGCTGTACATTAGCTGTGCCTTCTCTGGTTGTGAGCCCAGGGAGTGGAGTCTATCAGTCTGCAGAGCTGCCCAGGGAGCCTATAAGGACTGTAAATAAGTCCTTGGGTTTCCCTGCCTCTATCTGTTCTTTAATCAAACTCCAAACAGTACAGAACTGGCTCCTCCTGCAACTCTGATCTTGCCTTGTCTTCATAGTCCAGCTCAGGAGCTGCCTCTTCCGTGAGGCCTTCCCCGCCCACTTCAGTCTACGGTGCTCTTTCCCCCTGTGATCTCCATACTGGGTATAGATGGGTATTTGATTTTAGAGAATCTTTTCACGTATCCGTGTCCTATCTCTCTGCCTGGAAAAGAAGCCGTTGGAAGACAGGGCCCATTGCTCATCCATGTTTTAAGCCCCATAGCATCTACCACAGAGTCTGCTCTAAGTAAATGTTTGAAACCTTGTCTAGGCAAACCTGCAATTTCACCTTTGCCCCTGAAAATACATGCAGGACTTTCCTTTCTTTTAAGGTTTTTATTTATTGTAAATTACACACATAACATATGACTACATTGTCATTGTAAAATTTCAAATGGTGCAGATAGTGTCAAATTCTCTTTGACCTTGACCACCCTTCTCATCCTAGTCCTCTTTCTAGAGATAATCACAGTTTATAGATTGCTGAGTGTCCTTCCGAACATTTTTTTCTGCATTCACCTACATATATGTATACCTATAGATATATAGATTTATGTGTGTTTTCCCACAAATGAACACCATACTGTATTATTCTACAGCATGTGTTTTAAATTTAATGACATATCTTGGGGATCTTACCAGCTCAGTAAGGCAGATTTACTTCATTCTTTTGAACTGCTGCACTGTATTTCATAGGATGGGTATATTGATTATGTATTAATGCACATTTAGTGTTTTTCTAACTTTTAGTTTAATTGTTACAGACAACAGTATAATGAAAAATCCTTATACACAGCTCCTTGAGCACACATGTGTTTCTCTAGAGAAAATATCAAAAAGGGGAATTGCCACATCATAAGGTATGTGTTGTTTTAAATTTTTAAGTAAAGCCTTCCAGTGTAGATCACGCAGGCCTTTCTGATCTGTGAAAGCAGCTAGGAGAGCATCTCTCCCTAAGACATACTGCTCACAGCATCAATGGGATTATTTTAAAAAAATTCTTGTCAACGAGGAGACAGTAAAACATTTATACAAGTCATTTCCTGGGCTTTATGGCTGTTATTTGGAGACTCCTAAACAGTGTGATTTTACTGCCGCTGTGCAGCCCCAGGAGGAATGCAGAGTGGCTTTTGGGGTTGTAAGGCAGCACAGCAGCTAGGCCAGTAGCAGGCAAGGGGGGGCTCCTACCCCAGGAACCTTCTTGTGGGCTTTCCTGCCATGTGGGTCTGATTGCTTCACTCTGTGCTCCTGAAAGCCACCTGGCAAACGAGTGTTGTGAGCCTTGACAGGCAGTAAAGTGAGTGAGTTCAGAAGGTTCAGGGACATATTCCTCTGCACTTGGGAAAAACAGTTGAAAGCCTAGGCTTGCTGTCAGTGGGATGGTAAGCCACCTTGGAATGTGAAGACAGGCCCAGAAAAGTGAACATTCAGCAGTAGTTTGAAAATAGTGCAGTTCAATTAAAATAATGATAAAATTAAATTTTGAGGCAATATTGGAAATGTGAATATGTGCTTGGTTTTAGATGACACCAAGGAACTGTTAGTTTCTGGTGTTTGGTGTGATAATGTCATTGGGGATGTGTAATAAAAATGTCTATACTATTTAGAGATGCATACTGAAGTATGTAGGGGCTAACGGACACGTTCCACATTTGTTTTCAAATATTTTAAGAATAAAGAAAAAAGGGATAGTTGAAGTGAGGGTTGCAACCCTTTTTGTACTTGTTGCTTTGAGTGCTAGATCTATATGGGGTTCATTATCTTATTCTCACTCAATTTTTGTATGTTTGAAAGTGTTCATAATGCATGTTTATAAAGAGGGCATGATCAAGATCCACTTGGAGAAAAGGCACATCCAAAGTAGCTTACCAAAGGAGACTATGGATTTCCCTCTTAAGATAATCTTTAGTGTACAGCTGGATATACTATTTTCTTCTGAGATTTAATTCGGGTCTGTCAAAAACACTGGGGGCCGGACTAGATGGACTTTGCAGGTCTACTCTGGCATTGCATTCCATGCTCTCTAGGCACGGGTATCTGTATTCAAACCTAAGGTAAACAAGTCTGAATTCATACAGATGTCACATTCAGTACATATCTTTTCTTTTCTTTTTTTATTGAATATATTTGACATATAACATTGTGTAAAGAGCATTTTTTAAAATTAAAACTTCATTTCAGAACTCATTTAAGTAGCCAATTGCTCCTTTGTTTGTTTGTTGTGTGGATTAAAAAAATCTTTTTTAACAGTCAAATACTTACAAGAGCATATATAACATCTATGTGCAATTTATTTATTTATTTTTAATTAACAAATAAAATTGTGTATGTTTAAAGTGTACAACCGTGATGATTTGATATACATATACTTTGTGAAATGATTACCACAGTGAGGTTAATTAACATATCCATCACCTCACACAGTTAGCATTTCTTTTTATGGCGAGAATGCTTAAGATCTACTCTCAGCAAATTTCAAGTATGCTATACAGTATCTTTAGCTACATTCACGACATATAGTCTAATGCCATACATTAGATCGCCAGAACTTATTTATTTTATAACTGAAAGCTTGTACCCTTTGACCAGCATCTCCCCATTTCCCACACTCCTCCATCCTCTGGAAACTACCATTCTAGTCTCTGCTTCTGTGAGTTCAACTTAAAATTTCACATGTAAATGAGGTAGTACTGTATTTGTCCTTCTCTGTCTGGCTTATTTCACTTAGCATAATGTCCTCCAGATTCATCCATGTTGTTGCAATTGGCAAGATTTCCTTCTTTTTTGTGGCTGAATAATATTCCTTTGGGGGATGTGTAATAAAAATGTCTATACTATTTAGAAATCCATACTGAAGTACGTAGGGGCTATAGGACACGCTTGAGATTTGTTTTAAAATAATTTAGAAATAAAGAAAAAAAGTGATAGCTATGTGATGTTCTCTATCTATATCACATTTTCTTTATCCATTCATCTATCATTCATCTGTCAGCAGACACTTAGGTTGTTTCCATGTCTCAGCTGTTGTAAATAATGCTTCAATGAATATGGGAGTGCACATATCTCTTCAAGATCCTGACTTCATTTCTCTTGTATATATACCCAGAAGTAGGACTACTGGGTTGAATGGTAGTTCTGTTTTTAATTTTGGAGGAACCTCCATAACGTTTTTCCGTAGTGGCTGCACAAATTTACATTCCCACCAATAGTGCACAACAGTTCCCTTATCTCCACACTCTCAGCAACACTTGTTATTTCTTGTCTTTCTGATAATAGCCATTCGGACAGGGGTGAAGTGATATCTCATTGTGGTTTTGATTTGCATTTCCCTGATGATTAGTGATGTTGAGCACCTTTTCATGTACCTGTTGGCCATTTTTATGTCGTCTTTGGAAAAATGTCTCTTCAAGTCCTTTGCCTGTTTTTAAATTGGATTATTTGTTTTTTTTTTCTATTAAGTTGTGTAAATTCCTTATAGATTTTGGATCTATAACCCCTTATCAGGTAGGTGGCTTGCAAATATTTTCTCCTATTCCATAGGTTGTCTTTTCATTTTGTTGGTTGTCTCCTTTGCTGTGCAGGAGCTTTTTAGTTTGATGTACATAGTCTTACTTGGTTATTTTTGTTTTTGTTTCCTGTGCTTTTGGTGTTATATCCAAAATATCATTGCCAAGATTATTGTCGAGGAGTATTTCCTCTATGTTTTCTTCTAATAATTTTATCTTTTCATGTCTTACCTTTAAGTCTTTAATCTATTTCAAGTTAATTTTTGGGAATGGTGTAAAATAGATGTCCAGTTTCATTCCTTTGCACCTGGTTATCTAGTTTTCCTAACACCAATTGTTAAAGAGACTATCCTTTCCCCATTGTGTGTTCTTGGCACCCTTGTCAAAGGTTAGTTGACCATGTATGTATGGTTTCATTTTTGGGCTTTCTATTCTGTTCTATTGGTCTATGTGTCTGTTTTTATTCAAGTACCATATTGTTTTGATTACTATAGCTTTGTAATATAGTTTGAAATCAGGGATTGTGATGCCTCCAGCTTTGTTCTTCTTTCTCAGGATTGCTTTGGCTATTTGGTCTTTCGTAGTTCCTTACAAACGCTGAGAATGTTTTTTTCTATTTCTGTGAAAAATGCCAATGGAACTTTGATAGTGACTGCATTGAATCTGTAGATTGCTTTGGGTAGTTTGGACAGTTTAACAATATAAATTCTTCTGATCAATGAGCATGGGATATCTTTCCATTTATATGTATCTTCCTCAGTTTCTCTATGTGCATTTTCAAGAATGAAAACGGAGTGAAATAAAATGAGCCCTCAAGTTGTCACCAAAAGCTTATGAAAATAAAAATTGCTGATAATCCTGAATTCACCTGTCTGCCTCTGAATGCATCCCCCTTCCTCCCACCCAGAGGTAACTGCTAGTTGGAAATTTGGATCAATCATTCCCTCACCTTTCATTCTGTTTATCACACATGTGTGTTCCTAAATGTTGTTTCATTATATGTTTTTGAAATTCATATAAATTAAATCATACTATATCGTGTTCTTTTGCTCAATATTATGTTTTTGAGATTCCTTCATGTTGATGTGAGCGGCTGTAGATCATTTTGACTACTGTTTGATATTCAATTGTGTAATTATATTAGGATTTGTCTATCCTGTTAATGGCTGTATGGGTTATTGCCAGGTTTTTTGACATTGAAAGTATTGGTGCTGTAGACTTTCCTAATGCATGTTTCCCATCGCACATGTGTAACAGTTTCTCTAGGGATATAGTGAGGAAAGGAATTTCTGGGTTGGTTACAGGATATGTACATATTCTATCTGAGTTCAGTTGGAATTCTGCCAGAGATGATTTGCATTTGCTTCTGGTAGTAGCCTGGAGGATGCTACCAACCATGGACCACTTGAAGTTGGATCTTTTGCTTGAGGGTTTTTGGACATGTAGCATGAATCCCAACCAAAAACTCATATGGAGGCCAGCCAGTGGTTATGATTTCTCAGGGGAATTCTTTTTTCCAACAACTGCTCTATCTTACTGTCCATATCCCTCAGGTAGTAGTTTATTGTGTTTTGTCCAGAGTTTATCACTGTTATCTGCAGGGGGTCAGGTTGTTAGGAGGTTACTTCTCCATACTGGCCATAATATATGATTAAGTGAAAAAAATTAAGGTACAAAATAGCGTAAATGAAATGACTCTATAACTTAATAACATCTGGAAGGATATACACAACTTTTATTTGCAGAGAAGTGGCATTTTGAAGAATATTTACTATTTACTTTCTATACATTTGTATTGTTTAAATGTTCATAAGGAACATGTATTACTTCTATAATCACAATAACAATAAAGATAATTCTATTTTTTTTTTTTGAGGAAGATTAGCCCTGAGCTAACATCCATTGCCAATCCTTCTCTTTTTGCTGAGGAAGATTGGCCCTGAGATAACATCCGTGCCCATCCTCCTCTATTTTACATGTGGGATGCCTACCACAGCATGGCTTGATAAGCGGTGTGTAGGCCCGCGCCCGGGATCTGAACCAGCGAACTCCTAGCCACTGAAGCGGAGCACATGATCTTAACTGCTATGCAACCAGGCAGCCCTGAGATAATTCCATTTTGAAAAAAGAAAACTTTGTCCCCAGAATAACCTCTACTCTCAGTCATTAAAACTGCAACATATGTACAAGTAAGTGTGTTACGGCTCCCAAGGGTATAGGCATTCTAAGGCATCTAGCTCATTGTGAAGTGACAGGTCTAATCCAGGGAGAAAAGAGAAAAGGATATTTGTCATCTTGGGTCAGGACAAGACCTGTCAGCAGTGGGATCTTCTCTGGCTTTCTGAATAACTTTTTGGGCCTGGGCCTGAATTGTGTTCGTTTATGGCTTGAGACTTGATTTCCCTCCCTGTGAGCTTTCCCAGCACTGCTTTGGTTCTCTTAGCATCCTGGAAGATGTTAGTGTCAGCAGTAGGATGAATCCATTCTCTATGTGGTTCTCAAAGAAATGACGTCCTGCAGGGCCCCATATTGGACCTAGAAAAATATAAGGTGGCTAAAAGTTGTCTTCTGGAGGACTGCTAAACCCTTTTTCAGACACCCTAGATAAGAGCTGCTTCCCGAACCCAGTGCCCTGTTTTTTCCCACATTGTATTGCCGTATTCTGGTCTGTCTTCCTGGCAGCGTGCTATGTCCTACAATCTTCCAGACCTCTCCAGTGGTTCATTTCCTCAAGGCCCCATGCTCCCAAGGTGACAGCAAGCTAATCTGACACTGAGCTCCATGCAAATATATTTGTGGTGTCACTGAGTAGCTCTGTGTTGCTAGATGATTTCTCTCATTTCAACATATCTTCATAAAACATAGCCTTAACCCAAATAACTGATAATAATAGTTGGAAATTCAGGCACAAAGGCTGGCTGTAGGGGAGAATGTCCTGGGTAAACAGGCAGGGAGACAACACAGTCCAAACACAGTGATGAAATTTTAAGGTATGGGGCAAGAGACGTGGGATTTGGAATCATCTGAGCCTGGCATTAAAAATTCCCAGGAAGCCAGAGTGACTTCTAATGACTGCCCACATGACTCACTTATTGACCAGGACTTGTTCTTTATATAAATCACAGTTCTAGCCATTTCCTCTCCACTGACAGAAAGAGGGTTCTAGAACTGATGAGCCTTGCAGGCTAAAAAAATATCATTCTCCTGGTTTTTGCTGCAGAAAAGTAGCAGCTAGGCTTATTTCTCCACTGGGTCATTTGTCTTTTAGAGACGGTTGAAGCAGAAACCTGAAGAGTAGGGTCTGGTCAGATAGTATTTGCCTTCATTTGAGGCCAGAGGTTCAGAAAATGCTTCAAGTGCCCCCTTGACTGCCGTTCACCAGAACAGAAGGCCTTCTGTTCTCTCCCAGTCACCACCGTCACCAAACCTCCTTTGAGCCTCATAGCCCCTGTCTCCCTTTTTGAATCTCTTCATTGTATCCATAACACATCTCTATGACTACTTCCACCTCTTCTCAATATTTCTCTGTGTTTGAATGTATTCTTTCCTCTGTCTATATCCTTGCAAAGGAAGAGGTATGCCCTACTCTTGCCCCCTTGGATAAGATTAACTTCCAAGTGCTCTTTGGAACCTTCTCCTGATTTTATTCCTTTTTGTTTTCTGTATCCTTTACCTTGCTGATTCCATAAGTTATTTACCCTCAGCTTAAAAGAAGGCTCAGGGATTACCTAGTCCAAATAAAATAGATGCCTTCCCTAAAAATACCTTCCTGTCTTAGAGAGAATATGAGGAATAGCTATCCTCCTAAAGCTGCTATGTTCTCTCTCCAACCTTCCCTTTGTCGAAAAATTTCTTAAAAGAGTGGCCTAGATTTCCTGCCTCTATTGCTATCCCACCCACTTGCCTCAGCCCACTTAAAGGTGGCTTCCGCCTTCACCACTCCGCTGGAGCCGTTCTTTTAAAAGTCACCAATTGTCTCCTGCATGTTCAATCTAGTGGCCTCTTTTTAAGCCTTCTGTTTAATTAAGGAAGATTTCCTAGGTACATTGATGTTCTCAGTTACTGACCAAATACCAAAGGCCCAGTCTCTATTTCTGGGGAATAAATGAGAACTCGTGATGACGAAGCTTGTTCCTGGAATGGCACCAGGGCATGATGGTGGGGAGGGTAGCAAGGAGCTGTGGGCTTTATTTCCTTGCTGTGATTAAAAGTCAAATGGTCATTCATTTCTTTCGTTGGTGTATTTGACATATACTTTTCTGTATTTACCATGTGGCAGGATAGCAGCCCCCAACTCTCTGGGATGGGGTGAGGCTTCTTTCTGCTCCTGTGAGGACCAAGAGATGGGTGAATCGTCAAATTGTCTTAGTATCTGAGTTACCAGTGCCAGACCCTCTGTAGGCTCAGCAATCAATTGCCACACCTGCCTGCCACTCATAAAGAGTAATGCTCACTTACCTGAGGATGAATTTTAAAAGCCTCATCCTCAGATGCAAAATTATCCACATTGCATATTTTTTTAAATATCACTAGGATCAGATAGGGGGAATGATCTGAGTGTAATTTATTTGAAAACTCGGTTCTGGCAGAGGGAATTTAAGTTAATGTTAATAACAGAGCCTCTTGAAAAGAGGTCAAGGGGGTAACATAGCTTTAAAAAATTCTGTTTCATAATCCTGTCCGTTTAGAAGGAGGAGGAGTGCAGTTAGTCTGAAGGAGGCAAGTGGGAGCCATGGCCTCCGGTCCTTGCTTTGAACTTCTGAGCTTATTAGCAAAGGGAATCAATATTCAGAAAGATTTCACCACAAGTTCCAAGAACTTGGACTTCTCGTTCAATGTGATTATTTCCTACCCTCTAGCTGTCCATAAGAGAGGCTCTTAAACACGCTGTTCAGGCCTGATCAAAACATTAGCCAAGCCTTATGATGTTTGGACATGCTAGGCAACACCGGAGTCATTAATCATGGGGTTACTGACAGATGCTAAGTACAAGCATCTGTATGTTAAAATTTTCCTTTTACTGATTAACACATAACAGAGCCTGAGGACTGGGAAAAAAAAAGGATAAAGCACATTTGGGGATGTGCAGTGCGTGCAGATTTGACCTAGATTCAGGAACGAGAAAATAAAATGTAAAATGGGAATCTTGACATTACTAACTACATTTGAAGAGTACTAAACATCTTAATTCTCTTAATGATCCTTAATGTTTTAAGGATAATTAAAGTTAACTAAAATAAAAGGGCCTGCTCTTCAAAAACACATGGTGGGCATATTTCAAGAATATCAAATTATACATTCCCAGGTAAGAATTAATTTGCAGAAAGAATCCACCAGTAGAAAAACTTTTATTTAATACTCCTATTTTAGAAGGTACAAATTCCTTAGAAATTTTCTCAGTAACCAAGAAGAAAGTTCCTATATTATTATACCAGTCTAATAGATCAGCGTGTTAGTCACTTAAGCCTACAGGAAACGCATTTGTTAGAGTGTAATCTATGTTATTAAGTACTCAGGGGAATCACTATTAAGTTATAAATCAGTGTCAATGTTGATTCAGGAGAAAAAAAAAAACAATGAGTCCTCACAGATTTTTCTCACTGATCTCCAGGCATCTAGAGAAAATGAGGAAAATCTCAGCCTTGGGGCTTAAATATATGCATTCACTTATGGCTCCTTTAAAAGGAAGAATAAAAGTCCCTGCAGGGTTGGCATATTTAAACTCCAATTACATACATGAGACTATGAGAAATCTATTGTGTAACTGTATTTGAGAAAAAAATGGTTTGAAATATGTTTAAGAGGTTCACAATGAGGAAAGGACAAAATCCTTTACAGAACCCCAGCTCAAAAACCAAACAGGTACCAGAGTGGCCTGTTTGTAGCAAAAATTGTCAAAAATGCTGAATGGGACCATGTAATTATTTAATACCTTGTATAACTGAGGTGAACAACGAGAATCACAGGTGACACTAGAGGTGTACGTGTATGGTCTTCATCGAATTGTTTAATTATCCTCATGACTTTAAAGCAAATGGGCTCATAAAGAATAAGAGTTAAGAAGTATTGAGGGCTGAATGGGTGTCAGGCACTCTTCTACATGTGTTACCTCATTCAAGCCTCACAACAACTCTATGTTATGAGTAAGTACTGTTATAATTCCCATTTCCCATTATTATCCCCATTTTACAGAAGAGGTAAGTAAGGCTCATAAAAGACTTACCAAGGGTTACATATAATGAGCAAGAGGTAGACCTGGGATTCAGGCAGTCTCATTCTATGTTTATAACCACTACATAGGAATAGGGGCTGCTGCTCTTCATACTCTACCGGAGAGAACCTTGTAGATAACTTATAACCAGTGCATCTCACTTCCCTGTAAGCGTGCTGTGGGAGAACCAGAGCAGGCTAATCAGTTGCCTTAGGACTGTGGCTGCTGCTGGGCTAAGAATTGCTAAGTTCACCATGTTCAAACACAAGAAGAGTATCCTTAGTCTTCATTTATTGACAAAATAAATGTGTAAATAAATAAATAAATAAATAAACCAGCTCATGGCTGCTTGGGTAGTACCCTGTGGCACCAGGTTTATTGACCTGTATGTCAGCGTACTTCTGGGGCTCTGTGGTTAGGGAGTCAGGAGATGGAAGCAGCTTTGCTTTCAAGTCAGAAGGGCACAGCAAGTGTGAGGTCTCTGAGGATGGGAGAGTGCTTGCATGATATGTCTCTGTCGCTGGGCTGTGCTAGTCCTTCTTGACTGAAAGGCCAGCCTGATCCCAAGTCCCAGTTGAGGCTGGCAGCTAAAATTCGAATGGATTCTAAGAGGTCCCTGCTCATTGCTCAGGCTCCAAGGTTGCGGATAGATGGGAGCAGGAAGAAGGGGAAGGGCTGTGGGCTTGGGGGAGTGGGGAGAAAAGGTAGGGAGGGACTGCGATACAGTCCAGCAAGGAGCACCTCCTCTGACCTTCCTCTTTACCTCCCACTACCCCTCAGCGCCTCTACCCTCCTACTCTGACTCTCCCTTCTTCCTTTGTCACAGGGAACTTTCAGAACTAGTTCATAAGGCGAGGGCAAATTAAGCTGATATGGGAGCAATTAGTCTTTGTTGACACCCCCACTCATCTTTGGGCATTTAGAGGAAAGAGAAAAAATGGTGAGCCCTGAGCTTGAAATCTTTTTATGCAATCAGGCTGCTTAAAAAAAAAAAAAGAAGCCATTATTTTTAGGTTTGTCATGTTTGTCTCACCGTGATAAAGCGAACCATCTAATTCAAACTGAGGCCAGAGAACGAGCCCAGTGCAGCTGTCAAAGAAGCTCGGAAAAAAGGAGAAAAAATAGTTTACATGTGCTGTTCCTTCTGTCTGGAATGTTCTTCTCCCACCTCTTGAGATTGCAACTCAATTGTCACTTCTTCGGAGAAACATTTCCAGTAGCACGCCACCACTCCCTTCAAGGTCACGGTCCCCCATTACCTGTTTTCAGAGGACCATATAGTTCTCCTCGGTATCACCTGTCATAGTTGTGATTTTATTCTTCCCGGTGTGAGTTTTTGGGTGAATGTCTGTGTCTCACATTAGACTGAAAGTTTCACAAGGGCAAGAACTTCTCCCCTGATCTTTAGGCTCCTCGGTGTTGGCATAATGCTTGGTACACATTAGGTGCTCATCAGTGGTTTGCTGAATAAACGAATGACTCATCATTCATGGTGATCTAGTGGTTAAGATTCGGCCCTCTCACTGCTGTGGCCCAGGTTCGTTTCCCAGTTGGGGAACGACACCACCCAGCTGTTGGTTGTCATACTGTGGCAGCTGTGTGTTGCTGTGATGCTGAAAGCTATGCCACGAGTATTTCAAATACCAGCAGGGTCACCCATGGTGGACAGGTTTCAGTGGAGCTTCCAGAGTAAGAAAGACTAGGAGAAGAACCTGGCAACTCACCTCCTGAAAAAAACAAATTGGCCATGAAAACCCTATGAGTAGCAGTGAAGCATTGGCTGATATAGTGCCAGCAGGTGAGAGGATGGTGCAAGAAGACGGGCAGGGTTCTGTTCTGCTGTGCACAGGGTCACTAGGGGTCAGAATAGACTCGAGGGCGCAAACAACAACAACATCAATCGAGATCCTGCATATGGGAGAATATTTTTCACCATTCCTCTGTCAAGAGAGGGAATATAGCATATGAATGCAGCCTTGGAGTCAGACACTTGGGTTCTAATCCCAACTTTGTCATTTACCAGCTGTTTAACCTTGGAAAATCACTTAAGGTCTCTGCCTCAGTTTCCTCATCTGTAAAGTGGGGAGAATAGTTGTACCTTTGTCTTAGTTCTGTTGTAAGGATTAAATGAGTTAATTAATGTAGAGCACATGCTGCATTCAATAAATGTGAGCTGTTATTTTATTAAAGCCCTCGCTTCACACCACACTAGGCAACTGTGTACAGCTGCCCTTTACACAAATTACACCTTCTGATGCCAGTGGCGGAGATACTGCACTGTGTTTTGATTCATATTCCTTGGGTCCGCTCCTTACCACCCCTCTCATTCTCTGTTTCACACCATTACTTGATTTGATGTCACTGAGACAGGTAGCGCAAGGGTCCTTTGGCTTCACAGCTCCTGCCTTAAGAATGTCACTAATGCTTCTCGAGGAGGAGGGATAAACCTGAGGGCAAAGCATATATCCAGCAGCTGCCTTGGCTGCCTAGGTTGCAAAGTGATAAAATGAAATAAAGTGTCTTGTGCATTGCACTTTGAAGTGACAGGAAAATAAGCGACCCATCAACCACTAATTACTTGGCAAATCACCGATGAGGGGCTCTGGCTTTCACAAGATTGCCTTGGGGCCATCTAGGGGCTTGCGGTTCAGTACATTGACCATTCCATTAGTCAATGAAGAGGCATTGAGTGAAGCAAGGGGTTCCCATTTATTCAGTGCAGAGATTTTATGCATAAGGTTACTAGGCTTTGAAACAAATAAGCAATGATAAGGAGTATGATGTGCCTTCTAATCCTGCCACCATAGGCAACCATGGTAGGTATCCCATCCATGAGACCTACAAATCCTCATCTCCTTGACCCTCCGTGTGCTGTGGATGAAAAGCGATCTCACTTGTTGTCTTATGCTTATGTTGGATCCAGAGATTTTAGGATAAAGATTTGGTTTTCTGCTTCCAATGGATATAGCAGCTTTGACTTTTGTTTGAGGGGAGCTCTGTGGTTCTAGGCTTGGGTTCTGGAATCAGACAGCGTGGGTTTGAAATCTAGTGCCATCACTTATGAATTCTGTGACCTTGGGTGTGCCACCTAACCTCTCTGTTTCAGTTTTTTCATTGGCAAAATGATCCCAATCTTAAAGGTTGTTGTGAAGATTAAAAGAGTTATTACTTATAAAGCATTAGTACATTGCGTCATATAGAGTAAATGCTCAACAAATTATTACTAGTAATATGTGCTTCCTCTTTTTGATATCCTTTTGGATAATTTATTAACTACATGGCCAGCTCTGTGCTAAAAGCGTTGCATGTGTTGTCTTATTTAGTCCTCTAAACCACTGCTGTGAGATAGGTATTATTCGCATCTCTTTTGTACGGGTGAGAAGACTGAGACTGAGCGATTGAGTCGCTTATCCAGGGTCACGCCGCCAGTAAGGAGTAGAGCCCCCTCTCTTCACCACCGCATGGGGAGAAAGGGAAGAGGCTGTAGAGAAGAGGGAGGGCTGTCAAGGGTCCAGGCAAGATGCTTGCTGCATCCTCAGGGCAGACAAAAGGAAAGTCCAAGGACCTTGGACAATCACCCACCCCCAGCTGAGCAAAGAATGCAGGGTGCCACTAGGCTGCCCTAAATTTATACTCATTGCCACCATGATAATTGCTCCCTAGGGAATGTAGCTACCCCTTTCCTCCGTGACTAGAGAGCAAACCAAAGAAATCTCTTTTAGGGAGACAATATAACTCAGGGATTAAAAGCAGGGCCTCTGGGGGCCAGCCTGTGGCATAGTGGTTAAGTTCGCATGCTCCGCTTTGGCAGCCTGGGGTTGGCAGTTTTGGATCCCAGACACGGACCCACACACAGCTCATCAAGCCATTCTCTGGCAGTGTCCCACCTACAAAATCGAGGAAGATTGGCACAGATGTTAGCTCAGTGACAATCTTCCTCAAGCAAAAAGAGGAAGATTGGTAACAGCTGTTGGCTCAGGGCCAATCTTCCTCACCCCTACCCCCCAAAAAAAGCAGGCCTCTGGACTCACACTGCCGTGGTTCAAATCTGATCGTTTTTTGAGTGATTTTTGAACACTCATTCAATCCTATAGGCCAACAATTTTCAAAGTGTAGTCTCAGGATCCAAGGAGGTCCATGAAGTCAAAACTATTTTCATAATAATACCAAGATGTTATTTTCCTGTTTCACTTCCATTCTCTCACCAAGGTACAGTGAAGTTTTCCAGAGGCTCCAGGATGAGTGAAGATGTCATCACTCTGATGGCTAATGGAATGTGTGTTTGTGTGTTCTTGGGTTTTAAAACTTCAGTTTTAATTTCTAATATGCTAAATATTAAGATACATATATCCCACATAAACAAAAGCTCCTTGGGGGTCCTCCATGATTTTTATGAGTGTAAAGTGTTCTTGAGATCAACAAGTTTGAGGACCACTGATCTAGGATTTAGTTTCTTCTGCAGATTAGAAATGGTAACGGTATCAACCTTATAAAATTGTTAGGAGATTAAATGAGATAAGGCACATAAAGCTCCTAGCCCAATCCCTGGCATATATGGTAGGTGCTCAGTAAACAGCTGTGATTTTCAGTGTCATTATTGATCTTCTACTTTGTTCTGGATTTGCTGAGGGTCTACAGCTCACCTCCTTGTTAACTATAATGTGAACATAGATATGTTAATTACTAGGAAAATACATACTTTATCAGTCATTTGTGTGGTCATCACAATCCTGGGTACAGCAGCAAAACACATGAGAGCTTTCAATCTGTCTGGAGAGATAGGACGCGTATGTGAAACAACATCGGACCCAGTGAGATGGAGCATAAGTACTGAATCAAGTAGAGTTTATGTGCAAAAGTGCATGGAGAGAGACACTTCTGTACTCAGCTTCTCTAGGTGTTAAGAGAAGAGGAAGACCGGAGCCAGAGATTGAACAAGGTTTGGCTGGATGGTACATGTCCCAGAAGTGTCCTAACCATACCCAGTAAGAGTATGTGCCTTCTCAGGGAAGGTGCCAGGCCCTTAATATCTACATTGGAAATGAGATGTTCTTTGGTATCTGGGAATACTCTGGTGCACGTTAACAAAACAAAAACCAAATTCTTTGTTCTTACATCATGTTATCAGGAAATGCAGGGATTTGGAGTCAGCTGACCTGGTTTCAAACCCCAGTTCTGTTTCTTTAGTAGCCATGGGAGCTGAGGCATGTCCAGTCGCCGTATGGAGTCTCGTGATCCTATTGTGGAAAATGGGGTTGCTACTAATTGGCCCCCAACATAAGTGGAGCAAACAAGATCATGCAGGCGATGGCACTTTGCAAACTATAAAGGCCTAAATGAATGTGCAGTGGTGTCACCACGCTGTCTTTTGCCTCTCTTGCCTATTACATCTCTGCTCCCATGATGTTCTGAGACTGGTAGCATCTGCTCCAGAGAGGAAGCAGGCCTGGAATAGTCTGGGTATTTACGGAGGAGATTGGCAGAGTCTGAGTTGTGAAACTCAGTGGTCTGCTCCAGATCATCCTGTTGAGTTCCTCACACTCATGAGCACTAAATTTACTCTCCCTATTTTTTCAAATGGCTTCATAATTTTGCTTATTATGTTTCTCTTCACTTTATATTGTTGGGAATTTAAGACTGTTCTCATACCAAGGGCTGTTCCTTATCTCAGAATAATTGTGTCCAGCTCATCACTCACCTCTCGTTTTCAGGCGCACGGGAGGAGAGTAACTTGCTCAGAATTAACGGCCTTTTCTAAATCCACTAACGAAATTCTAAGGAATAGCTCTGCTGTTCCCAGGCACGAGAAGGATTATTTGGGCGCCTTCAATAAGCTAGCCACTAGTGGAGGACTAGCTGCAGCCTGCCCTCCGAAGGCTTGTGCTCATGATGAACTCAGATGGGACCTAACAACAGCTAAACCAGTCAGTCTGAGACATAGTTACCCACGCATGCTCCTCCATGGAGCCTCCTCCTCTTACACACTGTCTGACCTTGGGCAGCACACTTCTCTTGGATTCGGTTTCGGCATCTGTCAAAGAGGGATCATGAGCACCGATCCTAGAGGGCTGTTGTGAGGATTGGAAGAGGTAATATATGTACATTATCTCCATTCCTGGCGTATAGTCAGCACTCAGCAAATGTTAGCTCTTATTGCCATGAGTTCGCTAGGAGCTGGTCACAGGGTAAAGAAGCCACATCCCTGACCTCTGAGGGCGTGTGCTCAAAATGAGATAAAATATAGAAGCGCAAACAACTCAAATGTGGGCGGAAGGGCCAGAGAGGTTGCATTCAGTCCAATGCCTATTACTCACTCTTGGTGGTTTCACTGAATTCTCCTTCCTTTCTAGCCCCTCCTACCCAAATTGTTGACCTTACCACAGAACAAGGCATTCTTTTAACTGCTTAGAAACTACTTTTCCTTTCGTTTTTCCCCTAAGTGGGTGAGGGGGAAGGGAGAGGGAGAGGGAATAAACACCAGCTGGGATGAGAATATGAAGAAAAGACAGGTTTCTTTTTTTTCTCATTAAAAAAAGAGTAGGGTGGTGGGGACAGGGAGAAAAATGTGTTCTTGATGCGGAGGGGCTGTTGGGAAGAGCTACGCGGGCGGCTTCACCAAGGCGCCGCTTCTTCAAATCATCTTGTGGCAGGCAACGCTCTGGCCCTACCCAGTAATTTATTTACACTAAAAGGTGCAGACGCCAAAGGCAGGTGTCAAAACAATTAATAACACTCCCAGAAATGAATAGTCTTTCCCTATCTCTGCCAGCTCGAGGAGAGCCTGCTCCTCAGGAGAGCTCCTTGAGAAACCACACTCCCAGCCAGAGCAATGGAGTGGGTCCACCCTGACAACATTTGATACTGAGCTGCAGCCATGCTCCAAAACCCATTGAAAATGGGGGTAAAGGTTTATCTTTTCAAAGGGCTCAACCTCAGCCTTCCTTGCAGTATCTGGCACCCCTGCAAAGCTAAATCTTTGCTTGTAAGTCTTTGAGCTTTTCTGCCCAGAGAAATGGAGAGGCAGATAGCGGACTTAAAATGGTGGGAGCTGCTGTTCTTTAAAGATGAATTCTAGAGTTGAGGGTTGAAACATTTTTTATTTTAAATTTAAACTGAAACTGAGGCACAGGAAGGCTAAGTGATTTGCTCAAGTTAAGTAGTAGCAGAGCCAGAATTTGAACCCAGGCAGTCGGACTCCAGTGCACATGCTATTAACTATTACCCACTCTGCTTTGCTCTCTCCTGTTCAGTTCAGAGAAAGGGTTTTCTTCTCTTGACCCTACAGACAAAGGTTGTTATTATACCATATAAATATCCTTTCTACAACTGTGTGTTGGCATTTATTTCTCATCTCTGTCAAGAATCTCTTGATGCTTTGAACGCCTTCCCACCTGTTCTGTGCACAACTACACACACTTGAATAATTAAAATATTTCTCTTCTTGATTTAGTAAGCAGGAAGTGTTATTCTCTTTGGAGCTGGGGTGTTTTGTGAGTGCACTATAATCTGAATTACGACTAAAATCAGGGGAGACGCACTCAGTTTTCAGGGAATGCCTTGCTATTCTAGCTTTGGAGAAATGGGAAGTTATTTCCCAGTGACCTGACCTAGAAATTCTGCACCTGAGCTCTCCAGACCACGTGATTCTCTTGGAGTCATAAGAGATTAGGTAAGCATCTGAATCTTGGAAGTTTCCACCTCCTGGATAATTCTTTTTCCTTTATTATCTCCCCCAATGCTTCCCAGGAGAAGGTTGGCTTGGGGGAGTAGGGCTTGAGTTAATCATCAGGTTGCACTCAGTCAATGCTTGCTGGTGGGTTTGATTGCTGGAATCGGCTACAGAAGAACTTTTGGAACCTCAAGAGCAAAAGAGGTTGTGCTTCAGCTTCCAGGGCCAAGGTTTGATCTCCTTATAGGATTTAGGAGGTCAGAGTTTCCCTGACAAAACCCACCTTGGGCAGTCTCCAGAAAGTTCCTAAATCATGGTCCCCGGGGAAGGTAATAGGTACTTATTTCATATTTTGGCTTTCATTACAGATGGAAGCAGCAGTAGCAACAACACAACCTTGGACCAACTGAGCATTTAATTGAACTTCACCTGATGGGGTGACATTTTCTTTCTCAGGCAAATTCGGTTGCTATTAACAGGGAGGTAGTTATCATGGTTAAATATACTCTCATTCCAACAGAGTACTAGGGGAGCTTTTTAATATTTATGTGACAATAATTGATCTCTTACCACTGTCAAGTACTGCTAAAGACTTATCAGCTTGCTGTTTCAGCACCATATGTTGTAGCCAAGATGCGCTCCATGTGTCCTTCCTGTGCCTTGGGGAGAGAACATTTGCAGTGGATCAGAATAGAAAATGGTATGGGCTTCAGAAAAGCTCCTTGCTCTTAGATTTCTCCTCAATGACCGGGTGTGCGAATTATGAATATAAAGTAAGGAGATCACCTCCCAAAACCACTTGTGAAGTGAAACCTTGATCCTTAATTGTTCCCTTCCCCAGGTATGGTCCAAGAATGAGGCGACCCAATTAAAGGAGACTCCTTGTAAATTCACCTTGTATTGCATACGACTGATTTTAAATAGGCCATTCTGTGAAATCTGAAAGCCCGCCCATGATTAAAATGCTAACATCTATACCATTTGGTTTTTCTTAATGAGCCATGTGCCGATTTTGCTTGTCTTACTTGAGCAATAACAAAGTTTAGCACATACATACCATAAATCTCCTAGGAACCTCAGGAGTGGGCTTTTTAAAATTTTAACTTGAGACAGATTTTCATTAGGAATTTATTTGTGGGCATGAGTGAGCTACTAGGGGAAAGATTGAAGCTGTGAGGGTCCCCTTAGGCAACCTGCATCTGAGAATCACAGTGGGGGTCAAGGAGCCTGAAACAATGTAAACATCCCACAGCCATATGCACAGAGAGACTGGCCCAGCAGCTCTTCCTTCCTATTGAGCTGAGGTTGCCAAGACTCTTGGATTCTTGTGACTGGAGGGTCACAGTTCCAGTGGATGGGGTTAAACAAGGCAAGCATGTGGTGTTACATGCCCATGATAAAATTTATATATGAGAAGCATTCTGACATGGTGGGTCTTAAAGAACTGACATTCACAAGTCTTGCCCCAGACACACACTGTCTATGAAATCACTCATATAGTGAGCTCTTTCTATTAAAAAGTCTAAACACAGCAAACATTTTGAAAAAATTGGATATGCCAACCATATTAGAATGCTTTTTCCTGAAATCAGTGTGCCATCTTTTCTGGGATGGAGAATCTCCTTTTTTGTTCTTTTGTCTGCTTGCTTTTTTGGGGGGAACAGGTAAGAGGAAAGATGTTTTCCACGCTATTTGAAAGAGACTTGAAGAAAAGCATGGACATTTAACTCTTTCCCAGAGTTACTGGTGAGGGCCTGCAAGAAACTTTTCCTATTAAAACCTTCAGGGAATTCCAGAAACAGGTTGAATGTGGTCATCAGGGGCCCTAGGCCAACGATGTCTGTATATTTCTTAGACAACTTTCCGAATATTTGGAAAATCACATCCGCAGCCCTAATGCCACAGTCCAAGTGAATTATTGCCTAGAGCTCCTCTGGATATTCTGTTTTCCCTCCGATTTCTTTTTTTCCCTAGATCTGATACGCCTTTTTTATAATTAAAGGAAATGAACCTTTAAACAGAAATTATTAGTTATCATGCTTTATTCTTTTTTCTAAGCATTTTAACACCCATAATCTGCCCTGGTCCTCATAACACTTCTGGAATTGGAATTGATCATTCCCTTTGCCCAGATGAGGAAATTTGGTGACATTTAGACTGATGCCTAGGCTTTGAGGTGTTTCTATTTTGAATTAGCAGATATTAACAGTTTGAATCTGGTCCAACTTTATTTTAATATCTCATCACAGTTTCCACTCATTTTCAACCCACCTCTGACCACTTTCCGTCTTTTACTTAGGCAGTCAGGCTTACTCATTATCTGGGAAAATTTGTGAAGAAATTGCTCCTGCTATAGATCCTTTCCCCAGAAAAATCCAAACCCATTCAAAATTTTGTTCATAATTCCATTCATGGAGTGATCCCAAGGAAGGCCATGAGCCAGGTTTAGAACCCCTCAGTTGGAAAATGGTGTCCCTGTTCCTTTTGAATTACAGCGTATGTGAAGGTGGATGTCTAAGAAAGGCCACAACCAGGAGTCAGAAATTTGTTTTTGTAAAGGGCCAGATAGTAAGTGTTTTAGGCTTTGCAGGCCATAGGGTCTCTGTTAGAATTACGCAGCTATGCATTAGTAGCACAAAAGCAGCCATAGATGATACATAAATGAATGGGTGTGGCTGTATTCCAATAAAACTTTATTTATAGACACGAATTTGAATTTTATATATTTTTATGTGTTAGGAAATATTATTATTCTTTTGATCTTTTTTTCAACCATTTAAAAGTGTAAAAACTGTTCTCAGCTTGTGGGTCGTAGGAAAACAGGTGGCCGGTTGGATTTGGCCCAACGGCCATAGTTTGCCAACCCCTGCCCTAGACTAGCAGTGTTTAGCTCTGGCTGCACGTCAGGGTCACTTGGAGAGCCTTTAAGAAATACTGATGCTGGATTCTCTCTTGTGGTTCTGACTCAGTTGGCCTGGTGTCATGCTAGGGCATCAGTTCTTTTTAAAAGCTCTTCAGGTGATTCTAAAGTGCAGCTGTTTTTGAGAAGAAGTACTGGTCTAAAGCTGTGTTTTCCAGCTCCAGGTTTAGCTCAGATCTTTTGTAAATCACGGAACTGCAAATTCTTAAGGGTCTCGACATACTCCATGAGAGAAAGATGATATCTAAAACAAGTTTCTGGATCATTTTAAAATAGTGCTTAACTTACCCTTCTTCAAGAGGCAGTAGGAGAAAGAACACCAGACAGTACGAGTTATGTAGACAAGAAGGAATAAAACAAAAATATTTATTTTCTATGGGTGCATGCCTATGCATATAAATGCATAGAATGAGTTTTGGAAAGTTACACACCAAAGAGGTGACTCAGGTTATGTCTGGGGAGGGAATTAGGATGGCGGAGAGGAAGGTGGGGTCAAGAAGGACTTTGATTTCAGCCCGCTGTGGTTCAATCTTGACTCTATGTGACCTGAGGCAAATGATTTCGTTTCTCTCTGCCTCAGTTTTCTCATCAGTAAAATGAGGAAAATAGTAATACCTACCTCATAGGGTATGTCTGGGATTTAAGTGAATTAAATACATGTCAAAAAAATTTAGAACCATATCTGGCATGTAGTAAATGCTCAAGAAATGTTAGTCATTCTCATTAAAAATGGTTTGGAAAATATAAAGTGTAATATTGGTAGTGATCAACCTTTTCTTCTGCCTCCATACTATTTCAGTGGGTAACTAGACTCTTCGAACACCGTGATTATCACCTAGCAGGAGTACTCACTCCTTCAAGAGGCGTATCAGATTCCCTGTAGGGCAATCCATGGCTTGGAAACAACCTTCTAGAGATTGTGATATGCATTCAAAGTGGGCACACCCCTCAGTATGTATGAATGAAATTATGTTTTCATTCGTTGTCAAATATAAATCAACCCTCTCGTACAGAGATAGTCCAGGCTTGGATTTCCAGGAAACAGTCAGGAATAAAGTGATGTAAGTATGGGACTTTATACAGCTAAAAATCCCCACAATTAACACCAACTTACTGCATACCAATACAGTTTCAAAGAGAGATTAACTGTATACAACCAAAGGAATATTGAACTATAGCACCTCCTCTTACGTACAACAGGTTCTTTAAAATACATTGAATCCCCAATTCCGTGCACTATGAATGATATGGTATCTGTCAGGGATCATTCAAAGAATAAAAAAATGAATAATCTGGGTATCTTTCTCTTTCTTTTTAGAGGTGGTATATTTGCCTTCTAAATTATGACCTACTTAAATGAACATTAGCATGAGCTTATAATTTTGACTGGTGGGAGAAACTGGGATTGTATTTGGTACTAATGGGAACTTGATCTGAGAGGAAAAAAATTTGTTTTAAATGACCTGTCAAACATATAATTAAAAATGATCTATGTAAGAATGTGGTGAAGTGAGAGGGGGTTTAGAATTGCCAGTCTGACCAATCAAGGTAGTAGCTTTACCAGAGAATTCAAAAGAAAGAATGAGGCCATGTGTTTTAGTAAAATTGTACTCGCTTGATTATCAGAAGACCTGGCTTCTGGTCCCGTCTGTCACTGAGTTTGGATTTATCAGTTAAACTTTCTGGACCTCATTTTTCTCCTCCATAATTTGACAAGACTTGACTTGATGAGTTCAAAGGTCCTTGGCCTCTATATTCTATGAATTTCTAATAGCAGTGTCCAGAGCCATGAAGTGCTGCCGGGGGCCTTACTCTGAGGCAACCATCTATGGTATGTGAGAGAGAAACAAAGCTGTTTGATGAACACTCACCCATTTGTGGAGCCAAATTAAACTTTGAGACGTCAGTTTTCATTGAAATGTCATCTCTAGATTGACTGCTTTTTATCAGAAACAAAGGCATTTTGATGCGTCTCCGCGTTAGTCACTGATGGTAAGCCTTGGGAATATTTTCTAATATGATGATACATGGACTTCTTTCTTTGGAATTAACTTCAACAGAGCAGCCCTGTCAGCTGTCGTGGAAGATGTACATGAAGATGACTGAGGTGTTTGCACCAATTCTATATGCTAGTGAAGAAATCTCCAGGGGAACCACACCCTGCCACCCTTCTCCACTTCCTTTGAACCCCCTGCTATTGCTGGTATTATTTTTTAAAAAAAGCCGATTTGCCTCTGACTGCTGCATGCTAGGCAGTGATGACTGAGAGAAGCCCTGGGGCCTCTGGCTAAGTAGAATTTCCTTCTTCACACTCAACCTTGTCAGTCTGTTTTCTGGCCTAAGTCCCTCAGCTGTGGTGGTGGATCTCTTTAGCTATAATGGGGAGAGGTGGCTAAGGCATTGCACTGATATTTGCCAACATTCTCTATTAAGGGCTCTGTGGTTCTTACTCAGGATAAATCCGAGCCAGCTTGAACCAGGGATTTTCTTTGCTTTGCTTTAGTAAAAGCTTTTATTCTTTAAAAAAAAAAAACCCAAGTGATTCTGTGAATAGCAAAAGGAGGGCTAAAGCGTAAGCCAGCAAAATAGTGACCACTAGTTTAGTGAAGAACAAAAGTTACTATTCCTTTACTTTATGTAGCATATCGGTATCATCATTTTATTCTGCTCTTTGGACCGGGTGTGTGAGCGGGCAATGATAACTCCATTTTACAGATTAGAACATTGGTAAGTCTAGCGACTTACCCAAGAGCACTTATTTATTGACTGAACTGAGACTCTAATCCTAGCCTTTGGTCTCCAAGTCTAGTGCTTGATTAGAATGATTACAGTCCTGCTCCTCTAAACTCTTTCTGGTAGGAAGCCTCAATGGCATACTATGGCTGGGCAGAGGGCAGTGGGGGTTACGCGCCCAGGTGCAGACAATAAGGGGGTACATTGGAGAAGATTCAGAAAACAATACCAATAATGCAAAAAACAATTCCAAATCAGTCTGCTTTTTATTATCATGATGGCTCAGCAACTCTAAACAATATCAGTACTAAATAATTCTCCTAGCTGGAGTAAACCACTTCCACCACTCCCTCATGGCAGGCAAGCCTCTCAGGCTGTCCATCCAGTGCCAGAGATGCTGCTTAAGGCTAAAAGGGAAGACAGGAAGCCAGTCAGCAGGCTTTAAGACTACTTTAAGCCCCTACTAGGGCACTGAATCAATTAGCAAGTGCTTATTGAACACTGTTTCAGTACTGGGTTAAGAGCCTGGGAGAAAGAGCAGTCAGGCATGGTCTCTGCTTCAAGGAGCTCATGGTTACCTTGAAGGGCTAAGACTTATATTGAGGCTGCTTCAGCTCACACTTGACACAGCAATATTTAAGAGTGCGGTAGGGCAGAAGATACATTTTGCAAGAGCTCATTTATTCATTCAAGAGTGGATCTAGATTTGGGTTCAAATTCTTTCCCCATCATTCTCTAGCTCTGTGATCTTGGGCAAGTGACTTGGTCTCTCTGTGCCTGGTTTTCCTCACCTGCAAAAACTGAGAGTGATAAACTGGGCATTATAATAATAGCAGTAGGATTACTTAGAGGATTAAATGAGATAGGAAGTGCTTAATAGATTTTAACTATTATTCATTCACCAAACGTTTAGTGGGAATCTACTGTTTGCCATGCAAAGTGCTAGCTGGAGATAAGGCCAGCCCTCAAGGAGCTTCTGTGACTCACTCATTGTTACCTACAGTTGCAAGGCAGTATAGTACAATGGCTTAGAGCACAGGCTCTGACATCAGATCACCTAAGCTCAAATCCAATCTCTCTCATTTTACACCTGTGTGTTCTTAGGCAGGTTGCCTAATCTCTCTGTGCTTCAGTTCTTTCATCTGTAAAATAGGGATAATTATAGTACATATCTCATTGGATTGTTGTGAAGACTAAATGAAATAAAAGATGCTAAATACTCAGAATAGTGTCTGCAGCATAGTTATCACTCAGTAAGTTTTGGTAGCTACCACTATTATGGCTTGCTCTCTCACCAGCACTAATCGAAATAACATTAACTCGGAGATTGGTAAAAGGTTCCTAAATCAGTTACACAAATGGTTGAACCTTGAGCTGATGTTTACCTTTTGACTGCACTCTGCTTGCAGAAAAATCTTGATTATCCAAGATGGGGTATTATGCTGAGCTTAATTTTCTAGTTAATTAACCATGGATTGACTAGAGCACCCTATTGATTTCAACGCTTGTGGTTGGAAATCTTTCTTAAACAGCAGTTGCCATTTCCCTATTTTAGTAAATAGAGGTTAGTGACTTTCTCCAAGTCTGCAGTAGAGGCAAAGAGTCCTCCAATGCCAAGGTGATGGCTTTGACATTAGGTAGTCTAACCGTGACTACAGTGAGCATGGAGGTCCCTGGAGGCCAGTAGAATTCTTGGGATTGCTAGTTTTCTGTTTAGACTTTGCCAAGGATTGTTTATCATGGATTTAGTAACCTACAATGCAGGGACAAGTAATGGCTTTATAATTTTTCATGTCCTTAAGGTTGAAACTCAGTTGAAGATTGTTCTGACTGTTTCTAAAAGCAAGGGCCAGGAAGCTATGTGTCACTTTCTTTATCCTTATGGTTGGGTGGGGCATAAAAATGACTTTTTGGCAAAGGCTGAGTCTTTTTGGGCAGCAGCATATAGTACATTTTTTACAGGCAAAAGGTATCTCACAAAGGGTTCAGTGGTCCTTTTTCTCCCTACGTCTCTCCTACCAGCCTTACTAGCTCACCACAATGCCTCAAAGTCCTACCGTGAGAGTCATCCTGCAGAGCGATCTTGCCTAGTAGAAATGTCTACAATGATGAAACTGTTTTACATCTGTACCATCCAAAACAGTAGCTACTAGCCACATGTGGCTATTGACCACTTGAAGCTAAATTTTGATTTAATTTAAATTAAAATAGGCATAGGTAGCATTTAGTGGCTACCATATCAGATAGATAGCTATAGATACTTTAAGTAAATGTTTAACTAATTATATTTTTTCCCCTAAAGATAGTGAAAGTCCTTGTTAAATTCCAGGTATGATACTTGGGGGAAGAGCATTATTATTGTCTACTTATAACTGATGTTGTACACATTGGCTTGTTTGTTCTTATCACCTAAAAGGGCCCAATATGAGACGTGTATGGATTATTTGGAAGTAAGGATAATGAGCATTTTAAGGGAGAATGGAATTTAGGTTTGGAGAGCTTTTACAGAGAGAACAGGCAAGAGGGTACCATGGAGGGGGCAAATTGGGAGCCTCACGTTAGGTGCTAAGAGATGGCAAGAGCAGAAGCAAATTTATCCTAATTTATCTTACTGTTTAGGGCGGGGGCAGATTTAGGGAAGCAGAGTAGGAGAGGAGATGGGGATCTGAGAAGTGAGCTTGGAGTCATGACTATCTCACTAATGAAGGAACTTTCTTTCCTCACCCTGGCCTGGTACGCGGGGCTTGTCTGGAGGTGACCAGCCTTGCAGTAGAAACGCCAGGACTGTGTCCCAAAAGGCAAAATTTGGTGAGTCGCAGGCCAGGGGGCAGAAGGCAAGAGGACAGGGTTATAAAAGCTTCAACCTTGAGAGACTTTTACCAACCTGCCAACAGAGGTACAATTCAGCATCTTCTCTTCGGTGGATGTCCTTAGTACTTAGATGAAATGCCAATCAGCAAACTCCTGCTTCTCTCTGGAATCCCTGAGGCTTCCGCTGGCTAGACTGCTCACAGATAAGTCAGCCTTTTCAGTACAGAAACAGGTGAGTGATTTTCTTATTATTAGGAAGTGTGGTGCATAGGACATCCAGCAGCTGCTCATGATGAAACAAGCACCGTTTCAAATGTACTTGACGCTAAATAAGCTTCTGCAGACAGTATTAGCAATGCTCAGATTCTTAAACGGGGTCTTATTTTACTGAAGACCATCAGCTTTTAGTGGTTTAAATTTCCTCTGATCCAGTTTAAGTGTTTGACACTAAAGAAGTTTTATGCTTCAAGATTTACCCTGGAAAAGATCAACAACCCCACGGTGAAAGTTAATAGTCAGAGTCAAGTGCTAATCACATTCCCCAAGGAGGGTGAGCACCAGGGTAACAGGGATCTGGCACTAGTAAATGGCACTGTCCTCCTGGTAGGAATCAAGTGTTGAATGAAGGACAGGGAAGTGCTTGGACTGTGAGTGAAGAAGAGAGTTCCAGAGGTTAGGATACTCATGAGGATGGTCAGGGTTGACTGATGCTCTCTCATTGGCGGGGTTGCGGGGGTGCGGCTTAGAGTTCATCGTTAAAGCAGATCTGCTCCGTGACAGTCACAGAGTAAAGGTGCTGGAAGGAGGGCTTACATAGGGAACTAGCCATAGAGGTGGTGCGCTTTACTGAACCCTAAATTGGAACATATGGGCTGACACGTATCTGACTTAGGAGAGATTGTTTGAAATTAAGCCTATTCTGGAAATTCTCGGCATTATGGCTGATTCCACTATAGATTACTCTTTCCTACCAAAAAGGAAATTCTACTTAGGGAGCCACCGGCTGTGTTTTGTTGTGGAGGGTAGGGGATGAAGCTACCATCCCTCAGCCTCTTC
The DNA here is from genome assembly GCF_037783145.1 of Equus przewalskii. NCBI lineage: Eukaryota > Metazoa > Chordata > Mammalia > Perissodactyla > Equidae > Equus > Equus przewalskii. The sequence continues at coordinate 84,164,445 of NC_091863.1, forward strand.
CATGTAATTCATAAGAATGAAGCAGCATCAACTTGCAGTCTTGCTTCTAATATTTGCGTGGCACAGGACAATGTTACAAATGGAGGCATCTGGCCTGTAGCCTGCACAGCCCTGTCCTCCCATATTTCTACTCCTGACTCTCTTCTCCTAACCCTGGCTCTCTTTTTGCCCCATAAGAGGCCTTATGCACCTGCTCATGAACGTGCCAGACTGTATGTCCAAGCTCCGTGCAGCATTCCTCCATCCCAAACAGCTAGCCCTGGTTCACCCAACAGGCTGGGGTGTGTAAAACAGTGGCACTGTCTTCCCCTGGGAGGATAGCCACAGGGAAGAGGCCTGCATAAGCCCCTGGAACAGACTTCATGCTGTTTGTACAAAGATTTCCAGGGTCTATTTGCCTGGACTTTCGTCTAGAAGCTGGGGGTCTGGACTCCAAGTGGGCGTGTCCCCTTGGCCCCATAGACTCCTCACTTTGTGAAGAGAGGTGCAGCCAGAGGAGAGGCAGAGCAGCGCCATCTAAAGTGCAGGCCTTAGGGCAGGGCCTCTTGCCTGGGTCTAAAGGCAATACTGTTGACTTGATACTGGAACACACCATGGATAACTGTGGACAGACCACTAGGTTACTGGTTTTGGTCAGAGACTCCATCAACCAGTGATGGAGTGTTATGAGTGTTGTGAGAATAACTTCAATGAGCTGAAAAGGAATGGATACCAAGGACCAGCTGAGTTGGTGACCGCCTACTCTTGCTGTTACTCTGCGGCCAGTGCTGTGCAGCCAAGCACAGTGTGAGTCGTCAGGAGGAGATTCTAGAGCTGATGGCTGCCCCTCATAGCTGGGAGTAGGCAGTTTAAATGCAATGAGGCAGGAATAGTCCTCGACAGCCTTGGCTTTCAGGGACTGATGCCTGAGAAAGTATTAGAATCACAATATAAACGCTTAGCCCACTATGGGGCTTGCTTCATGGAGTTCACTTGTGCACCATTCCTAGGAACACAGAAACTATTGACATTACTGGTAGAAGGAGGTTTCCCAGGAGTTGACATGTTTGCTTTCGTCTTTTGGAGGTGGTGGGAGCTTGAGAGTTGTATCTGTGCATACCCTGGGCTCTGTTCTGGCTGTCCAGTCATTGGTGAACCGTAGAGCTCAGCAACACTTACTTCTGGTCAGGTGGTGGCCAGGGCATCTGTACCCCATCAATTTCTGTGCCCTCCTTCTATGTTGTGCCTCCCCCAAGGATGCCAGACAGCTCACCTGCCCGGGGTGTGTTCCTGAGAAGGGCCTGTGGGCATTTCATTCAATCATATCAATGGTAAGAGTGACTCCCTTTGGGTGGTTTTTATATGCCAGGTTCTATGCGATGTGATTAACTTGCAACTTATCATTGAATTCTCATAGCAGCACTGTTAGAGCTTTGTTGTTATCATCCCCATTTCACAAATGAGCAAACTGAGGTGGAGAGAGGTTAAGGAAACTTGCCCAAACTCATGCAGCTATAAGTGGCAAAGCCAGTGTACAAACTCGGGTCTGCTTGACTCTAAAGCCATGTCCCTGACTGATACCCGAACCGCCTGGCTGCCCTCTCCTTCATCCAGGACTGTTGCCTCTGCATAGAATTAACAATGAACTCTTCCTCACTTTTAATTTAGGGACTGGGCCATCCATCTGCGTTTGGTGAATTCTTACTGTGTGCGTAGTCTATGCTGCTGTGGGAGCATACAGAGTAAAGAGGGGTATTGAGAGCATGCTCAGCAGAGTTGAATGAGTTGAATTAGGTTCAGCATCCCTGAAGAAAAGTCTTGAAATGAGTTTGTTAAGGACAAGAGAGACATAGTTTAGCAGAGAGGAGGACATTTGGTGTGGGGGGTTGCACACAGTGTCTGGAACATTGCTGACTCTCCATGCATATTTGTTGGATAAAGTGAGAGACTTGGTAGGTAAGGGCCAGCCACATCTTTCTTTCCTCTTCCCTTAAAGCCAAGCTTTACTCTCTTTGCTTAACAAAGCACTCTTTCTCTCTCCTAAGCCCTTTGTGCCTAGCAAAGGGCCAGAGCGCACATAGCCAGGTCCCATCTGAATGGAAAAGAAGAGCACTGGTGACAGAGGGCGGTGTAGGAGAGGCTGGATTTCAGTCTCCCTTCTGTCACTTGCTAGCTCTGTGACCTTGGGAGATTTACTTAACCTCTTTATGCTTCAATTTTCACATATGTCAAGTGTTGATCTCACAATGGTATCCACTTCGTGGCGTTGTTATGAGGATCAAATGAGATATGCATGCAGCACTAGGCCTGGCATATAGCAGACACTGGAGAACTGTTGGCTATTACTAGCAGTACCTTTGCTTAGAAACTTGATGACGTCCAAACAACCTTCAAAAGTCCTTATCTTAGAGTTCTTTCCAAAACAGGAATGCTTCAAGGATACATAGAACCCAGTTCACCTGTTTTTGAAGATAGATAAACACACACACACATGCACGCACACATGCACAATGTCTGATTTAATTTTAATCAAAGGCTGTACAATCTGAAAGCTCTGAGTTTTGTTGTAACATGCAAAGTTCCAAGAGGTAGAGGGAAATGTATGAATTAAAAATTGAATACCGTGTAGGCACAGGATAAATGTTCATTTTTACCTTAACTGTAAAGGATGTACCCTTGTTTTTGTTTTTAGACAAAGAAAATACCATTTTGGAATAATAGGCTATTAGTTGAAATCACAGTTTAATTTGAAAATGATTCTCCTCAAATACCAACTCAACAAGATTTGAGAACAGGTCCTGGATCCTAGATTCCGTCTCAGGAGAGGCTGGACGGTCTGGATTGACCATCTAAGCAGAGAAGAGTAATGAACCATTTCATTCATTTGAGTCTTGAACCTACCTCTGTGGTGAGTAGTAATTACTGATCTGACCTAAGCTCTCCTGCTTTCACGGTTGTCAGCAGTACTGACAGCGAGCAAGAATATTTTTTGAATTTCTTCAGGAATGAGTGATTGTCACTTTTTGCAGCAGGGGCCAACTCTTACTGAATAGATTCATCTGCAGAATCCATCCACTGACAATGCTAATGAACACTGATACAGTACTTGCTACATGCCAGGCACTGTCCTAAGCAATTTACATTCATTAACACATTTAATTTTCATAACAACCCATTTAATTTTCCACAAGAGGAAACCTAAGCAATGAGAAGTAGAATAACTTGCTCAAAGTCACACAGCTAATAATGGGCTGGGATTCAGACCCAGGCATTCTAGCTCCAGAGTTGGAGCTTAAGATACTACACTATGTTTCCTCACCAAAACACAGGCTAAAGAGGATTTTGTTGAATGCCTTATTAATCCGACTTCCCTGTGGCCCCAGACGTTAGTGTGGTCTGGGCTTTCAGGAAACGTGGACTGTGTTTCTTAGTCTTCTCTCTGCCCTAGAGCCTCACCTGTGGACTTACAGGAGAGCCCGCTAATTCAGTGGCTACTTTCAGAGTGTGGGAGCTGAAGCAGTTGGGAAGTTGAGATTTTGAGGGAAGAAATAAATAGCACCTGCGTCCCTACCCAAGTTCTGAAGCAATTGAATTGTAAAGCAGATGGAGTATGAAACATTGCCTTTCTTCCTGATAGAGTCTAGCGTGGGGGAGATAGCTAAGTGTGAGGGTCAAACGGGCTTGCTAACTGAACTACAGGGTGAGAGAGATGTACCTATCCAGCTACAACAGGCCCTGGACTACCACAGATGTATCCTGCCAGGGCAGCACCTTCAATGCTGAATTTGGAGCCTGGCCAAAAATGTGCTCTCAGAAGGTAGGCTGACTCCCAAAGAGGAAAGAAGGAGGAGCCAAGTCCAGTCTGTTTTGTTTATTCTCTCTCATTTTTACCATCCAGTTAAGATCTCCTCGGACAGTAAGTGAAGAAGGTAGAGAGAGATCAGGAGCATTTAGGGCAACGCTCTTGTCCTGGACAATAGGACTGGGGAGGAACGGTCTCCTCTAACACTGAGCAAAGTCCCATGATGCAGTGTTTTCTAGAGTTCCTGCCATGGTTGCTCCTTTCTGATTCTGGACAAACCTATGACCCATGGGGATGTACTTTTTGGGTGAATCTGACCCTGTGGTGTTTCTGTTGGAGAGTCATTTTGAAGCCACCAGGAATTGTAAAGGTCAGATCTCAAGGATAGTGGAATCAGCAATCAGCAGGTGTGTGGCTCCACCCAGGGTCATGAAACAAACTGACCACAAGCTCTACTGTTCTTGTTTTTGCCTCTGACCCCCAGAGGCTTCTTCATTCTATCAACCTTGAGGCAATTTGAAAGAGTTAAATACATTTGCAGTCCGATTTTAGCTCTACCGCTTCTGGTCTGTGTGACTTTGGACAGTTTACTGTTCTAATCCCCAGTTTTCTCATCTGTAGAATGAATATAATAGCACATACCTTACGGGAGTGGTCCGAGAATGTAGTGAGGTATAAGGTGCTTAAGATAGTGCCTGTCCTGTAGCACGTTCTTAATTAATGGTTTCTGGTTGCACATGCTTTTTCCTGCTCCTCTGCTTCCTGGAAGCCCCACTCCTCTGCCAATTGAAAGCCTATGTCTTATCAAATGTGGATTCAGGGAACCAAAGCAGCTGGCCAGGTACCTTTCCTTCCTCTTCTAGCTATATTGGCCTTTTTCTTCCATGGGCACCTACGCTAATAGCCTGTACCTGAAAATTTCATATGATTGCTTAATAGATGGTGGGTATCATTCTGTGGTTGTTTTGTGCTCATCTCCCCAACTAGGATATAGCTGGGCTCTTCCAGGTTAGGAAGCTCATCCCGTATTTCTTTTAAAATAATGATATATACAGCGTGGTGACTATAGTTAACAATACTTTTGTATATACTTGAAAGTTGCTAAAATAGTAGATCTTAAATGTTCTCACCATAAAAAAAAAAAGGTAATTATGTGAGGTGGTGGAGGTATTAACTAATCTTATTGTGGTAATCATTTCACAATATATACATGTATCAAATCATCATGTTGTATACCTTAAACTCACACAATGTTATATATCAATTGTATCTCAATAAATCTGGAAAAAGTAAAAAAAATAATATGAAGTATATAAATGCACATTTTGTAGCATCTGGCACATAGTAGGAGCTCAAAATATTTTTTTCCTCCTTTCTCTTATTCCTCTCCTTTCTCTTTTTTTCTTCTTCTCTTTCTCCTGCTTCTCTCCCTCCTTCGTATTCAATGAAGTACCCAGTGCAGTGCTGAAGTCCCAAGAACTGCTAAATAAGTAACTGGAGTCTTAAATTCGGTGTATTTTATGTGATGTGAGGACTGACCAGAACCCTTTCTTCCTTCGAAACTGGTGCTCCTTGTTTGTAAAATGCCCGCTGTTCCTTCCATCCAACGTGATTCCTTTCTTCTCTTGTTGACTCTAGGGAGAGAATTAAACAGCAGCCAAATTAGAGCCATGTCTTGGGGTAAAATGGACCCTAATCGTGTGTCTGGCATCCTACTTAGGTTCCCTATAAATATCCTTGAGTGAGTGCTGGACTATACATTACCCAAAAGTAGGCACTGTGTTGTGTTTACTGCTGTATCCACAGCACCTGGCAGGTCCCTTATCCACAATAATTGTTCAGTAAATCTTTTAGAATAACCAATTAAATAAGAATCAGAATCTCAGCTGGCTTCTTTGTAGAAATTGACACGTTGATCTTAAAATTCATATGGAATTGCAGGGAACCCTGACTAGCCAAGACAATCTTGAAAAAGAACAACAAAATAGAGGACTCCTTCTTCCCTTTTTCAAAACTTACTAACAAGCTACAGTAATCAAAACAGTGTATTACTAGCATAAGGATAGACATATAGATCAATGGGATAGAATTCAGGGTCCAGAGATAAACCCATACATCTATGGTCAATTCATTCTGACAAGGATGTCAAGACTATTCAATGGGGAGAGAGTGTAGTCTCTTCAACAAATGGTTCCAAAAGAACTGGATAGAGACATGCAAAAGCAAAGTTGGACCTTTACCTCACAGCATATACAAAATTAACTCAAAGTGGATCGAAGACATAAATGTAAGTACTATAACTACAAAATTCTTAGAAGAAACCATACGGATAAATCTTCATGACCTTGAATTTGGCAATAAATTATTTAATGTAACACTGAAAGCATGAGTGATAAAAGAAAAAATAGATAAATTAGATTTTTTCAAAATTTAAAACGTTAATTAAAGGACATTATCAAATAAATGAACACACATACAACAGAATGGGAAAAGATATGTGCAAATCATATATCTGATGAAGGACTTGTGTCTAGAATATATAAAGAATATTTATGACTCAATAATAAAAAGACAAATAACCCAGTTAAAAAGGGGGAAAGGATTGAAGAGACATTTCTCGAAAGAACATAAACAAAGGGCCAATAAGTGCATGAAAAGATGTTCAACATCATTAGTCGTAAAGGAAATGATAATCAAACCCAGAATGAGATACCACTTCATACCCACTAGAAGGGCTATAATCAAAAAGACAGAAAGTAAAAAGTGTTGGTGAGGATGTGGAGAAATTGGAAACCTCATACATTACTGGTGCAACCACTTTGGAAAATGTTCTGGAGGCTCTTCAAAAGTTAAACATAGAGTTACCATTTGACCCAGCAATTCCACCCCAGGTATATTCTCAAGAAAGTTGAAAACACATGTCCATGTAAAGACTTGCACACAAATGTTTGTATAAGCGTTATTCACAGTAGTCAGAAGGTAGAAACAATGTGAATGTTCATCCACTGATGAATGGATAAACAAAATGTGGTGTATTCATACAATGGAATATTATTTGGCCATAAAAATGACTGAAACACTGATCTGTGCCACAATATGGATGAACCTTGAAAACATTGTGGTAAGTGAAAGAAGCCAGACATGAAAGGCCACATTTTATATGATTCTGTTAATATGAAATGTCCAGAATAGGTAAATCTATAGAGACAGAAAGTAGATGCAAATTTACCTATGGCTAGAATGGGGATGGGGGCTTGTAGGGTGATAGCTAAGGCATGCAGGGGTTTCTTGCCTTTTTTTACTTGCATTATTTTATTTAATCTTCACAATAATACCAAGTAAGAAGGTGTTATTATTAACCACATCCTACAGTTAAGGAATAAAATACTAAAGGTTAAATAAATTGCCCAAGGTTACACAGCTAGCATGAGTCAGGGCTGGGGTTGTCTCAGGTCGGGGTTTCTTTTGGGGTTGATGGAAATGTTCCAAAATTGATTGTGGCGATGGTTGTACAACTCTGCGAATGTACTAAAAGCCATTGAATTATACACTTTATTTTTTATTTATGTTTTTAATTGCAGTAACATTGGATTATAACATTATATAATTTTCGGATGTACATCGTAATATATTTCGAATTCTGTGTAGATTGCCTTATGTTCACCACCCAAAAACTACTTATAGTCCATCCCCTCCCATGTGAGCTTTATCACCCCTCTTGCTCTCCCCCACTTCCCCTGTGGTAATCACCAATCCAATTTCCATTGCTATGTGTTTGTTTGTCGTTTTTATCTTCTACTTATGGTGAGATCATACGGTATTTGACTTTCTCCCTCTAACTAATTTCACTCAGCATAATACCCTCAAGGACCATCCATGTTGGCACAAATGGCCGGATTTCATCATTTCTTATGGCTGAGTAGTACTCCATTGTGTATATATACCACATCTTCTTTATCCATTCGTCCCTTGATGGGCACCTGGGTTGCTTCCAAGTCTTGGCTATTGTGTATAATGCTGCGATGAACATACGGGTGCAAGTATCTTTATGCTTTAGTGTTTTCAAGTTCTTTGGATAAATACCCAGCAGTGGGATAGCTGGATCATATGGTAGATCTATTCTTAATTTTCTGAGGATACTCCAAACTGCTTTCCATAGTGACTGCACCAGTTTCCACTCCCACCAGCAGTGAGCAAGGGTTCCCTTCTCTCCACATCCTCTCCAACAGTGGTTGTTTCCTGTCTTGTTAATTATAGCCATTCTGACGGGAGTGAGGTGATACCTCATTGTAGTTTTGATTTGCATTTCCCTGATAGATAATGATGTTGAGTATCTTTTCATATGCCTGTTGGCCATCTGTATATCTTCTCTGGAGAAATCTCTCTTCAGATCTTTTGCCACGTCTTCAATAAATGGTGTTGGGAAAACTGGACAGCCACATGCAAAAGAATGAAAGTAGACCATTCCCTTACCCCATGCACAAAAATCAACTCAAAATGGATTAAAGACTTGAATGCAAGACCCGAAACCATGAAACGTCTAGAAGAAAACATAGGCAGTACGCTTTTTGACATCGGTCTTAGCAGCATATTTTCAAGTATCATGTCTGACCAGGTAAGGGAAACAAAAGAAAAATGAACAAATGGGACTACATCAAACTAAAAAGCTTTGCACAGCAAAGGAAACCATCAACAAAATGAAAAGACAACCTAACAATTGGGAGAAGACATTTTCAAACCATATATCAGATAAGGAGTTAATATCCAAAATATACAAAGAACTCATACAGCTCAACAACAAAAAAACCAACAATCCGAATTATACACTTTAAATGAGTGAATTTTATGGTATGTAAATTATATCTCAATAAATCTCTTAGCAAAAACTCTTCAAAGTCTATGCTTAAAAATGATATTATTATTATTATTCACACAAAAAATATCAGATGAAGTTCTGGGGGTGGGACCTGAGCTTCAGTAATTTTTAAAAACTCCCCAGGTGATTCTAATATGCAGCCATGTCTGAGAAGCTTGTTTCTAAGTGAATGAATGACTGTATTCTCTATAAACTCTGATTAAATGAGTCAGTGGATGGATGGATGATGGAGGGCAGCCTTGCTTCTGTTGCCTGTCTGTGCAGCACAGGCAGCCACAGTGTGTGGAGCAGAGCAGGAGATGTCCATTTTCTCTGGAGGCCCAACTCTTTCTCAGGCTCTGGAAGCATGTTCATGGTGTGACCTTTCCAGCCCTTCCACGACATGACTACCTGCACCCAGACTCGTGGGGCTGCTCTGAAGAGACAGTGCATACGTCTGGGAATTAGAGCTCCTTTCAAAGAAGGAGTTCTGTCAACACAAAGCACGATATTATTGCGTTTTTCTAAAGCCATATGAATTTCCACATACCATCTGCCTGTTATTTTTACAAGTTCCTGCCTGAAGTAGGTTTGCATTTATGCTGACAGAATTTGAAGGCAAAATTGTGATATCATTCCTCACAACCATTATTGTATTGTCTTCCTAGTGGTTATTTTTTTGTGAGTTTTATTTTTCTCCCAGGAAGCCTCTGTGAGTGAATCTAAAGCACATAAATGAGGGCACTTAGATGCCATCCTTAGAGAGCACAAGGTGGTTAGACTGTCAAAGTTAATGAGCTAATATATTGCTAATCAGCCCAGCTCACAACATAATTTAATAGAGATAATTGAAATATTGAAGAGAATCAAGTATGAACCATTTCTATTCTTCATTCACTGTCATTAAACAGAAGTTAAAAGTGTGTGCTTGCTACGTTTCTCTTGCATTAGTGAGGCTAGACAACAGCAAACCTATTGAACAGGTTCATAGAACTTTTTGCCCAGAGATCTCCAAGCGCATGTTACCTCTATTGATCAGTTACAGTTCTTAGTTTGCAGCACATGATTTTAAAAAAAGCCATAGAAAGTTGTGCCTTGCACAATCACATGTAGAGCCAAGACACCTGGGAGCTTTCCTGACCCTGGGTTCAGTGTGACCCTTTTAGAAGGGTCTGAAAGATATTTACAGCCCCCTATACTCCAGGCAGAGGCCCCGCAGGTAGGGCTGCGCCCCTCTAAATGCCAGGCAGGATCCACAGTGCTCTGTATGGCACCTGACATGACCTGAAATTCTGCTTTCTACAAGTCGCTTCTTGCTTTTTGCTGTGTGCTTTCGTTAGTCCACACCCTTTACATCACCTATTCTTGGGCCCCTCACTTTGCTGTTAGGCCTGCAGTTTCAACAACCCTGATCTCATGGTTCCTGTTAATCGGTGTCTGTGCATCCTCTTGTAACATTCATAGTACATTTTGCATCTGCTCAGGTTAAAGCTGAGACCTGTAAGGTGCAGTGAACTTATTTATTTTACCAAAATTTCACTTAACACACACACACACACACACACACACACTCACTCCCAGACTTTTCTTTCTATCCCATCTCTTAAACCTGTAGCAAAGTACACCAAGGTCATAGAGGAAACAGAAAAACTATTTCTAGCTAATCAAAATCTACAAAGTCCTGCCCAAAGCGCTATATTGTTGATTAATATTAACTAATAGTTAATGTGAAATACTATGGACATTGCAACTGCCAAAATTAAGAAGGAAGAACACTAAGGACAGTGGTGGAATATGTAGTGATGCATAGTAAGTGTTCAGTTAATATTTGCTTAATGGATTTATTCATTTCATGCAAAGCTCTTAGTAATTCCACACAACCTTGGAGACACAAAATGAACCAAAATAAAAGCAACAGGCTTCCTCTCAATAGCACATTTTATTTGGAAGTTCTGAGAAAAAGGCAGATGGGAATTATCCTGAAGGACAACTGGGCTCTTTCCTCAGTCATTGAAAAGGTTTATTTTGGACAGTGGTTCCTATACTTTAGCATGCATAAGGACCCCTGGAGGGCTAGTTAAAACACTGATGGCCAGGCCCCACCCCCAGAGTTTTTGATTCACTAGGTCTGGGATGGGTCCCAATAACTTGCATTTCTAACAACTTCCCAAATGGTGCTGTTGCTGCTGGTCATAGGGTGACTAACCATCCTAGCTTGCCTGGGACTGAGGAGTTTCACAGGACTTGGGACTTTTAGTGTTAAAACTGGGACAATCCAGGCAAACCAAGATTATTGGTCATCCTACTGTTCCAGGACCAGATTTGAGAGCCATTGGTCTTGGAGGTTGTGTGGTAACCAGCAGGGAACCCTACATGTTCAGACAATACCAGTATCCCATACTATCTCAAATCTAGATAGACAAACTCAGTGACTGAACCAATTCATAGAGTGAGGAGGTACTTCTACTGGGAAATTCAGTGTAAATGGTCTGGTGTGCTCTCCTGACCTGGTTTCTAGTCCTCTGCCCTACTCTGTCCACCCCCTGCCCCTGCCCAAGTCCCCGGACTAGAAGGGAGCTCCAGTTCAGCTCTTTCCTGTTCTCCAGTTTGAATCTGCTTTGAGGCAAGAAGCATAGAGCCACCATGAGAGGCACTATGTGTAGAGCTGTGGAAAGAGCAGATTCCTGGCTCAGTCAGACCTGTGTTTAAATCTACCACTTCTGAGCCAAGCAATCTTGCTTAAGTCACTCAAGCTTCCTGAGCTTCAGTTTTATGTAGAAAATGAGGATTATAATGTTTTCCTTATAGGCATTGTTATGAGAGTTATGGCGAGGATTAAAGTGAAGCCATGTATTAAGTCATATGTATGGTGCCTGGTACATTGTAGGCACAAAATAAGTGGAAGCTATAATTATAAAAATCCTAAGGTCTAAGGCCCATTAGTGGTCAGCTTAGGATCACAGCAAAAATACTAAAATGAAAAGTTTGCCCCTCCCCAAAGTGTTTCTGTCACTGATATGAGGTACTTTGACTTTGTTGTGTGGCTTAAAGAGCCCAGGGAAGGCTTAGAAGACATCTCAAAGAAGTCAGTCATGTCACAGAAAGAAAATTCAAAGAGAAATAACTCTTCTGCCTAACTGGAAAGCAAGCAGTGATAATGAGTTAAGAATCATTTTAAACATTTTCAGTTAACAGACCTTCTGCCTATACTTACCCAGCCACTCTCAGTACACAAAGTTTGTTTCCTCATCCTCATAGGCATCTAACATGTTCACACTACCCTCTGCTTGTCCAGGGTACCCCACTTTTCTGCTTTTCTAGGACAACCCTTTCTGAGGCTCAGTCTACCTATCTCTTTTACTACTGGCAACTAGTAGATATAGCCCAGGGATGCTGCTAAACTTCCTACAGTGCATGGCGAAGCCCTCCAACAGTAAAGAGTTATCTGTCTTAAAATGTCAATAATCCCACAGTTAAGAAGTTTTGCTCTATTCCTACACTTCTCAAATTGCTGGCAGAGGACAATGTGCCCTGTTTTGCAGCCTCAGGGCAAACACTTTCCTAGAGCATCATTTCGTCCAAGATTTTCTGACCCTTTTTAAAACATCATAAGAAACATGGATATACTATGGTTTGGAATATAAAACATTTTAAGATACTACTCTTTTTAAAAATTTTTGTAAATACCAGCCCCATGGTATTCTCATGAGGGTTAGAAGTATTATGGTAGACAGTAATGTTTTCTCTTATGGTAAAACGTATATAGCATAAAGTTTACCGTTTAACCATTTGTAAGTGTACAGTTTAATGGACTTAAGTACATTCTCATTGTTGTGCAACCAATCACCACCATCCTTCCTAGAGCTTTTTTATCTCCCCTAACTGAAACTACATGCCCATTAAACAATAACTCCCCATTCCCACCTGGTTCCCAGCCTCTGGCAACCACTGTTCTAATTTCTGTCTCTATGAATTTGCCTATTTTAGGTGTCTTGTATAAGTGGAATCATACAATATTTGTGCTTTTGTGACTTGTTTATTTCACTTAGCATAACGTCTTAAAGGTTCATCCATGTTGTAGCATGTATAAGAATTTTCCTCCTTTCTAAAGCTGAATAATATTCCATTGTGGTGTGAACATTACCACATTTTGTTTATCCACTCATCTGTTGATGGACATTTGGGTTGTTTCCACCTTTTGGCTGTTGTGAATAAAGCTGGTATGAACATGGGTATACAAACATCTATTTGTGTCTCTGTTTTCAACTCCCTTGGGTATATACCCAGAAGTAGAATTTTTAGATGATATAGTAATTCTGCTTAATTTTGTGGAGAACCGCCATACTGTTTTACACAGCAGCAACACCATTTTACAGTCCCACCAATAGTTGCACAAGGGCTCCAATTTTTCCACATCCTCACCAACACTTGCTATTTTCTGGTTTTTGAATACTAGATATCTAAATGGATACGAACTAATAGCTCATTGTGGGTTTGATTTGCATTTCCCTAATGATTTGTTGATGTTGATCATCTTTTCACGTGATTATTGGCCATCTGTATATCTTCTTTAGAGAAACGTCTATTCAAGTCCTTTGCTCATTTTTTAATTGGGTTATTTGGTTTTTTGTTGTTGAGTTGTAGAGATAAAACCCTTCAAGCAAAGACCTTTTGGGCCTGCTCTGCCTTTCTGGCTCTGTTCTCAGAGCTCTGGGTCTCACTAGTTCCCTCATCTCTGCTTTTTTCTGGAATTCAGTGAAGACCTTGGGGAATGAAAGCCCTAGATTTTTGCTCTCAGCTCTTGGTCATCTGGTGATGAATTTCACACTAATAATTTAAGGCTAATAATGGGCAAATAAATGACCTCCCAGTCCATAATTACATTTCAAAGCGTGGTTCTGGAAAAGATAGTACCTTAACACAAAGAAGTAAGCTTCAGTTGGTGGAATTTCTGGCACTTAGGGGAAATTAACTTTGAGTAGGGAAACTTTGAGTTTTCTCTCTCCGCACCATTTAGGCAGCCCTGCACGTCACTTATTTGATTTTCACACATTGCATGTCTTTTTTCCCCAACTCTTTGCTCTTATATATAATAGAAAAAAAACTAATAACCTCTGCATTTGTGTTGAGGAATGGTTGGATTCATCAGAATGAGCTTGAGGACATGTTTTTACTTAATTTTCTTTACCAACAGATTAAGAGTTTGCTTACAATGTGATACTGTGCTACTTCTTTTTTTCTGTGTTTTTGAATTCACACACGGAAACTGAGGAGGTTTGGACTGGAAGATTGTGTTTCCACAGCTCAGAAACCTATTCTCACCAAAATATGTTGGATTCTGTGCCTGGGCAATCAAAGCTGCCGTGTCTTTTTATGGGATGGGTATCTGCCTCATTTGCACATATGATGCGTGTATTTTTACAAGAGGATTAATCATAGCTAAGATTTCTATAGTGCTTACTATGTACCAGGCGCTTTTGTAACTTCTCTCTCAATCTCCCTTTCGCTCTCTCTCTTATAGCAAATGGCTTGGAAGCTGTTTCATAAGCCTTTTTCTAGGGTTTCTTCTCCCAAAGGCAGACCACAACACTGGTGTGCATACCTCTAGGCCCAAGAGTGACTGTAGGGTGTGTGGATGGATCTTTCACACTTAGACTGGGGTGTCCATCCATATACATACAAGACAAGTTGGTGCAGTGAGGAACCAGGAGTGGGAAGAGAAGGGAGGTGGTGGGCCAGCTTTCCCTGTGCTGCCAAATTTTTATGAAATCTGAGGAGTCCAGGAATTCTGCAAACCTAGACTTTTAGCTTGTTATTTAGGTATATTTATCAAGGTAGGAGGACAGAACATATTGTATCTAACAGTTTGTTAAACTTATTTGGATATATGGTATATGGACCTCCATTAGTACACTTGCCCCCGTTCCCCACACATGTTAGGGGCAGGCTTGTTTAAGGCTACAGGTACCTAGGTGTAGCTTCAAGATCTGAAAGGGCCACCAGTGAGGTGGGGTGGTGGTGGTTGGTGGGAGAGGAGGAAGAAGAGAAGGCGGATACATGCCTGGCTGGAGCTAAATTGTCTGTGCTCCTCAGAGATACATGTGGACAAGTCTAGTAAATTGAATGGCTTAGTACATAAACTCTTGAACCAGACTTTCTGGGTTTTAATCCTGGCTCTACAACCTGTTAGCTGTATAAGCGTGGGCAAGTCACTTAACCCCTATGTTTCTCATCTGTGAAGTGGGGATGCTATTCATCTATTTATATGGTACTAAAGTGCTTAAAACAGTGCCTGGCATATAGTCCATGCCACATAAGTGTTAGCTTTTTAAATTATTTCTATTTTAGGCTAGCTCGATGTGGTATGCAAATATCCTGAGGGAATTCTCAGCAATGGCATCCCTATTCATCTGGCACTTTTTCAGTTCTCAGGACAATAAGAACACCCTAGAAGAGCATCAGAGTGGAAAGAGGTATTCCCGAAATGGTCTTCTCTGCAGGATGAGGTGAGAGGAATTGGGCTAGGGGGTATCTCTCACTCATGTTTGGCCTCACAGGGTAGAAAGAAGGCCTGGGTGATGATACTCTGGGGCAAGTGTTTGCAGTAGGAGTCCCCTACAGGGTAGCTGTATCTACTTGGAAGGCTGGGTAGTCACGTGCCCTATAATAGGCTGAAGACTGGACAACAGTGGTCCTCTATTCCTGAAATCTGTTTCTACTGACTTGAGTGTCTTGGAAATTAGCTTGGCAGAGGTTGTGGCAGTAGCTACGTTCAAATAATGTGCCACATAGACCACATGGTAGTTTCTAAGGTCCAGAGCCTCTAGGCAGTAGTGACTTCAGCCAGAGCAAACTTCCAGGTTGGAGTAGTTCTTCCTAGGCACTTTCTGGATCTGAAGTTGCAGCATCCTGGCTCAAACAGCTGCGTTAGTAGGGATGGATGGGAAGGATTTATAGACACCTGTGAGTAGCCTTGAGGATTTCTAGAAATATTCTGTAAAAGGTTGAACTTCTTGCATTCAAACAGGTGGGACCTCAGAGCTATTGCGATTTTGGCAATAGTGTTAATGTGACCTCACTTGTATTCACTGGCTGGCAAGGCCCAAGACATTTGGGTTCCAGAAGGATTAAAAGCAGTGGAAAGACATGGTTAGTTTTGAGACTTTGGACACTCTGGTATTAATGTAGAAATGGGATAGGAGCTTTGCAGAAGTAGCAGTTAAGAAGGGATTATGGTAGTGTTCTGATGCTAAATGATGAGGGACTAAATTTAGGCAGTGAAAGAAGGGATGGAATGGAGGAGAGAGATTTAAAAAAATACTTCAGAGATAGACTCGATAGGACATTCTAGAACTTCTCAACCCTGGGTCTCATTCCCTGAGGGCTCCCCCAGGTGACACAAGAGTTATTCACCCGGTCATACTAATGGGATCAAATATGTCTCTCCCAGGAATATGGGCATATTTAAGGGCGATCTTAGGGATAGTCATTCAACCTAAAGGAGTGAATCTCTGGTGGTGGAAATTTCTAGTTACATGGCATAGGGGGAAGTGGCTTTTAGAGAGTATATGTAACTCTTGTACAAAGGGAAAAACAAAAACTCTGAAATCATAATGGATTTACCTGAAGTCATACTGAGGAAGAAATGAGATAATTTTCTATTCCTTCATCCTAGACTATTGCTGCTTCATTCTCCCTAGTTTCTTTGTCACTGATAGGATCTCTGCTACCCAGTATTCCCTAACCATCAACCCCCAAGCACTAGCCTTTGGGTGATTGATATGGTTTTGCTTTGGACTCCAGGCCATGTGTGCTTGACTGCATCTCCTTTATCATTTTCTGTGCGATGAGTTTCCCATGGTCGGCCTCCAGCATCTTCTCAGGCCTGCTCCATCTTGCTGCCAGGGAACTACTCTGATTTGAAGATGAATTCCAAAATGTGATGATAACCTGTGAAAACAAATAAGATAAAGATGGAACAAGTGGCAGTTGAAGTGTGTTTACTCCTGTCTGGGGTCCTTGTTTTGGGTGACAGAAGGTGCATATAATGTTAGGTAGGCTGTCAGATTGTGGGTAGGAACATCAGTCTTGGAAGGATCCTATAATGAGAGGAAAGATAATTAGGATTTGGGAAAGTGGCCAAGGGGTGAGGAAGGAAATATGCACAGCAGACAATAGAGTTTTATGTGGAGAGGGGGCACTGGAAATCTGGCTTTTAAATGCCAAGTTTGAGACTCTAATCAAAATAACACAAGCAATTGCTGTGTACTAAGCACTTTCTATGCATTATATCTCATTTTATCCTCATGACAGCTTATAAGGCAGGTACTGATATCATCCCCATTTTAGAGATAAAATAATGGAGGCTTAGAGAGGTAAATTAACTTACCTGAGGTCACATAGCTAGTAAGGTGCAGCACTGGGCATGACACTCAGGCCAAACTTGTCTCCAGAGACAACACACTTTAATCATTTACTACAGGCCAGGCACTGTCCTAAGCACTTTACATGTACAGTACCATTTAAGCCTCACAACAGTACTATGACATAGCTGCTATTATTATTCTAACTTTATAGATGAGGAAATAGAGACACATAGAAATTATGAAACATGTCTATTTAATAAATGGCAGAGCCAGTGCTCTTATTCATTACTCCATAAACACAAGCCACACTATGTGAGGCAAACAGAAAAATTCCAAAGTGAAGAGATGGTATAAGCTATGAAGATATAGAACGGATCATTGAGAGGTCAAGGTGTAAATCAGAACTAACAGGGATGGATAAGGCCACGTGTAGGTTCTTGATTTAGCCTCTTTTAATCATTGACTGAGCTCATTAGCCAACTCAATTTTAAGAGGGATCGTAACATTCCGTAGCACCTTCTGAAGAAGTTGCCTCATTTGGATGGCTCACTAATATCTGCTATCAGGTCTTATGTAAAGTTCAATTTATGGCTTTGTCCATAATCTTGAAACAAAATGGCAGCCAATGAGATTTTAGCAAATATTAATCCTGCAAGTTCGTCTATGTTATGGGTCTAACTACTTCTCCCATCTCATATATGACTTTCTTTCCTATTCTGCTCTAGCCCTGATGGACTTCTTGCCGTACTTTGAATACTACAGGTTCATACGTGCCTATATGTCCAATGCTTAGGAAAGTGTTTGGCACATATTGGGCACTTAACAGATATTTGAAGAATGACAAGAAGTTCCTGGTATAAATGGAAGAGATGGGATATTAGGCACAGGTGGAGGAATTTACCTTAGCTAGGAGGAATGCTAGTTCCTTTATTACAACAAGAGGAAAGGAGGATAATAATAACACCACTCCGAACAGGAAATAGATATATAGGGCTTGCCATGTGCCATGCACTATTCCAAGCATTTTAAACATATTAACTCATTAAATTTTACAGCTCTATTAATTAGGCGTTACTATTGTCCATATTTTATAGAAAGCAAAAAGCACAGAAAGGCTATGTGATTTGATAAATTTCACACAGCTAGCAAGAGGTAGAGCTGGCTCTTAACTGTAAAAGGACACACACAGGTATAGGTAGGCCTTCATATTTGTAATCAAGACGAGGAGAGCATTTATGTCTAATGGCTTCAATTTTCTCTGTAATTTGCTGAGAGAAGAGGATGGAGTCAAGGAATGAAGGTTTGAGAAGAATGGAGAAAATTTGAAGTAGTCTCTGGTGAGTGGGAAATGGAATTGACCAAAGACATATATTAAGATTGCAGGTGGTGTTGAGACCTTATATGAAGCTAGTGGTCATGAACACATAGTGGTCTCAGTCTTCCTCCTGTATGACTTTGTTTAGCAGTTATTGATCACTCTGATGCAGACATGGTGAAAGTGGACAGTAGTGTTCATCCAGGGATAAGGGTTTTCCAGACGGATGCAATGAAATGACAGAGAAGCAAGAGAGTTTAGGATGTTGACAAGAATTATTGAAAAGATAGACTGAAGGAATTAAACTGGATAAAAAGGGAAGTAACGAAAACTAGCTGATAGATTGGGAAAAACTGAATAAGTCAATGAACTGGAGAACTTACTGAAGTCAAAGAATGGTTGTAGTGGAAGTACTTGAACATGCAAAGTAGAAAGTGAAGAGGTTATGGACGGAGGACAGCGTGCTTGGAGTTAGTGATACGGAAGGTGTAGTAGATTCAGGGACCTTAGGGATGCATGGTTAAGCTAGGGTGCAGGGGCAGGTCAATGGAAATTCACAAGTCAAGAAACTAGGGAGCCAGGGGTTTGGAAGAGCCATCTATATGGATAATGATGTCACTAAGAATGATGACAGGGCTTCGGTTGGGGAGGATGGTGCCAAGGTCTGATAAATGAAGGAATTGTTGACAGCTACAGAAAGAGGGAGAGAGAGGGGTTAGTATAGTCAGATGACATAAGGCAAAAGAGAGGTTTAAAAGAGTAAAGAGTACTAGAAATAGTGATGGGGAGCAAGGATAACACCTACCAAACTTCTGGCCCTCAGGTACTTGGGGTGTGAGAAAACAATCAGTTATCACTTCAGAGTGCTGCCAGAAAAGCAACGGCCACGTTCCGTGATTTATTTCAGTTCTGACATCCCTGAGGATTCTCCTCCCTGTCCTTCTCTCCCCTGATTATTTTCATATATTGATCAGTGTGTGTGTGTGTGTGCGTGTGTGCGTGTGTGTGTGTGTACTAAACAAGACTAATCGAGACAATCTAAAAGTTTTTAGAAAAATTCTAGTTCAGCTGATAGACTCTCACCCAGTTAAGAAAGTGTCTTCTTAGATGCTGTCTAACAGCTTTCTTTGGAACTCTAGTTAAAGCAGGGGTAGATGAAGAAAGTTTTTGAAAATAATCCCCTCTAAAAGGCCTGGAGGTCCTGCAGCTCTCCTCTACCAGCCTGAGATGTCAGAGAAGCTGTAGTGAGAGCTCTGTGAATGGCTGGGAATGGAAGTGAACCTGCTGTGTGTGTTTCACAGAAAGCAGTGCCTTAAGGGGCCCAGTAAGCTGCTGCCTTCAGTGCAATTGCTTCAAATAAGTTGTAGAAGAGTTAAATGCCTGAGAGTATTTCCTGGCTTGTGGGTGGGAAATGAAATCCTCTTATCTTTGGAAAGGCCATCATTATTCCCTTCCAGGGTGTGATAGATCAGAGGGAGAGAGAGAGAGGGAGGGAGAGGGGGAGAAAGAGAAAGAGAGAGAGAGAACTCGAGTGAGCCAACTTACATGCCATTCAAACAACAGCTCTGCTCTATTTAGTCTCCTTCACATTAAACAAGCACCGGGTCTTGGATTGTAGCTAGATCTCATCTCCTTCAATCTAATTCTCCTTTGAGCTCTCCTGGCTTACTTAGTTCTGGAGATTTGGTCAATAGAGTGACAGTCTTACCTAGGAAACCAAGAGAAGAGTCATTGTGCTAAACCCAGGTCTAGCAGGGAGCCAGGGCACTGGCTAGCTGTTCAGTCTTTTATCTATTCTCAGGACCCTTCCGTCTAATGGTTTTTGAGTTGAATTCAGAAGCAAGACATTTTTACACAGTCATTTTGAAAGAGATGGCATCAAGAGAGCCCTGTCAAACTACAAAAGCACTGTTTATTTTTAATTATCAATAACATTCACAAAAGACACCCTTGACCGACACTTGAGCCAGCCTAACCCATACCCCATGCTGAGAGACTTTCACTGTATAGTTTACTACTTAGCAGTATGGAGCAATAGTTAAACCAGGTTAACCTAGACTGCTTGGATCTAAGTCCTGGCTCTGTCACTTACTAGCCATGTGGCCTTGAAAACAATACATGGTCTCTCTAAGCTTCAATTTCCTTTTCTGTAAAATGGTAATGATAATAATAGTCCTATGGATGCGTTGTAGTTAGCATAGAACCTTAGTAAATTATTAGTCAATATTAGCTCTTATTATTATTACTTTATTCTATGGTTTTAAGTTTTCTGAGTATATATTAATTTAATCATCAGTAAAGACAGTAAAGATTTTATAAAAATCTGTTAGAATTGGGTTAGCTTCTAGTCCTGTTTTAAAAAATCACTATAAAGACATGTACTCATATTAAAAATATGTATATTTAGTAAGAGTTCTGCAGGAACTTTTCACTGTGGAAATGAAAATAAAGGATCATGGTGCAGTTCACTTGTTTTTCCCATAACACTGTCTAATAGATATCCGATCAGATAAAATTTGTATAATTAGGAAACCTATAAATAACAGAGGTGCTCATCTGCTAGATATTTTAATGGAAAACTACATTTTATTATTAAGTAGTTAAATGTATCATTAAATTGTAGCTCTGAAGGAACACTGAAAGAATTTGAGAAGCAGACTGTCAAAAGGCAAGTGAATTCCCAGACACTCTGCTGGGAGTGATCAGTGGCCCTTTTCGAGGTGAGCACATCTGATAGCCATGGGATTTTGGTTAAATGTGGAGCAACTGCAAGATGTGCCTTACCCTCCCTCAGTCCCTGATCCCTCCCTCATCTTCACCTCATCTGTGATCCTGTTTTGCACATTGAGTTGACAACCAGAATTGACAAGCAGGAAAATTATGAGGCCGGTCTTCAGTTTCCTTTCCCTCTCCTTCTCTACTCCTTTTCTTCTAGATGCCTATTCAAGCCCTTCATCCCTCATGCTTTCCTTGAGTCTCCCCAGTGGTGCCCCCTCCATGTTTCCCTTCCTAAAAGTACTTTATATTCCACCTTTGTTCTTTATCCTCCTCCCCAACCAAACAGTTCTGTCCTATAGCTGGCTGATATGATATAGTAACGCATGCTTGTTTTGGTAGCTGATAATTTTTAATTTTTTTTTCAAATAAGATTATCACATTCTGGAACTTTAAGAGGGCAAGAAATAGAGGAAGTGCTATGATCTGAGGGCACATAGAAGGTCTACCTGGGGAAGGGCCATTTTGAATAGAAAGCTGAAGCATAAGCAGGGGTTATTTGGATGAAGAGGGTAAGCGTGAGGGGCCTTCCAGGCAGAGAGCCTATTCAAAGACCCGTGGGTCAGACGAAGCTTGACAATTTTGAGGAACTCAAAGAAGGCCAGTGTAAATGGAACACAAAGATGAAGCTGAGCAAGTAGACAGGAGCCAGAAGATTTGGGCCTTAGAAGCTACGATAAGGATTTTGGGCTTCATCCTAAAAGTAGTGGGAAGCCATTAAAAGGTTTTGAGCAGTAGAGTAATATGATCAGATTTGTGTTTTGAATGGAAGATTACATCTTTCTTAAGCTCCGCCAAAGCTGGTCTCAGTTTACCTGACCTTGATTCCATTTTCTTTCCATTTGAATGTGATTCTTCTCTATAAAAGGAGAGATGGTATACTAATTAAGAGTAATTCAAGAGGCAGCTATTTGGCTCTGGAAATGGGTCTCTTTAAATCTTTTGTGTTTTCTTGTTGAGATCATACGTCCACCCTTTTAAAACTGCTATTCTTGGAGGAGGGGACATACCAAGTCTCCTGAATCACATTATAAAGTCTCTTGGATCAAGCCCTCATCCTACGGACTGGGTAACAGCTTCTGAATCACTTAAATGCCTCCCAAGTATTCTTCAGACCGAACAGGTTGCCACTGGATTGCCATTAAATTCAATGTCGAGAACACTCAATATCAATACTATTGCTTTTGGCTTTGGGGCTGCATAACACATCAAAATCGGTAATTGAATGATTTACTGTTCTTTAGGGTGGCTACATTTCATGGAGGCAGCCTAAATGGAATTAATTCTTAGCTAATTAAAGTGCCCCCTGCTTCTCTTTCAAGTTCCCTCTTGGGCATTGACTGCAATGAGTTGTGCAAGTTGCAGAAAACTGTAAATCATGACTTGGCTTAAAGAAAAATGGATTGCTTTTCTAATACTTATTGAACACTTAAAAGAGATGTTTAAATCTCTACAAATTTTAGATAATTAAAATTATAAATCTGTGCTCTTTGAACAGGAACATGAGTAGGGATCAGAGGTATAAATAGTACTATACTGAGGTGATTCATCTTGTGGCTTCAGGTTTATTACTGTAACCAGAGCTGTCCCCAGGCAAAATAGCAAAGTGGAGAAGTTTGTCTTTGCTATCTCTTTACCTCCTACCATTCCAGACCCCCTAAGCTGCCCTATGGCTGCCCCGTACCTCCTACTGTACGACCCATCCAATGCCTGGTCTCCCCTCTGGCATCAAAGATTTATCCGTCCTATAGTTCATTCCCTAAAGGCTTTGCTGGGTGTATTAGTTAGGGTAATAGAGCTGCAGTAACAGTTAAACTCTCAACTCTCAGTGGCTTGACATAATAGTTGGTTTTTTATGCACAAAAAGTCCAAAATGGGTGCTCCTAATTGGCTGGAGGCCCCTCCCTAGGGACTCATACAACTTTCATCTTATGGCTCTATCATCTTCCATCTGTCTATCCCAAGGTTGCCATGCTCTCTTGCATCAGACTAGCAAAAGAAGAAAGGGCATGGAGAATCACGTTTGTGGAATTTTTTCTGAGCCAGGACTGGAAGTGTAGCTTGTGCTCACAGTCCGTGTCCACACCTAATTTCATCGAAGGCTTGGAAGTATACTCTGTGCGTTTAGGATGGAGAGAAAATGGGTTTGATGGATTGCTAGTCAGTCTCTGCCACTCTTGATAACCAAAGCAAATCTGATAACTTTGCAGTAAGGGGTTAGTGGCTTACATCTCCTTTAGCATTTTCGTTTCAAATGTGGCTTTCTGGAAAAAAGATATATAGTTGGAAAACTGGTTGATGTATTAAATGGGGGATCACTTTTATTTTGTTGACTTCCAGTTACATGTCAAATATGATCTATCTTCTCCAAATCCCTGATAATGACAGAATGAAAATTTATGCCATAGAGTGCTCTCTTTCTGTATTTCTTGCTGTCTTTCTCTCTCTCTGACACACACACACACACACACACACACACACAATCACATGATGGTAATGATGACAATGATTACAAAAGTAATGAGAAGCTTTTCTTGAGCATTTTCCCATTGAATTCAATTGGGACTTCTGCTGAGGACTGCTCTGATCATGATTCCAGTATTGTTTGCCACTGAAGCAGTTGCTTGAATGTTCACTCATTAAGTTATTAATCTGTTCTAATAAGGAATTGGTGATTTAAATTTTTTAAGACCAAACATCTTCTAACATTTTACATTCACTAGGAGATATGAAAATAGAATAAGTTTATCTAATGAAATCTCATTTTTATATGATGAGTTAGGATCAAGGACATCTGAAAAATGGAAACTGGCAATTTATCTAGAAGGTTTTATATAAGAATCTGTTCTATTTTGCTTGGGCAATGATGGGGAATTAACAAATATTTCTCTGTTCCTTTGCTTCTTTACCAATTTATTAGGGCACTGAGAACCTTAGTAAAAATAAAATAAATTTATAAGCTTTATTCAGGTCTTTATTTTTAACCAGTCAGTTGATTTCATTTAAATGATATTTTATTTTACTCTCCAGAGACTGGCTCTGACCTTTAAACTATCCTTGCTGGGGGCTAAGAACATTTCTCGTCCTGTATCAATGTCATGACATACGGATATAGTGAAGACTATTACCCAGTCACTTCAGGACTAAAAGAATTTCTTGAAGCAATTGGAGATACATTTTTAGGAGCAAATACTGTAATACTCCTATTGTTGAGCTGGTGAAATTTATGAGCTTGACTCAGTAGAGATGTTAAGGATGATTTTGAAACTGTTGCCCCATCTTTGATAATGTGGGTTTCATATATTCCCAATTAAGAGCCTTCAGGATATGTCAGCTCTATTCTCTTATCTGGGTTTTTTTCCCTTTCCACATATTAAAAGACAAGGCTGTGAAAATTTTCATTCTATAGTGCTATATCTGGTTTCAGAGCAGGTGGAGATCTACTTTCTCTGAATCTCCAGGTTAAGCTTATTCTGGATATAATGTTTAAATCTTTTCCCCTTTCACCTCGTCCCACCACACAAATTTTGCTCTCCACTCTACATTTCAATCAGTATCTGAAACTTAAATTATTTTATGTAGTAATGCTTCTCCCAGTGCCTTGTACGAGCAGGAACTTTGTAATATTCATTTCCTAATTCTAATGCACAGATTACATGTGGCCTCTGCCTTCAGGAAGCTTGTGTTCATTGACAGACAACATCACAGATAAACAGGTGTATTGAAAAATGACTCCTTGGAAGTTTTCAATGTGAACCCCCTCCAACAATACCAATGATGTGTCTTTTTGTAGTCATTATGTGGGCTCTGGAGTCAGACAAGTTTGTGTTCAAATCCAGATCAGCCAGTTCCCAGCTCTGTGATTTTAGGCATGTTATCTAATTTCTTTGAGCCTCAGTTTCCTTTTTTGTAGAGATTGATGATAGTACCTACCTTGTGGGTCATTGCGTGGATGAAATTAGATAATAAATGTAAAGTAGTACAACATCTGGCACAAAATAAATATTTCATAAATGTAAGATACTATTATTTCAGATGGTACTTATGAAATCCCTGATCATACTGGCCCCTGACCAGGGAAGTGAGAGATAAAAAAGATTTTCCCATGTTAAAGAGCTAAACATTCTTTCCTTCTTCCCCTCCCTCTTCAATTCAGATGAGTTCAGGGGACAATGACATACTGCCTCATAGCAGTCATCATTCTATGATTTTAGAATAGGGAGGGAATAGCAGGGATCATCCCTGGAAACTACCCAGTGTTCTGGTGTTGTATGGAAAGTTCAGTCTCTGATCCTGATGCCAATCCAAATAACGAGAATAGAGTCTTGGGTGAAAAACGAAAGGCTTTACTTTGCCAGGCAGAGGGAGCAAAGCAAAGGCTAGTGCCTCAAGAATTGCTAGCTCCCCATTGAGAAAGGGGTGAGGGTTACTATCTGGGGTTTTAGGTAGGGGAGGGGGGGCCACGGCCTTCTTGGTCAGCATTTTCCCATTGGCCTGTGTCTGGGGCTGCTTCCAGTGGAGGAGACAAAGGATATCTCAGATGAGTATCCCTGGCTGTTTATCTCCATGGTGGGGGTAGACTCTGACATTAAGAAGCCTAGGAGTTTGGCCTGGGAAGCTTCAGTTTATTGATATTTTCTGGACATTAGTTTTTCTGTAAAAGAACTTCAAGGTCCTGTGATTAGCCACAACTTTAGTGGGAGCCCAGCATGAGACCATCTGGACTTTAACTATTTGTAACTTCTATTTAGTTGTAAAGCTCAGGGAGTCAGAGGCTAAAAAAACAAACATTTACAATATGAGTGTAACTAGAGAACCCTGGAACTGGGAATGCGTGCTTTTAGTTTTAACCCATATATGCTGGGTTCATTTAGGGGAACCAATATCAGGGCTGATATTAACTAAGAGCTGGCAACAGTGTCAAGGGAATTGATTGAGTCCTCCTTTGCAGGGGCTGAAGTGGGCCCAGTCTGGGTGCCAGGACTTGGGCCTCAGGGCCTGATTTGGGATTACAGTGTTTTATTTCCAAAGTGACAGGAAATAGGAGTCTTATAGTTATTGGGTGCCAAAAATTAAAATCAAAGAAGCCAAGACTCATTTTTTTTTTAGTACAAAGAGTGAGAATAGAACCAGAAACAGAAGGTGAAATCAAAGGCTCAGAAGCAGGGCAGAATTTGTTTGGAGGAGGGAAGCAGGAGCAAGAAAACAGGGAAGGTGAGGGAGCAGAGTTGAACATTGAAATAGGGCCAGAATATCCATGGCTTATTTTACAAGCTTATGACCACATAGTGCATAAGTTAGTGACCTGGTCTAAATGTTTATGTTTGACAGAACATTTACCCAATTTTGCCACAACTCTGCCCCTGCAAAGACATTTGGTCTTCTCCATAGTCCAGTCGAAGATTCCATTTTCAAAACGGTACAAGGGGATAATTAATTGAAGGGCAAGTGTATCTTTTGTCAGTGACGTCAAGACTCTCATAGATTAGAGATGTCCTCCAACGTCCTAGTTTCTATTAGTGTCCTGTGTTGGATCTACAATTTGCAAATTTTATATTTGCTTTTCCTTTTGCTTCTTCTCTTTACCCTATTTGAATGTGATTGTTTTTTGTTGTTTTCATTGGGTAAGGGGAGACAAATTCTAGTGTTACCAGGAAGAAATGACCCGGTTCCTATTCCCTCTAACTCTGCCTTTCATGATTTTCTGGGCTCTCACCATGTCCCTTCTCAGTCTTTATCTTTCCGGTTTAAAAATCCTCTTTGTCTAGTGTATTTCACTTGGCAGCAACCCATTCTATTGATCAATCGACAATCAACCTGGCAAGGCATCTTGAGCTTCTACTATGTGCCCAATGCAGTGTTAGACACTGTGGGGGAAATAACAGAAGGAAAAAACATCATTTCAGCCTACAGAAAGCCTAAGATTTTGTTGGAGATGGAAAAAAATTTAGAGAAGCGTTATAAATCTTGTATAATCAAGAGCAGAGACTACAAGCCTTCTAGGTCAACCATCTCATACATTAGTGTGCTTCAAAATCACCTGAGATCACTGTTAAACAGCAAATTCCTAAACTCCAGAAAGCCTGATTCTGCAGCGTGTGGGTGGTGCCCAGGAATCTGCATTTTATCAAGATTCCTAGATTATTCTGTTGCCAAGGGTCCCTAAACCATACTTTGGGAAGCAGTGGGCTAAAAATATCTGTGAAAGTGGGGAGACACATAAGGGCTTGGGGCAACCAGGGAAGGTTTGATTCGAGTCTGGAAGGGTGGGCTGAATTTGGAGAAGAGGTGGTAAAAAGAGATTCAGGAAAGGGGTACCCCAGAGGTAGGGATGAGAATGGGATGTGTTCAGAGACTGGCTAGTTATTCACTAAATCCATTTCCTTTTCTTTCTAAGGCATACGGACTGCATTGCCTAGCCTCCACACCCTGAAGTGTGGCAATTTAACTGAGTCCTGGCCAGTGGAATGTGGGTAGAAGTTCTATGTCACTTTTAGTCCTGGCTCATAAAATTCTCCCATGTGATCTTCCACTGTTTTTCTTCTCCCTTCTGCTGGCTAGATGTTGATAGCCTGGGCGACCTTGGAATCAACGTGGTGAAGCTGGCAGAGCCTTCACCAGTGTTGATCCCTGAATAACTGTGACTATCACTTACCCATGAGAAACATCCATTCTAGACTTTGTTTGAGTAAAACTTCCATTGTATTAAGCTACTGAGATTTCAGGGTTTATCTGTTAGAGATTCCAGTATGATAACATTGAGGGAACCAGGCTGACCAAGGCAGAGTATTTCTGGGGGTAATCATCATTGTCCTTCTTAGGATTGTCTCAGGCTAACCATTACCCAGAATTAATGCATGGACACCAGACCTATATGCGGTGTTTCAGGTAAATTGTCTCATGAATCAGATCAACATTTTCAAGATGCTTTGTATATACTTCTATGTGACCTTTAATGATCAGGGCTCCTAGCTGGACATTCCTTTCTCCCTAAATCCCTTTAACAAGAAGGAAAGGATCTGAAAACAAACATTTCACTGCAATAGGGAGTTTAATTTCTTTGGACCCTTTAAAGCCTTCTTGGATAAGGCAAAGGTAGCTGAGAGCATATTAGCATGCATTGGGAAGGACTTAATTCCTCTCCCGCCCACATCCTGCCTTTCCCCTGCTCCACACCTGCCTAACGGCTTCTGGTAAGCAGGTTGTCTGGCTGCAATTAAACTCAAGCGCCTCCTCAAGCACTTAGTAAAGAACAGCTTTGGCATAATGATGCTCCTGCTCCCACCCCATAGAAAGGAGCTGAAAAGATATTAGCAACTGACCTAGAAATTGCCATTTGAATTCCCATAGATAGTTGGTTGCTTAATTGTTCCTGGTAATGGGTGTCTTATGCATATTTTTTCACAAAATTTGTCACTTTTATATTTATTGATCATTTTTTTAGTAGAAAACACTGGCTTCTTTCAGTGGGACAGGTGTCATCTAGTCCTGTGTAATCCAGAGTTTATCTTGCTAGGCACCTTCTCACACTGCCCTGTTCTTTG
This sequence comes from Equus przewalskii, assembly GCF_037783145.1. Taxonomy (NCBI): domain Eukaryota; kingdom Metazoa; phylum Chordata; class Mammalia; order Perissodactyla; family Equidae; genus Equus; species Equus przewalskii. Next base: position 84,193,081 of record NC_091863.1, read on the forward strand.
TGGGGATGGATGCAGCAGGACCCTGCTGACTGCTTACGTGCAGCAGGCTTGTGATCTGGACCAATCCTGCTATTGGATGCTGTTAAACGTATGACCTGGACACCACTGTCCTACGCCAAGGTTCTTCTCTGACCAGAAGGATATCTCCCTGGCTTGACAAAGTATCTACTATTTTCATTATTGAAGTAAATATTTGGGGGCAACGACGTTATCTCCAGAAAGTTTCCAGTTAAAAGGCAGTAAATTACAAGAGCTAGACTAACCCATTAACCCCTAACAAAAGTGAGTTTATTAGCATTGCATAACAAATAGGTATCAGTAGAATGGTATTCAGCAAGTGGGGCACTGTCTGCTTCAGTGCCCTCAGAATCTCTGGGGCCAAGTAAGACCCCTGGAAACTTTGGAAAACTGCACCATGGACCCCACCTCGGGGAGCCTCAGAGAGGGCGTGTTGTCCAGAGAACGAGAAATGGTGGTCAGCCACGGGAATTACAGTAAGAAATGGAACAGAAAAGAATAGGGAATGGAGAAGGAATGAGAAGCTTAAAATGGAAAGCAAGAGCAAGGATTTGAAAACTGAGATGTCAGTAGGACAAGCCACATCCCTGGAGAGAATCGCTGGAGGGAATAACAGAATAGTAGACAAGGCCACATCCCTGAGAGAATAAAGGCTTGTTTGCTGCTCCTCTTCATCAAACCAAACAGCTTCTACCCGCACTGCCTCACTACCTCACTACCCTGGTTCTCCTTTGACCCATATATGATGCAAATATTTAATGTTACCCATTGGTTCTCTTCTTAATATCTGTGTTGAGCCTGCCAAAGCCATCCTGCAACCAGCTGGACTGCCATTAAAGCTCATACCATTAGCCTCACAGAGCAGGACATGGTGGTGCCTAGATAAGCAATTCAGATACGTCCAGTGCCTCCTCTCAGTGAATATCTAAGATTACAGGCACTATCACATGGTCAGAGATAAAAGTACATTCAGGACTGATGCCTGTTGATCACTATGACATTTCTGCTGACATTTCTTTTCTAGCTAGAAGTCCTTCTGTTAACTGATGGTTACCATTGTTAGGGAGCACCGGCAACTCACAATAAGTATCACTGAGCCTGGCCAATAAACTGGGATTGTGTTTCCTTTCTAGTTCTCAAGGCTAATTATTAGTATTATTGCTGCTGTTGATAAATATATATATGTATATATAATTTTTAATGAAAAAATTAAAAGTTATTATTACAAAAATAGGATGCTAATATAATGCTGCTCATTGATGGATAGTAGCCATGATCTGTAGATAATGTCATAGTAGTATGAAATGTAACTACTATCTTAGTAGTTACATTTTCCCGGGTTAGAGATAGATAGAGAGGTGCCTAAAAGGTTCATCTGTTTTCTAGAGACTGAAGCCAGCTTAAATGCCCAGGAACCCTGAAGACCTGTCTCGTCTTCACCTCCAGATCTACTTTTTTCTTTGATTATAGTCTTTGAGTACTTTATTGACTCTTTGCCTTTGGCTTCACTCAAGCAATGAAATCTTGCACCTGGATTAGCACAAGAAATATACCAGCAGTTTATCCTCCATATTTTTTGCCAGGGTAAAAAACGTTCTTGCCTGTCAGGGGAATATAAGCAATATGCTCCTGTGTGAATACTTATTACTTGCCTGTCAGAAAAAGGTTACAGAAATTTCCCTTTGGGGAGAATGCCATGGAGAGTTTTTTCCTCCTGCCTAGTAAATTTCCCGCAGATGTACCTCTCTGGGTCCTGCAGCTGCAATTCCCTTTGGAAGTTCACCTGGCATAAATGCACCATGGAGGCAAATTCCCATCATGGTAAAATATTACAAATATTTCCCACTTGAAATGAATATAGAATGTTTTTTCAGCTGTATAGGAGTGCTTGAAGAAGTGTGATATGTTGGAATTTGATTTGGTGAGTCGTGATCTTCGAGTTCCCCGTGTGCCACCTTCGTAACACTGGACTTGGCAGATGGGATCCACATTCTCGTTGGACTCTAGGCCTGTAATAGGAAGCTTTCACTGGAGTTGTTATGTTTTGGGCAACAGTATTTGACCAGTGATATGTCTAAAATGGAATAATATGACCCTGCCTGTGAGTACCCAGAGTCTCAGGTCTCAGGCAGACAGCATCCAAACAAATGTACTGGTGCCGAGGGCACGTGGGAAGATTTTCCAGCTGGTAGCCAGGTTGGCACCTGCCCACCATTGCTTATAAGAGCTGTGCCGTGAACTGCTGCCCTAGTGAGCATCAGCTCCGAGGCCTTCCCCAATTCAGCATTCACTAGAGAGTTACTGCTAGGTCACCAGCATCGCCTCTTTATTGTGTTTTTCTATGTTGTGCATGGCTGACGTCATTGTAAGCTGCCAACCTTTTCATATAGTTTGACTGATACGGACGGAACAACCAGTGGAGTGTTCACCAGTAAACAAAGACCCACAACTGTAGTTACACCCTGGTGAGCTAAGCTGACCTGAGCCGAGGAGTAGAAATGATCGCTTTAATATAGTCTCTGCCTTGACAGAATTCAACCATCATTGGACATATTAGGGCCCTAGACCCCTGCAATAATAATAATAGCTAGCATTTATTGAGTTCTTACTTTGTGCCAGGCATTGGTATAAGCAAGCAATTTGATAAAATTTGTATTCAAAGTAGTCAAATTCACAGAAGCAAAGAATAGAATGGTAGTTGCCAGGGCTGAGGGAAGAGGGGAAGGAGGAGTTGCTAATTACAATAGGTATGAAATTTCAGTTATGCAAGATGCATGGGTTCTAGAGATCTGCTGCACAACGTTGTGCCTATAGAGAACGATAGTGTATTGGACGCCTAAAACATCTGTCAAGAGGGGAGATCTCATGTGAAGTATTCTTACCACAATAAAATAAATTTTTAAAAAGACATATGTATATAACCTTGTGCAACCATCACCTCAGTCAAGAAAATGAATATCTCCATCAGCCCAAAAAAGTTTCCTCCTGCCCCTGTGTAGCTCCTCCCTCCCACCCCAGCCTTAGCTGCAGGAAAACACTGATCCACTTTCTGTCACTGTAGATTAGTTTGCATTTTGTACAGTTTTATATAAATGGAATCACATAGTATGTACTCCTTTTTCTCTGGCTTATTTCACTCTGCATATTCATTCATGATGTTGCATTTTTATTGCTGAGTAGTATTCCACTGTATGGATATACCACAGTTTGTGTATTCAAGTATAAGTCTTTGTGTATACATAGGCTTTTATTTCTTTTGAAATAATACCTAGGAGTGGAATTGGCTGGATCACATAGTAGGTGTATGTTTAACTTGTTAAGAAACTGCCAAAATTATGGTGCATCCATACAATAGAACTGCTCAGCAATAAAAGAATAATAAAAAAATAATAGCCAACATTTATTGAGTTTTTACTGTGTGCCAGGCATTGGTATAAGCAAGTAGGTATTACTCATGTAATCCTCACCACAATGCAGTGAGGTGATACTATTATTTCCCCCAGTTTATAAAGAGAAAACTTGCACAGAGAGGTAAAGTCACTTACTCAGGGTCACACAGCTAGTAAAATGGCAGTGCTATGATTCACAACTTCAACATCTCGGGAATCTGGTTCCAGCGTCAAAGCTCTTAACCACTACATATACTGCCTCTTTGCTGCTATCAGAGAGGAAAGTAAAAATAGTTTTTACTCTAGGATTTTGGACTCATACTTCATTCGGCCCATATGGAAACATGCCTGGGTTTAGAAGTTCTTCAACCAGTTTAGAAGCAGTAATAGTTAGGTTCCACCACTGACTTGCTGTGTGATCTTTGCAGTTCACTTGACTTCCCAAGTCCCCTTTGCCACGTGTAAAACCATGGCTAATAATATTCACCACACCTGCCTACCTAGGTTGTTGTGAGAAATGTGAAGTAAATGTTCTTTGAAAGGAGTTGATCATTTAAAACCTGTTTCTGCTGAATTTCTCTGTCCGAAGGTGGGTGAGTCTCAAATATTAGGCAGCAGTGGAGCTAAAACAGCACAGGTTCCAAGTTGAAAGAAAGTGAAGATTAATGCAAGCTCAGGCCAGAGAAAGGAGGAAAGGAGCTGACCTCCACACGCACCAAGCGGACCTAACAAACCAGAACGCAGACTGGCGGGGCAGGGTCAGAGAACAAAGAGGAAAGGCGGGTTTAAGAGCGAGCTGGCTTTTTCTTGTTGATCTTAGTGGTTTGCCGTTTCCTGACAGAATAGCATTATGAAGGAATAGAGGTGGGAATCAGAGTGCATGATGCGTGAGACTGTGGAAGAGTACAACCCCCCAGAGGAGTGCCCATTCTAAGATGGAACCCTCAGATGAAGTCACTCCTTCACGCCAGACTTTCCCCACTGAGAAAAGAGTCATGGCGTTTGGCTGCCATGGGAAAGGACTATCACCCAGGACCTCAGGGAAACATAGAATTAGAGGAACGAACTACATTAGAAGTATTTTGTCCTACAGAAAATCACATTAAATCCAGTGTGCTTAAAAGATACTCAATATTCATTACAGAAAAAAATGGTCTTTGACTCACTGGGGCGTTTATTACTATGTGCATCATAGTTTGATTACAATAAAACAACAACAATGAGAATAATGGTTACCTTTCATTTCATGCCTATAAAATAACAATGCTTTATATGTAGTATTTCTCACTCTCACAACCATTTTATGAGGTAAGATAACAATAATTATAGTAATTATAACAATAATGACAATAATTATCCCCATTTTCTAGATGAGAAAACGGACCTTCAGAGGTGAGTGACTTGCCCCTTGTCACGTAGCTAGTCACAAGCCTTCTTAGAGGCCTTCCATCTAAGAGAGTCTCTCATAATCCTCCATCCCTCTACCCCGTTTTCTTTCTCCTCACAGCCATTACCGCTGAGTATCTGAAATTATTTTTATTTTTGTGTTTGTTTCCTTGTTTATTGTTTTTCTCCCACACTAGAATGGAAACGCCATGGGGGCAGAGATTTTGTTAAATTCACCGATGTATGCTTCACATTTAGAACAGTCCGAGGCAGAGAGTAGGTACCAGGTGTTCCTAGTTGTTGAATGAATGGCCCAGCGGCAGGGGTGGAACTCACTCCCCTATCGCAGATCTTTCGACTACTCCATATGGCTACGTTCTCTCCATACATAGTTTTTCTATTTAACAGCACTAAAAAATAGAAAGTTAGAGCTCTGTGTTTTTACCTGTGCTGACTCTCTCCTCAGCAATGGCAGAAAGGGCTGAAGTTTTTTCTTGATTTAATTTAACCTAAAAAACCCAAACCAAAGTTTCCCATAAGAAAAATTTCCTGGAGAAAGAAATGGGGATATAATAAGTTAAAAATAAAGAATTGACTATAATTTGCAGCATGACAAATTTGAACTCTTTGGGGATTTTATCTATTATTATTATTATTTGTGTGGGGGTGGGGAAGGGATTTATTTTTCATTCTTATCAGCAGGTGGCAGCACTTTTCTTAGGCTGGAGATGAGCTAAATGGGATTTAGCAAGCCTGGTCCAGATGCTGATAAATAGATTTTTAAAAGCCAAAGTTCATAAGTTCGTTTTTCCTGAAGTATAGTTAACTTATAATTGAAATATAGATTGAAAAACACCATCTGTTGAACATAATGTCAGTGCAAGAGAATTTCTAACAATTGTATCCGTCAACTCTGGTAACCGTCTTTAGGAGTCTGATATAACATACACAATTCTGTCTTAATCATATGCAGCAAAAATGTGATATACTGAGCCTTCTTGGTCTGCTTATGTAATCTCCATTCTCTACCCTACCTTTTACAGATTTGCTTAGCTGGTTTACCTCATGAGTGTGACTAAGTTTTTTGTTTTCTGTTGAGGGAACATTGGTTTAGAACATTATATAAATTTCAGGTGTACATCATTATATTTCGACTTCTGTGTAGAGTACACCCAAAGTCAAATTACCATCCGTCATCATACACATATGCCCTATTACCCCATTTTCACCCCCCTATCCCCACCTACTGGTAACTAAGTTGAAGCATTCTTTCCCAGTGGGAGTTTCTCTTTCTGTGGAGGTTGTTAAGAAGGGGGAGAGGCAGATATGTTTAGGTCAAAGCAGACTGGGACTGGAGTTGAATACTATTAGGGCTGTGCGCTTTGGCGTTCTTTTGCAATTCAACCTTCATATGACTGGCTCCACGAGAGATGGTCAATGGCTGCTCATTTACTTCTCTGTCTCCTCAATGATTTGAAAGCACTTTGAGAAAATGGAGTATATTTTGGTTCCTTTTTCTATCCCCAGTACCCAGCACAGAACTTGGGATATAATAGGTGCTCAATAAAAGTTTGTTCTTTGGATGTTTGGTTGTATTGTTCTGAAACTTGTCGGACTTTATACATTATGGTTATGTGTTTCCGATTCAGTGCTATTTGCAGGACATGCTTAAAGAAAATGCTTAAATGTACAATCCTCTGTATAAATCTGTACAAATGTAAAGTTTTATTTGGTCAATTTTGTTCTCATTTGTTGATCTCTGAGAGCCTTGAAGGACACGTTGATATACTCACATTCTCATCACCAACATCGACTGAGATCAACTTTATGCTAGACTTTGGGGATGCAATATAGAGGCACAGTTCCTGCCTTTTAGGAGCTGGGATGCAAGACATGGCCATGCAATCAGGAGGAACAGTACAACTTAGCACAGATTCCAAGTGCTCAGAGAACAATGATGAACAGGAAAACTCAGGTAACAGTAAAAACTTTAGCCAAGATGTTCTGCTAAAGGCTATAAGCAGTCTAGTTATCTGAAACACCCTGGATAATGGAAAATTTTCACTTTTATTGGAATGCTTGTTGTTGTTGTAGAAACATAGCCATACTGTGCCAGGTGCTGAATATTCGCCTCTCTTAAATATCTTCAATGCATACATTAGCCCCAAAGAGACTGAAAACCTAATGGCTTATTTTTTTTAAAGGAATTCTTTGCTGAATCAGTTATTTTTTTCATGTGCTAATAATAGGTGAAAGAACATACCATGAATAGCTTCATAAAGTGATTGTGACTTTAGTTTTCATAGTTAATTTTATCCTAGGCTGGCTGAAAAGAAGTGAAAAGCTCCAAGATCAAAACCACGGTTTAATGAAAAGCAATTGTTTGATTATTTTTAAAAACTACTTACAGAAGAATCATGGTTCTGTAAGCAAATGGAACTGTATTTCTAAGATAACAGTCATATCCATTTTGTTTTTAAATTCCCATACGTAGTAGAAATTGGCAAATAGGAGACAGAAAGTGAGGCTAATGTCATTCAGTGATTAAAAAATATAAACTGGTATAAAGGGCATCAAAATGATGATAAAACTAGATAAGCTTCATCAACTTTAAGTGAATACGCCATCTTCTTTGAAGTGAAAAAAACCCTAGTGATTTTCATTGATATTTGCAAATAACATTTGGGAGTGATTAACACCAAGTGTGTTTGCTATTGTAAGGAGTTTACTTTATACTCGCTCCCACCCCCACCCTACCATCCTTGCCCCAGGATCTTATCCAAGATGCATTGATTTCTCTATCAGTGATTTCTTCTGAATAGCTAACTCACTCTTCAATCCTACAAGATTAACTACATCTCCGACTGCTATGGCCAATTTCTGAAGTTTATGGTCCATTTCATAAAGTCTTGTAAATCAGCCCTTACTTCTTTTTAATTGTGTCTCCCTGTAGAATGCATGTGCCAGCATTGCTTCAAATTTATGTGTGAGACCAAGAACCAGACAACCTTATCATGGGATAATTGTTTTAAATCCTATTAAATTCTTTTCTGTATTAAAGTGGCTGAAGTTAGGAATAGCAAGTCTGACAATCAACTGTATTCTTTTTCATTCAAAGTCTGGCACAAGACTCTTTAATTCTAAGAAGACTTCTCTAACCAGCTACATCTCCAAACACACCCACAACCCTCTCCATACCCCGTAGCCCCCACATTCCTTGCTATTATTCTACTTTTGTTTGTATTTCCTGGCATTTAAGTAGAGTTCTAATTTTAATGATGTGTTTTATATACTTATGTTCTGTTATAGCACGGTGGTCAATAGCTTGAGCTCTGAAATCAGACTGTCAGAGTTTGGTGCTATTCAGCCGGGTAATAGTAGTGTGATCTGGAGCAATTTACTTAACCTAGTCACGTCTCAGTCTCCTTATCTGAAAACTGGAAATGATAATAATATCACCTCCCTCATAGGATTGTGAGGATTAAAAAATTTAAAATGTATGCAGCATTTAGCACATACTTGGCCAATAGTGTCATATGAATGTTAGTGATTTTGTTATTATGTTTTTGGATGTTTTTCATTTCTGAATTATTTTTTACGGCTGTTTGAGGGCAAGAAGCATGCTTTCAATATTCCTATATCCCTTGTGATCGTTAATTTTATGTGTCACCTTGACTGGATCAGGGGATCTCCAGGTATCTGGTTAAACATTATTTTTGAGTGTGTCTGTGAGAGTATTTCTGGATAAGATTAGCATTTGAATTGGTGGACTTGTTAAAGTAGATCGCCCTCCCCACTGTGGGTGGGCATCATCCAATCCATTGAGGGCCTTAGTAGAATGGAAAGGTAGAGGAAGGAGGAATTCATCCCTTTTTTCTGCCTCATTGCTTCGGCTGGGACATCTCGTCTTCTCCTGCCCTTGAACTAGGACTTAAACCTTTGGCTCCCCTGGTTCCCAGACCTTCAGACTTGGACTGGCTTTCCTGGGTCTCCAGCTTGCACATGGCAGATCCTGAGACTTACCAGCCTCTACAATTGTGTGAGTCAGTTCTTCAAATAAAACTCCTTTTATATCTCATTGGTTCTTTCCTTCTGGAGAACTCTGACTAATACACTCCCAGCGTGCCCAAAGTGGCATGCATACACGAGGTCTATAGTGGTTCCTGAAATAATGAACAAAAAACTAGATCATTGTAATGATTCCAGATGTATGTATATTATGACCCAAATATAACTGATATGCTCAGAAAAATATTTATAATCAAGAAAAAAATCAAGCAAGTGTCTAGATCGAAGGAGGCAGTGGATAATTAAGAATTGGCCAGACCCCACCTGGGTTCAGATCTGGGCATGAATAGGGTTTTGAGAAGTCTTCCTTGAAGATGGCTAATTTCAGAATTCAGAGGGGCCTGCCGCATGGCCGAGTGGTTAAGTTTGCATGCTCTGCTTCGGCATCCCAGGGTTTCGCTGGTTCGAATCCTGGGTGTGGACCTAGCACGACTCATGAAGCCATGCTGAGGTGGCCTCCCACATAGCAGAACTAGAAGGACCTACAACTAGAATATACAACTATGTACTGGGGGTCTTTAGGAAGAAGAACAAAAAAAGAAAGAAAGATTGGCAACAGATGTCAGCTCAGGGCCAGTCTTTTAAAAAAAACAACAAGAATTCAGAGAAGCCTGAAAATTGTGCCCTGAGAAACAGTGATGGCAGCTGGAGGAAAAAATACTTTGAGGAATGTAGATATACTAGTTGTCCTCTGGTGCAAGGGGAAAAATTGGCCTTAATCTATGTTGTCCCAGTGTACAGAGCTAAGACCAATAGATGAAAATCACAGGATAGAATATTTGAGCTCAATATGAAGAAACACTTTCTAACCACCTGGGCTGCCCAGCAGTGGAATGAGTTGCCTTGTGAAGTAGTTTGGCTGGGTTTACAGGCAGCAACTTTCTTTTCACACTGGATAGATGCAAAGATGTCACTTCTGTGGTAGGGAGCTTGGAGTTGAATTCATGGCCAGTACACAGGCAAGATCAGCTGCAGACTCACACAAAGAGTTAAGGTGAGTGCTCATCCCTCCTTTCACTTCACGTAACAGAAGATAGAGGGAGGACAAAGGTTGGTGCCATAATACTTGTCCAGGCAACATGCTGTGAGAACTCAGAAGGAGAGTGTGATACATGTCCTGGGCCTGGATCATACAATATTTTATGAATCTGAAAAATCATCTAGGACTGTGATAACCATATTCAGATTTCACAAATTAATAAAACTCCCCCCACCTCACCAAATGGATGGAATGACATAGGACTGCCAACATTTTATCTTGCCAAGTAAGGACATTAAAAAAACAAAACTCACCTACCATCTGCTTACATTGTAATTTTATAAAAGATTCAATATTTAAAAAGAAGGAAATGAAGCATAATCTTACAATAAAAATATTGAATGATTTTTAGCGTTATAAAAAACACACATTGTCCAAGTGTTTCTCATTGCACCATGGTCAAGTAAAATCATCATGGACTGGTGTGAGTTCATAATCTCAAGCACTTGGAAACCACTATTTTGGCTTTAGTGGTATTTTCTGATTGTACCAAGTGAGAGTCCTACACCCCCTCCCTTCCAGATTTCTAACCCTCTTATGGGATTGCTATTTTAAGCATTAGTTTTTAAGACTAACATTTTATCCTATAGATCCCACAGAACTTAAAGTGTAAAAAATATCTCCAGGGGTTGGTAGGTCTCAACCTAATTTAGTTTTTGATGGGTTTGGCATCATCTGTAGGTATCACATGGACACTTGGCATTTAATCAGTACATGTGTGCTGGAGTGTCTTCCAACTACTCTAAAGACCCATAGAATAATACGGTGTAATATTCCTATTTCAAATGCCAAAAGACTAGGCATTATGGATGCTGCTAGGAAAATAACTTAATCCATGAAGAATAGGGACTTTAGGTCTTTGATGTCTCTGAAAAGCCCTTTGAACCTACCTAGCATAATAGATGAGATAAAATTCCATTTTTCTGTAATGGATAATGTATTGAGAAAGCTCCTAGGGAAAATATTCCAAATATCTACTCTGACAAGAGAAGGACTCCTATCATTTTTTAACCTTTAATTCCATTTCAGAAACATCGATATACAATTGCCTGCTACTGAGTTAGAATTTGTCTACATGTGAAATCACTTTTTTGAAGTGTATTATCTGCTAATGGAGTCATAGAGCATTTTCTGGAGAGAAAAAAAGACTAATCTTTTGGTTGTACAGCAGAGGCAGTAGATTACCATTTGGATTAATGGTTTCTATATTGTATTGTTTTGCTTTTAAATGCTCAGGTTCTTATTTAGAAATCGCTTTATTCAGAAGCTCTTACGATGCTTTTGACATCTCAGTTTTGAATATAAAGAATGTGGGATTTTATGCCCTTGTGAAAATCCCATGTCTAGTAGGATTCCAAATGGGCCTTTTCCTAAAATTTACTCCACATGTTCTGAATCGCTAAGATCCAGCAAATATGTCCAGAATATTACAAAACTAGACAAATTCTGCTGAAATTGTTGCTTCAGGTACTGAGAACATCCTCAGCCAAACCAACCCAGCTCTAACAAATCAACAATTTCCATTTGTGGTCTATACCTTGAGAATGCTCCAGGAAGAGTCTTCCCCATATATCACCTCTCTCCTTCTCTACCACGAGCGCCACCACCACCTTATTCCAGGTTCTCACCTGGACTGTTGCAAGGGGCACTTAACTCATCTTTCAACTTCCATTCTTGCCCCTACACAACCTCCATTGCACTCACAGTGATTTTAAAACTTGAATTGGATCCTATCACTCCCTTGCATAAAATTCTTTTTAAATGGCTTTCTATTGCACACAGGATAAGATGCAAACTCCTAACTATTACCTGCAAGGCCTTGCATGATCTGCCCCCTGCCTACCTCTATATTCATGCATTTATTCAGTCATTCAACAAATATTTATAAGTGCCTACCATGTTCAAGGTGAACAAAACAGATAAAAATCCTTTCCCTGACATTTTGGTTGAGAAGTAGACAATAAACACGACAAAAAGGTAAAATATATAGTAGGTTAGATAGAGTAAGTTCTATGGAGAAAAATAAGGCAGGGAAGAGGAATAGAGAGAGTAGTCGGGGGAAGGCAATTTGAATCAATCAGGGTCTTGGCAAGGAAGAGATGGAACACTCAGATTGGATACTTTGAGGAGTGTTTCCTAAAGGGACTATTTACAAAGATGGGAGCAGGATAGAAGTAAACCATAAAAGATAGTGTACAGTAAGATTCAGTTACCACCCCTAGGACTTGAAAGGTCAAAAGAAAGTACCAGAATGAGGAGAGATTGAGGATTGTATGGAGAAGCCTTCTGACAAACACTGTGAGCTTAGACCAAGGGACTCAGCCAACCCTAGATGCCCCTGCAGGGAGGGGGTCGGGTGAATAAATACGCCGACTCTCCTTCCTCCTTCCTCGTCTTCCCTACTGGACAAACGTAATAGGAAGTCAGAAGAGTGAGGGAGCCCGTTGATGTGGTCTAACTGGTCAGTCCTGGAGAGAGGCGCAGAGAGCACAATGAAGAAAGGTGGAAAGTCTGGAGGGCCAATAGAACATATCCAGTACAAGGTTGTGATTTTAAGTAGAGTAGTCAGGCAGGACCTCAATAAAAATGCAGGAAAATGTGTGTACACAACAGTATGCATATTTTGAAAACAAATTTTTAAAAGATTCATAGCAACACAATAAAATTCTTGGCTATGGAGATAGGGGATGGGAATGCAGATAAAAGAAAATAAGTAAGTAAATAAGTAAACAAATAAATAAAGTTAGTGGCTAATTACAGTAATGTACCATGGACCAAGGAATATGATTAACTCAACTATCTTTACCTGAGAGTAAAACACACACAACACGTATACACACATACAACCACCAGAAGGTCCCCAGGACTGGGGCTGAGGTATGTACAGTATCCTTGGAAATTCTAATGCCACCCTCCACCTCCCCTCTCCCCATCTACTCTTGGTTGGCCAACACTACTTTAGAACAATGTGTCTTCTTTATTCTACCACTAGTAGCCACTTCAGAAATCTGTAAATTTGTCAGGCTAAAGATAGCTCAACCTAAAGTCTTCTTGCCCAACAGAATCCAAAATAATAGAATATGGCATTTGCCCTTCACACTGCAGGATTTGCTGTCTCCTCAGATATTTCCCCAGTGCATCTGTTTATATTCAAGCCAAGATCTTTCTGCCAGAAGTTGGTACTTGTCTCAGTCACAAATTCTCGGTTATGTGCTCAGCTAAAGTTGGCTATACAAGAATTGGTTTTTGCCTTCACAAGAATCATATAAACCCTTTACATAGGGCAAAAATGCCTCAGTTTTCCAGGTTCTTTTCACTGCTGTTGCCTCACCCATGCCCTTATTCTCTTTTGTAGTCCTCCTGGGCTCAACCTATAGGCTTGAATTTTCATTTTTCCACCTTGCTCTGCCCTTGATGTTTATGACTTCCTGGTGCTAATCTGCCTATGGGGCTTCTGACTTCCTGAACATTCTGTGCCTTCTATTGCCTTTGAGGCCTGACTCCATCTTGCATGGCTGGCTCTGACTTACTGCTTTGCTCTGGCCTTTTGTTTCTGTCTCTGCACCCTCACTCCAATCCTGGAATGCTCACACCAGCCTCTGCCTTGGGTACTGGGTCCTAGGTCCTCCCCCCATGGCCGCCTCACTCTTGTGCCAATTCCTTTTCCTCTGTCCTCAGACTTCCCTCAGCTCTCCTGATCCTGGCTGCCAATTTTGCACCCATCGTGCACCGCCTTATATATTTCAGATTGTCTACTAGACCTCTCCTCCCTCCTCCAACCTGGTCACTACCCAAAACAACCAAGGACAGAAGTTTATATTTTGAAGCAGTGTCTGCACGGTTTCGTGAGCTGTTGGGAGGACACAGGCTGTGGCCTTTTAGCTTAGATGGACAATTTTGCCACTTACCAAATGGGAAATAATAACAATAATTATTAAGAAGGGATTTTTTTATGAGTACTTAGTGCCCCGGGGGCCAGAAGCCCTTGCTGTCACATGGGAACCAGAGAGTGCAAAGGATTTGGCTGTGAAAAAAAGTTTTAAAGGGTCATGTCACACTTATGGTTCCCATTTTGAGCTTGGTCAAGGAGAAAGATAGCTGCATTGATTTTCAAAATGAAAAATATATATGTGTGGACAGGGCAGTGATTAAAAGGAAAATCAATTAGTTAGGAATCTCAGGGAGTTAATAGAATATGTCAATTGAAGTCCTCCAGATAGCATGTTTTTTCTTTGATATAGAAGATTTACATAGGTCCAGAACCCACATTAGCATTAATGAGGATTTCACATGTAAATTTCCAGTAAATCCAAAGGAGTATTAATTCTTTACACCTGGATGGTGCTCTGAGAAATCCTTTTCTCCCCCTTAGATTTTCATAATGTGTCGATAATAAAAAGCAGAAATTTGGAAATTGCCCATCCAAATGACATAAGTTAAAACAAAGACAAGGTATTTACAAGAAGCTCTTTGCTTCTAAGACAGAAGAGGCACTGACACCAGATTTGTTATTAGCTGCTGTTCAGAGCAAAGGTGTTATGTAAATCTAAGGCACAGTCTTGTCATTTCCTGTTATTATCACTGTATGTTGTTGAATTTGTTAAATTATGCTGATTATTGTTTTGATGTTTCTACAGGAAATGATAGCAGTTATCTGCCTTTAAGGATGAAAGAGAGAGGTATCAGCTACCTGTTTTATTTCCTAGTCCACATGGAGAGAGAATGATTTATTTTAGTATACTAAAAGTCCACCAAAAATGCTTTCTTTCTTCCTTGGAAATGAAGAGTAGGGAAAAATATAAACCAAAGGTGAAAATTAGAAGGAGGCAGATTTCAGGTCAATGTAAGGAAAAGTTTTTAAAGTATTAGATCTGCTTCTAAATAGACAGAGCTCCTTTGATAGGGAGTGAGTTTCCTGTCAATGGAAGTATTCAAATTGAAGAATAATATGATAGGGAAATTATGCAAGGGACTTCTGTATCAGCTAATCTGGATAACTTCCAAGGTCCCACTCAATTCAAATTTTTTAAAATAATATTTCCATGTTTGGAGGGAAGGAATTAAATTTTTACAAAATTTTAAGAGGTGATGAATGTGAAATGTTCAAGAACATCAGAACCATGACACATTTATCCCTTTTTGAAAACTTTGTTTTGCAATAATTACAGATTCATATAATATTGTAAAAATAGTACAGTGAAGCCCCAGGCATCCTTCACCTGGTTTCCCCAATGGTTACATCTTCCATAACTGTAGTGAAATATCACACCCAGGAAATTGAAATGGCACTTTTATTTAAAAAATTTACTTCCCTTGAAGAATCTGAGGTCCTTAGAGAATGTTTTCTTCATTTTCTCATGCACATATGATTAAATCATATTTTCATGGATGGGAACTGCTTTAGGGCTCAGTGTGTGTGTAAGGACTGGTAGAAGAAACATGCTTGCCACCCCAAATGCCTTACATTTTCCCACCAGTGTCTTTTTATTTCAGCCTCATAACAACTCAGGGATCATGAGGTTCAATGACTTGGTTATTATCACAAAACTAGTAAGTGAGCTTGCAGAACAAGCATTCAAACACAGGTCTGGCTGATTGCACGTCTCAGATTTTATGGAGGCATTTCTGTATCTGCTGATTTGTGAATGACCTGATGGTTAACAGACTTCTTTAGACAGATCCTGGGTGTTAAGTTGGAAGTGGGAAAACACTGTCCTCCTCCCAAAATTGATTATAAGTAGTGGTAAAAGTTTAAATCCAGGATCCTAAGGAAGCATTAAAAAAATTGTCCTTTGTTTATTGTAAAATATAAGGACTCCTGGGTGCAGAAGGTGCCTTACTATATATAGTGGGAGCTTATATAGTGGTATGCCTATATTAGAAGAAAGACATTAATAGTCTTTTTTAAACTTTTATTTTGAGATAACTATAGATTCATATGCAGTTGTAAGAACTAATATAGTGAGATCCTGTGTACCCTTTACCCAATTTCCCCAAAGATATCTTGCAAAACTATAGTATGATAGTACTATATATATAGTACTATAATAAAACGTATATCACAATCAGGAAATTGACATTGATATGATCCATTGATCTTGTTCAGAGTTTATTAGTTTTACATATACTCATTTGTATGTGCTTGAATGTATTTAGTTCTATTTAATTTTATCACATATGTAGACTCTCGTGACCACCACCCAAATCAAGTTACAGAACAGTTCCATCACCACAAGGATCTCTTGTGTTACCATTTTACAGTCACAGCCATCTCTCCTGCTGTCCCTCCCTAACTCCTGGCAACCACTCCTCTGTTCTCCATCTCCATAACTTTGTCATTTCAAGAATGTTATATGGGGGCCGGCCCGGTGGCGCAGCAGTTAAGTTCGCATGTTCTGCTTCTTGGCGGCCTGGGGTTCGCTGGTTCGGATCCCGGGTGCGGACATGGCACCACTTGGCAAGCCATGCTGTGGTAGGCATCCCATGTATAAAGTAGAGGAAGATGGGCACGGATGTTAGCTCAGGGCCAGTCTTCCTCAGCGAAAAGAGGAGGATTGGCAGCAGTTAGCTCAGGGCTAATCTTCCTCAAAAAAAAAAAAAAAAAAAAGAATGTTAGATAAATTGAATCATACAGTATGTAACTTTTTGAAATTGGCTTTTTCAGCACAATTCCCTGGAGATTCATCCAAGTTGTTTTGAGTATCAATAGCTCCCTTTTCTTTTTTTTCCATGGTATACATTACCAGTTTGTTTAACCATTTATTTATTTAAGGAAATCTGGATTGCTTCCAGTTTTTGGCTGTATTACAATTAAAGCTGCTATAAACATTCATGTACAGGTTTGTATGTGAACCTAAGTTTTCATTTCTCTCAGAGAAATGTCCGGGAGAGCAAATTCTTGGTCATATGGCAGTTGCATGTTTAATTTTGTAATACCCTGTCATACTCTTTTAAAGAGTGGCTATACCATTTTCATTAACAGTCTTATATTGAGTGGTCATTTGTTTTACACTACCATGTTCCAGATCCTGTGATAAGTACTTAATGTGCATTATCTCATTTAATCCTCAAAAGGACCTCCATTTTAACATACGAGGAAATTGAGGTCCAGAGAAGCTAAGTAATGTTTTCAAGGTCACATAGCTGGGAAGTGGCAGAACTGGACTGATTCCAGAGTCTGTATGTTCTCTTAACAATGACACTATCCTACCTACTCCTTTGGAAAAGGGCTCCAAGTAAAGCAGATGGCAAGTTCTTCCATTTATCATACAGCAAATAAATGATACAGCATACTTCTTAGAAGGTATTGGTTCAGCAGTCAGGCTTAAAAACTCTACTTTGATGACTCAGAGAAAAGCTGGAGAACAAGTTTCTAAGTTTGTAGGAATATGTTGATTCTGCTTTGATTGAGTTGGAGTTTGTATTCCTAGTGGTTTGGCTGTGGGAGGGTGGGAAGTTCAGTAGACACGTAACCTGAACACCTGAATTCATGTTCTGGATTTCTTACTTACTAGATGTGTGACCTGGAGCAAGTCACTTATCCTCACTGAGACTCAGCTATGTGCTTGTCTGTAAAATGGGGCTAAAAGCTCCTTTCTCACAGGGAGTTTTATGAAGATTAGATGAGTCTATGGATGTGAATGCACTTTATAAGCTCTAAAGCACTATGTAATTGTAAAGGACTATTATTGTTATTATCTGAAATGATTGTAGCAGGATTGCAGATATAATGCACAGGATGCGTTGGGTGTGCAGGGAAAATCAACTTGTACAACTGTGCCTACATTTATTCAGGCCTTTCTCTTGAGCCCACCCACCCACTTGGGAAGGATAAATATCAAAACTGTAAATATCCAATTTGGTTTAAAATTTATTCTGACTGGGTAATTTAAACCAGAGATTGACAAATTTTCTGGAGAGAACTAGATAATAAATATTTTAGGCTTTGTCAGCCTTATGGTTCTTTTGCAGGTCTCAACTCAGAGAGTGAAAGCAGCTATAGACAGTATGTAAACGAACAGGAGTGGCAAAGTTCCAGTAAAACTTTGTTTACAAAAACAGGTGGCAGACTTGGCCTATGGGCCATAGTTTGCCAACTTCAATTCAAATAATCCCCTTAGTGTTCAGTTTCTCTTGGATAAAAATGCTGTGTCAGATAACCTTTCCCTACTTCTTTCCACAAGATAGTGTCTAAGTGTATGAGGAGAGGGCTTGTGGAACCTCTTGGCGTTAAGCAGAAAATGGGAGTTCTAGGATCCACGTAGCCTTTTTACTGTCCTCTGGTTCTGGTGCCTCTGGGCTCCTGTTTCGCTGCTTACTCTGCTGCTGTTTACAGCTGAAGGTTACAGTTTTACCAGCTGTAATTTGGCTTCCTTTTCCTGGTTTGGTCAGAGCCTGGAAATGTGGCCTGGTTGTCTTTGCTTCCCCTCAGCCCTAATTGTTTACAGGCTTGGGGTCTCTGCCAGGTCTTCCATCTAGCCCACTGGCCAGTCTCTGGAGTGGGCTCATTTCTTTGTCACAATAGTTCTCATGACAGACCCAATGTCTCTCACCTCACTGTCCATTCCTCATGGAAACTGAGAGCAATTGGGGAAAACTAAACTTCAGGGGTCTTTCTGCCTGCCTAAAGAGACCTTGATGTAGCTGGCCTAGACTGGAAGCTATAGGGAAGCATGTGAGGCAGCCTCCTCTCACAGCTTCCGTTAGGGTGTAGTGTTACCCTTACTTATCTTACTGTGATTCTTCCTGTAGACTCATCTCTCTTTCCTCCCTTTGTCTCTCCCTTCTTCCTCTCACAGTTCCCCAGGGCTGGAAAGATAGAAATGTTCTTTTACCTCCTCTAGATTGTATCCTGCTTCTGCCGTAGAGTTGGCCTGGCTGTCACAGAGAAATGGATTATTTTTCTGGGGCACACTATGATCTGGATCCTTAAAAGTTAACCCTCGATTTGCTAGAGGAAGGGATAAAGGAATTTGGATATATATGTATTTTTTCCATAGAATTACATGTAATTTATGTGTGTGTGTGTGTGTGTGTGTGTATAAAATTCCTAGCAAGAAATGGAAGAGCAGAGACGTTTAGGCAGTAGTAAAAATCTTATCGATTACACTATTGTTATTGTCCTAAGACAAATAGGCTAGTAAGGCTAATTGCCCTGCTGCACAATCCTATTTTCTGTTTCAGAAGTGAATATTGCCCTGTCTTTCTCTTTTCATTTCTTCTCCTTCTGTCATAAATGCTACCATCTCTGCAATCCACTCCCATCCCCTCCCCAAATGATTGCCTCAGGCAGACTAGGATGTAAGTTAAGTACTCAAAAAGGCAAAAGAGAAAAGCACAATAATAATTTTCAAACTACTTCCTCTTTTAAATGGTATTTTTTTACCTCTTGGCAGAGTTGATCTGACTATGATTGGCAGTAAAATATAGTGATCAAAAGCACAGGCTTCGGAGTCATATATACCTGATTTTAAGTTTCCATTCCATTACTAGAAGTTAAACCATTTCTCAATGTTTTAGTTTCCAAAACTGTAAAATGCAGATAATAATAGTAATTAGTGAAGAGGAAATGAGATGGAGCACGTAAAGTGCTTTGCAACAGTAAGTAATCAATAAATGGTAGCTATTTATTTTATTGTTTGCAACAAAAGTACATCCATTGAACAAATAGCTAGATTCTGTCTCTGGGTCACTATCTCAGGATCTGATCTTGGCATGTCAACCCAAATTCATTTCTTCTGGGAGAAATATAGAAGAAGTTGTGCAAGTCCCCATTTGTATGTAAGACTCGAAGTAGTAGGGAGAAAACAGAAAAAGGGATTTTCTCATTTTTTTCTTCTTTCAAAAATTCACATTGTCTGCCAGGAAGGTAGAAAGTGTAAACCAAAAGTAGAAAAGAAAGGAAGAGGAGGGGATACAGAGTGGCTTTCCCTTGGAAATCAACCCAGAACACACTTACATACTTCTTCCACAACGCTTTCCCCGCATCCTGGTACCACGACAATTAGAGAAGACCACTGTGATTTTTGCTCAACATCAAAGCAAACTGGAGGCTCTAGACCACACGAAGTCCAGGCAGGGTAGTTACACATGACTATTCCATGGAAATACTCGGGGGTGGGGGTGGGGACACGAGTGGATGGAATATTTGATGTTGGTTTGCAAAGAACCGTTTGCCTAGGGAGGTATGTCAGGAAAGGAGAAAATCATATTGATTTGATCTGTTGCATTACTTGTGTATCTTGAAAGGTGAAGAAATAATTGGCTTTAAAAGACTGGGCTCTGAAAAAATGTTTGTTACTTATGTACTGCTTTACTTCTGTCTTTGATACTGAGCATGATTTTACAATAGGCAAAAAATAGTGTCTGCATTTTTTTCTTGCATCCAACACCTTATTTTCATTAAAATTGTCTCTGTATCCTGTGAAGGGAGGCTCGTCTCTCTTGCTCCCTGCAGTAGAGGGGAAAAAAGATATGAGCTGAAAGAAGTGGAAGGTGAAATGTCAAGTACCTAAGGTATTCCAGTCTAACCTTGGGCAGAGGCCAGTTACTGAACACGGAGGATAATAAGGCAAACTCCAGAGTGTGTTTTTCTAATGGGATGGCTTACAAGCCATGCTGGCGGTGGGCTGTACTCTCACAGCTCTGTTTATTTATAGCTCCCCCCACCCAAATGCTACAGAACAACAAGTATTCTGACAAGTTGGAATGCTAATAGATTACGCAAAAAGCAAATCAATAAAAAACCCGTTCCAAAATGTCTGTCTTCCCCCAATAATTAGGTAGGAAACGGGAGAATGGGGCTTCTTTTTCACATCTAATGAGATTTAGAGATCAGGAGGGCAGGCAGGGGTGAAGTATATGCCTTTTGACCTGATAGGTAGTTACGGAGGGAGGGATTCAGTTAGTTCTAGAGGCTCCAGCCAGCACTGGATATTTATATAAGTCTATTCTTCTGGTCAGTGCCTTTGTGCCCCCTAATTCCTGTGGTTGGGTGGTCTTCAAAACCAGCTCTCTGTATCATGGTCTTTAAATTTTGAGGTACTGCATGTTCCAGCCAACAATAGAGCATCTGTGTCCTGGCTCTTTAAACATGGCCCTGTCTGGTCTGTCTTTCCTCAATGAGTTTTCATTTGGCAAAAGCTGTTCACTGTATAGACAGATGGGGCCATATTGGATACACGAGCTTCTATAATAATCAGGGGCAGCTGCTTCAGGTAAATGCAGTTTGTGGATGGCAAAGGAACACCAGATTATGCTAATTTTCCCCAAATAACTTTTTTAAAACTCTTGTAGCAAAGCAGAGTCCTCTGTTTTGCTTCTGAAGCAACGACAATGGTAAGAGTAATGAGAGTAACCGGTCTGGGTTGTGTCTTTCCCCTCCTCCTTCCCCGCCCCCCTCCCGTGACTGCAGTCTTGCCAGATTTTGAAGGATAGCCCAGAAGGCAGAACACACCTAAGTGGGGGACGCAATCTGCTTGTTTATTCTGGTTCCTGTAAACTAGCACCATGTTTTATGAGCTTCCAGCACAAAAACATGGTGTAGCACCCAAAATGATAGACCACGAAGTGTACTTTTTAGTTATCTCTTCCTGTGACTTCAGCCTGGCACAACTGAGGGAGTCTCTAGGCAGTCCTGAGGCCTGAGTTCTAATCTTAGCTCAGTGACAACTTGTTGTGTGAGCAGGGGCGCAGGGGCAAAGCAGTCACTAGGATCTATTTATTCATCTTTCAAATGGGGCAAGGTGAGTTCACAGAGGTACTACTGAGGATGCAGTTAGTTAATGCAAGTGCTTTGAAGAAAATGTGTAAATCTTTACACAAAAGCATTGCATAACTCAGTAATTTTTCAGTGCCTCATTCAGTACTGGAGATAGTTTCTTTACTAAACAAATCCCTGTTTATATTTACAAAAATCCTAAATGCCATTTGTAGGAACAAATTTTAGTGTGATCAGTCCATCCATTTGCTGGCCCTGAGTATGTCGCCTGCAGTATATGAAGTGACGCTTGCCCCTAGATTTTCCTGTAAGCATTATTCTTGTCTCTTTCCTATGTGCTCTGCCTTTTTACCATTAGAATAATGCTGCTCAAAGTGTGGTCTTTATGCCACCTGCATCAGAATCACTTGTTAAAGTGTGAGTTCCTGAGCCAGTGCCCCAAGAATCACACTAAGAAGGTGTGATGAGGACCCCTGCAATATAAATTTTCACACTCAAGTTTGAGACCTACAGCGTTAAGCTTGCCTAGGGCAGAGGTGAACCAGTAAGCTCATCGTTTTTTGCCTTTATCTGTCAGTCTAAAGATAAGTGCTCAGCAAACATGGACAGGCTAACTAGTTTATGTTATTGCATATTTCTCCCCCTTATTTCTCACAACAAGCGTGGATTGCCCCATTTTGTGCAAACTCATATAGTTACAGGACAGGGGAGGGATAATACTGTGCGGTCCTTTCGCTCAGATTGGTACATGTAAACCGAAGTCTTATTTCTCTCTTGCTCTATGACCTGGGGGCCATTTTTAATCTGTGACGTCAGAGTCAGAGTCGGGCAGGCTTGCATCAGCAAGCTTCGAAACCTCTTCACCACAGCTCCCAAAGCAGTGGTTGTCAAAGTGTGGTCCCCGGACCTGCAGCATCATTATCACCTGGGAATTTATTAGAAATGCAAACTCTCAGCACCCTCCTCCCCACTAGACACTGAATCAAACTGGAGTGTGCTTAGCAAGCTGTGTTTTAACAAGCCATCCAGGGGATTCTGCTGCATGTTGAAGTTTGAGAACCACTGTCCTAAAGCATTTACTATCTCGAAACTGCCTTCTCTCTAAACCTTGAGGCAACTGGAGCAGTAAAGGGGAGTTGATTTGAGCAGGAAAATATGGAGATGGCAAAGTGGAATGAATTACTTAATTGTAAAGATCTTATTTAGGATATTTACGCTTGAGGGAGATCAGATCTTTAAATAGCAGCTCTCCTGAAAGTGGCTATAAATACTATACACACACACACAATTACAACACTCAACCACATATGTATATGTGTATGTGTGTATATATATGTATGCATATATGGGCACACACATATAATTATATATGTATTATATAATATATGTAATACTTTATGTATTATATAATATACATATATAATTATATGCATGTAATTAAAATAACCCTTAGAAAAGAACAGAAAAAGAGTAGAGACATTTAGGCACTAACAAAAGTCCAAGCAACAGCAATTGATAAAAAAATGCAGGCAAATAAACAAACGACGTATATACCAATAAGCAGCTTCAGATTATATGCATTCTGGGGTCTCGAGAGAATTCACTAATGATTTCACTAAGGCAACGACAACTGGAAGTCCTGACAAAACCCACTTGGGTATGTACCACATTTTGCTTTGTCAGCATTTTGCATGATGGTGGTATTCCAGCAGGCGCATTCACTAGCCCTTGTCCGCCCACCACCCCCTCCCACCAAGGAAGGAAAAGATTCCATTTCTAGGCGTAGGTGATATCAGAGTTAACAGAATATACTTTTTTAAAAAAGTCCTTTTTATAAATGGATCGTCCTCAGCGCTTCATGCTGTAATTCAAGCCCCTGGTGTGTAACACATGACAAATGTTGCTCCCAAGGCCTACACAGGGCAGCTGGGCCTATGTGGCCTTCAGCTGCCTGTGCTGAGATTTACTAGTTTACAATCTGGCAGTAGGACTGGAGAGAGCAAGCTAGGAGCTTTTCCACAGAAAGGGAGCTTGATATCAAGGCAAATTCCATTCCCATGATGTTTTCTCCTCTCCCATGGTCCTGAGACTAAAGATGGAGAGGCTAAAGTGGCTGAACAGATATTTGACTGGAGGCGCGAACTCCTCAGGGGTGAATGAAAACCTCTGGTTCCTACTGCTTCTGGAGATCAAAGGCTCAGGCTGGCTTGGTCGCTTGGTCAGACGTAAGGCTTAGGAAGCCAAGACACAAGTTGGGAGCATCCCTTTTACAAACCACCTAGTGTCCCCATGATGCATTAACAGGCCCACTCCTGATCCTAGCCTCATGCTGTATCCTAATTGCCAGCCAGTCATTTCAGAAGTTACTGGGAACAAAGCTAAATGCTTCTGTGCAATCCCATCCTGGGGAAAAAGAACTCCACATGCATTTTCTTCACGGACAGCACAGATGTTTTGTGGTGATGAATGATTTTAGGGGATTTTGGATAGGGATTTTGTGTGCTAATGTTCTTTTCCTCGATAGATTTACATACTGTTAACTGGCTTTTCTCATATTTCAATGAAATCTAGGCCTTTTCTTCAGTTCATTTTAATGTACTGTTTCAACCTCTTAAATCACTCCGTGGACCCATACCAAAGAAAGGGGAAACAAAGATTGTCATATGTCAGAGGTCTTGGACATTAGTGGAAAGGTTACTGATCTGGGAGGTAAGGGCCTTATTTATCATCCCAGGACTATCGTTATCTAGTTTGATCATCTTGGAGTCATTGTTTTTCCCTTCTTTGGCCTCAGTTTCCTCATGTGTAAAGCGTAGGCTTTGAATGATATGACCTCTAATATCCACTTCCATCTCTTAACATTCTGTGACTAGTGCATAGTAGATCCTTAACATATGTAATTTTATCATTTGTTGTCTTGACTCTTCAAGAAGAACACTGCGGGCCCATGGTGGATAAGTTTGTCATTTTGCTAAGACATGACACCGAATTTCCTATTCGAGGCTAGAATGGGGGAGAGGGCTGCCTAGCTAGTGAGTGAGCCTAACCAACCACCTATAAGCTTCATCTCAATAGGGTTCTATGTTTTCTCTACTTATTAGATACGGTTCTAGAAAAAGCAATCATGAATTTTGAGATTTGGAAATGTAATCCTTGTTTATGCCAAGGGCCTATGATACAGTATACATGAAATTGAAAGTCACTGCATATGAAAGCCAATTTGATTGTATATTCTTTGTACCTCAGTTTCCTCTGTTAAATAAGGATGCACTGATAGAGGCTTATTTCTCTCTCATGCAAAGCTCATGTGGAGAAGAAAGAAACAGAGACAGCACACCAGCTCTTACCTACCTCAGCCTCTAAATGACACATCACTTCTGTTCATACTTCATTGGCCAGAACCAGTCACAAGCATTAATAGTCTCTGCCATAAGGGATAACTCTTCCTTAAATAGCGTATAGGGATGTTAACAACAACTACAACTACTATTATTTATTTCGAGCCAGACACTTTGCTAAGTGTTGTACATACATTATCTTGTTTAATCCTCACAACCCTATAAGGTAGGAACTATTATCATCACATTTTACAAATGAGAAACTGAGGCACAGAGAGATTAAGAGACTATCTCAGAATCTTACTCCACTGTTTGATCTCTTCTACTGCTTGGCTCTTATTAACCCTCATTAACAGTGGTCACTTCGGGATTGGTATTATATGTGTTCCAAATTTTCTACAATGAAAAACATTACTTTTATAATAGGGGACTAAAAAAAGAGGGAGAGAAAGACTTAAAATAAGGCAAAGCAAATAAGATAAAAACAAAGAATTTCCACAAGTCTTATTTGTAAGGCTTTGTCAGTGACACATATTTTGGATAATTCATTTCATATGAGCTATTAAGGGCCAATAATAACTTAATGTACCATATTCAATTCTACCCCCAAATAAACATTCCAAAACATTTGTGAGTGGACAATGTCTTCAAGATATAAGCAACTACTTTGAAAATTTTAGGTACTGTAGGGAGATATTCTAAGGTAGGTAATATTTTGGAAAGTGCATTAGTTATCTATTGCTGCACAAGAAATTTCTCCAAAATTTAGCAGTTTAAAACAATAAGCTTTTATTATCTCAATATCTGAGCATCAGGAATTTGAGAGTGGTTTAGTTGGGTTGTTCTGGCTCTGGATCCTTCATGAGGTTTCTGTCAAGCTGTCATCCAGGGCTGCAGTCATCTGAAAGCTTGACTGTGGCTAAAGGCTATACTTCCAAGCTCACTCATGTGTCTGTCAGCAGGAGCCTTCAGTTTCTCATCAGGTGGGCCTTTCCATAGTGCTGCTCACAACACAGCAGCTGCATTGAGAGAGAGCGAGTCAGCTTAGCCCAAATAGGGAGTGGGGTTCTGATAAAGTGAAATAGATGATGGATAATACATAATGTGGTTTGGGAGCCAGGGAGGGAACAGTTTAAGTACCTAGGTGCACCCTAGAGGGGACTTACCTTAGGAGGCAGCATGAGAGAAACAGGAAAGGCAAGCAGCAGGTGCTGGAGGGCGCCAAATGGAAAGAAAGTATGAGTACAGAAAGGTTGGGTGAGAGCCAGAGATAACCTAATTCATTTTACGCTTTTGCTGAGGACCTGGTGAGCATGTGTGTGTGTGTGTGTGTTCATGTGTTCATTGAAAAAGAGGGCCCCTCAGTCTTCCTTGTTACAGAATGCATTGCAAAAGT
This sequence comes from Equus przewalskii, assembly GCF_037783145.1. Classification (NCBI taxonomy): domain Eukaryota; kingdom Metazoa; phylum Chordata; class Mammalia; order Perissodactyla; family Equidae; genus Equus; species Equus przewalskii. The sequence continues at coordinate 84,219,434 of NC_091863.1, forward strand.
GCCTCATTTAGAGAAGAATATTGGAAAAGGTTTTCCCCTTCAACCTCCAAGCATGGACGTTTCACACAGCTAAATGCTGGGCACTTCCTAATTGTGTTTTCCACAGCTCTCTTTAGTTAGCGGCGAGTACCAAGTGGGCATTTCTTAAGATACCCAGCCATCTTACCTTTGATAAGAGCAGTTGTATTTCACCCTCAGTGAAAGCATTTTCACTGGGAGCAAAGAGTGTGGTCAAATGGAAATTATTCCTTTTCTTAATAAGAAGAAAGGGTTTTCATATCATTCTTGCAAATCTGTGTTGCTTCCTATAGACTCTGTTTGGCTTTCAGGGGTGGAGGCATCAGGTGCTAAGGAAATCCTCATCTGTTCCAGCACAGTAGAGCAGCCCCCATCAGTTATAAGCCCAAATCCCATGGGCACTCAGGCTCTAGGGTCAGACACTCAATGTGATGTGAAAAAAAGATCCATAATAAATGTAGGATTTTCACGTAGATTTGAATTTGCCTCTCACTTTCCAATCCACTCTGTACTATTGCTTTAAAACAATTTTGGACAGGAGGCCAGTCTAGAAAAACACTACCAAGTGCTAAACAAACCCCTAATCCCTCATTAAGCTACTAGCACTGTAATAGAGCTCATTATTTTTCACCTTCCAATTATTGACTTTTTTAATTAGAGAACATGCTCAAAGTTGAACTGCACCCAGTACTTTCTGCAGAACTTCAAGCCAATTTTGCTATATTAAAATTTTACCTTGTGCCAGAAAGCTTGCAAAATTGAAAGTGGCTTAGAAGGAATTTTCACTCCTTCCTTGTGTGTTCTTTCCTAGGTTCACATAAGAAACATTCACAACTTATGTGACAGGATTTGCTTTGCGTATTGATGGCTAAAAAATTATCGGAGCTCAAAACTCTCTCTCTGTAATCTAGGGATCTCAGGTTACATTTTACTCATTTGCCACCCTAAAATTGGATAGAAATGGGCAGTGCAAGATGTTCAAAGAATAGTGACAAATGAGTGTGATGTGTTTTAACCAGCAACCCAGGTAATCCGATGGACTCTTAAATTTGGGAACCCTTGATTGTGGCAGATGTTTTCAAAATCACGGAAAAGTCACTTCAGTGAATTTATTTTGTGGAATGATGAAAACAATAAATATAGATGAGAAGGAATGCAATTTACCAAATGGAAAAAGATATATATTTAAACCTTAAAGAATTTGTGAAAAAATGTTTTATCTGCATATTGAAAGAATCACAGGACCATGAAGAGGTTATTAAGCTCAGATTCCTGACTCTAGCAGGTGAATGTTTAAATCATCAAAAGCCACATGATAATGATGATAACAATAAATGACAATAATATTTAATACAGGACCTCTGTCCTCATGGAACTTACAGCAAAGCAAGGAATTCAGACGTTAAGTGAATTGTATGTGTCATAAGAATTATAAAAGGCAAGAACAGGGTGCTATGGGAAGTCTAGCATGGGATCCTAATCTCATTCGAGGGATATTGGGGAAGGCCTGCTTGAGGAAGGCATCTTTAACCTGAACCCTGAAGGCCAAGAGAGGATGAACAAAGGGAATGAGAGAAGAGGGCTGCAGGCAGAGGAACTGACATGTTCAAGTACACAATAGAAGTGAAAAGTGCAGGGGGCTGGCCCCGTGGCCGAGTGGTTAAGTTCGCGCGCTCCGCTGCAGGCGGCCCAGTGTTTCGTCGGTTCGAATCCTGGGCGCGGACATGGCACTGCTCGTCAGACCACACTGAGGCAGCGTCCCACATGCCACAACTAGAGGAACCCACAACGAAGAATACACAACTATGTACCGGGGGGCTTTGGGGAGAAAAAGGAAAAAATAAAATCTTTAAAAACAAAGAAGTGAAAAGTGCAGTATGGCTAGAGTGGAGCAAGACAAAGAGTAGACAGAGGTCTGCTAATATGTTCCCTGAGAATAATATCTGTCTTTCCAGCTCATTGTGCTTCTCTCCTTCAAATGCTCTTCCACCAGAACGTGGCTGCCTCCTTTTCATCATTCAGAACCCACCTCCAATATTATTTTCACAGCAAGGCCTTTCTTGACCACTTCGGCCATGTCTTTCTATCACTTTATCATGTTCTTCACTGTACTCATCAGTATCTGAAACTATGTTTTTATTTATGTGTTTCCTTGTTTATTACCTCTCTTCCTTCATTAGAACATAAGCTCATTGAAGGCAGAGACTTTGTCTATCTCATTCACCACTACATCTCCTCTGCTTAGAATAGTGCTTGGCAGAGAAGTATAATTGATATTTGTTAATTGATATTTGGTTAGTGGTTGGCCACTTCTAGTTGTATTGGCCAGGTGGGGGTGCTCAAACCCCTGCCCCATGGCTTTGTATAGCTCCTCAAAGCTTCAGATATGACCGAAAAGCAAATGTAAAGAGAAAAAGATACCACCTGGAATTGAATGATTTTGTGATGAGAATTGTAACTACATACTTTTCAATACGTAAAATTATAAAGCAGAATAAAGACACTTGACAAACTTTTAAACTGTCAGTTAGAACAATAGTTTCATGACAATGGTGAAATATTTAAATTGTCCTTTGTTTGTAATATTTAGATTCATTGTGGCCCTTCATCAATGATACTGGGGAATTCTTACTCTTACTCTTGCTTAAGCTATTACCCTTGGTCTTAGTGCACTCTCCCTGTCTCTTTAGGGAAAGTGCCAAATGTCATAATATAAAACTCCTTAATTATATCCAGTGACATGTCGCCTACTATTTCCCTCTATTTTTCCAGAGGTCGATTCATAGGGGGATCATTATAATTTGTTATAAGTTGTTCTGCACAGAAGCATGTTGGTTGCTACCTAGAATCAGAAGCTCTTCTAAGTGATGACGTCAACAAGTATTTACTAAACATCTACCATGTATCTCACTTTGTTCCCGGTGCTAGGGGAAGGACATGAAAGAACATGAAAGAAAGAGGAGCTCCCCTTTAAGATTGTAATGAGCTGATGAGCCACAGGTAAAGTAAACTAACCTTTAGTAAACTTGGTGGTTTATGCTGTGTATTGTAGGCTTGGCCACTTCTAAAGGAGATCTCTAAGGCTTCACATCTGCCAATTTTCAGCATTTTAATGCTCTTTTCAGCTGGTCCCCTCCTTCCTATGGTCTGACATACCATCCTCCCTTCACTAGTGGCTTTTATTCTGGGTAAATGATCATACCTGGACAGTTTCAGAAAGCCCAGGAAAACAGCTTTGCTCAGTCACAAGCTCAGCTCTCAGCTTTCTCTCCTATTTATTTGAGGGCCGGCATGTTCTTTGGTTCTTCTTTCTTACCTTGTGTGATCTGGGAATGTTTTCCCGTTACCTTTTATGTCTCATATTGCTTCTTTTTACTCCTTCTTAGGGAGTTTCCTCCTTTTTTGTGGCTTTTCTTTTTCCCTTGCAGGTCACTGTATTGCTCTGGGTTTTAGCCAACTTGGCATCTGCTTACCTTTTAAAACAGCCCTGAAATTTGATATCAGATTGAAATTACTTTACTGTGTTGTAACTCTTTTATTTCCTATTAAAACTAATTTCTAAATAACTTCTCCTATAGCCACCTAGGAGCAGGTTAGTACATGGAAATATCCTTTGTGTTTTCCTTATGAGCATTTCATCTAGAGCCAGCGTTTTAAGAGGGTAGAGGAATGAGGCATGCTTATATAGTCCTGTCTTAATCAGCTTGGGCTGCCATAACAAATACCATAGACTGGGTGGCTTAAACAACAGACATTTGTTTTTTACAGTTCTGGAGGCTGGAAGTCCAAGGCTAGGGTGCCAGCATGGTCAGGTTTTGGTGAGAGCTCTCTTTCTGGCTTGCAGATGGCGGCCCTCTCACTGTTTCCTCACATAGTATAGTTGTTAAGAATAAAGACTATGGGGGCCAGCATGGTGGCGCAGGTGTTAAGTTCGAACGTTCCGCTTCTCAGCGGCCTGGTGTTCACCAATTCGGATCCTGGGTGCGGACATGGCACTGCTTGGCAAAAACCATGCTGTGTTAGGCGTCCCATATATAAAGTAGAAGAAGATGGGCATGGATGTTAGCTCAGGGCCGGTCTTCCTCAGCAAAAAAAGGAGGATTGGCAGTAGTTAGCTCAGGGCTAATCTTCCTCAAAAAGAAATGAAAGAAAAGAATAAAGACTATGGAGCCAAATTACCTTTTTTTGTCTCTCAGCTAGCACTTTCTAGTTGTGAATCTGTGGACAAATTACTCAATATATTTGTGCCTTAGTTTCTTCATGTGTAAAATGGGTATAATAATAGTAGTTATCTCATAATTGTTGTGGGTATTAAGTGAGATAAACATATGAATTTCTTGGAACAGTGTCTGGCACATAGTAATTGCCCAATAATCATTGTCATTACTAATATAACTACTGCAATTGTTAATGTGGTCTCTGTTCTAATGTCACATTGATTCTAGTTCTGTTCTGGACTCAGAAGTTGCAAGTGTGAGGTCATCCATCTTTTCCCAGCCGCACATCTTAATCAGGCAGCTGAAATTGGAATGGAACTTGTCTCATGTCTTCCTTGTAGGTGGACCTCTATGGGCATGGCTGGGGTTCTGGTTAAGTAAGAAAAGGACTTGAAGGGGTTGCAGAGTCTGGAACTGGACTCAGTGTGGAGGGTTGGGGTTTACCTAGTGCTATGGTCTGGGTGTTTGTGTCCCCCCGAAAATTCATATGTTGAAATCTTAATGCCCATTGTGATAGTATTAGGAGGTGGGGCCTTTGGGAGGTGATTAGGTCATGAGGGCAAAGCCATCACAAATGGGATTAGTGTCCTTATAAAAGAGGCCTGAGAGAGTCAGCTTGTCCTTCTGCCATGTGAGGATGCAACGAGAAATCTGCAACCTGAAAGAGGGCCCTCACTCAATCATTCTGGCCCCCTGATCTCGGATTTCTAGCCTCCGGAGCTGTGAGTAATAAATTTCTGTTGTTCATAAGTGAACCAGTCTGTGGTATTCTGTTACAGCAGCCTGAATGGACTAAGACACCTAGGGAGGTCAGAAGTAGGAATGGCCAGAGATGAATGTCTGAAGTCAAAGCTTGGGAAGTACAATTGTATCTTCTGAGGGGCAAGTGGAGGTCCTTAAATGAAAAACAAAGCCAAAAGTTTTAGAATCTGGTTGACATTGGAAAGCAGCTAAGAGCAAGAGCCCAAGATGGGACATGAAGCCAGAGGGGGTTCCAGAATCATTTCTGTGAGTGGGACTGAAGAGCTTAAGCTAGTTTTTTATTGATACTGGCTTCCTGAGTGAGCTGGTCTGGTTCCAAGGCCTGGGATCAAGGAGAACAGAAGCAGATGCTGAGTTCCTTCAAGGATGTGGCCAGCTGGAGCAGTGACCATCCTCACTTAAATTCTGGTGCTGCTTATTGTCAGACATTAAAGGCATTCAATGCAAACCCAAGGTTCCTTCAATAAGCAGGTATTGGTCATTTGAAGTTAGCCTTTCCTGTGAAATTGACCATTATACATTTCTTGAGATCTTACATCAAAATATATGTGGCTGGAGACCATTATTTTCTAGGGAAAGATATCTGTGTTACCATTTTCAAATCAATGCTTCATTCACCTTCTGGGGGAATAACCTTTCATTTTATAGATTTAAAAATCAAAACATGCAGGTCCCCTTTCCCCTATTCAATTAGCAAAACAGTAATAAATCTTCCATTAGAACTGATCTCTTGATAGAAATACAGGCTTACCTCTCTTTAAGGAAATTTGACATAAAAAAAAAAAAAACCTTCGTAAAATAAAGTAGTTATAGAGAGAGGAGGATGGCAAACCAAATAGAAGACAACCCCGAAAAGAAACTTAGCAAATCGGCAACACTAATAAACTGCTCTACAAAGGAAAGGACCTAGGGAAGGGATTAGGCTTGCACAGAGGCTGCTCTTCAAACTTTGGACATCCCATTACTTTTCCCAAGAACCCATCTTTTTCAACAATGCTCCTCAGCCAGCCTGTGATCAGTAAGTCAATCAAAGCACAATATTTCTTTACTACAGCTTATAGTGATTTCAAAGCACACTCTACATACACGAGTTGGTCAGTTACAGGGCATCGATCTCGTCACTTAAACAATTCTGATGTCACTTGAACTCACTAGTAAGCATAGTTAAGTTGGCTGACTTACTCCTACAGCTCTCCCAGTCCTCCCTTGAGAACTCCTCCCTCACTCTTATCCCAGGCCAAGCTGACAGCTGCTTCCCTCTCAGCTGCGGTTGATTCTGATGAAGCCAGCTCCATTTTTGCTCCACCCCTTAGTGCAAGATGAACCCTGCTCTCTGTAGAGCCATCCAAACTCCAGCTGAGTAAAGCTTCCTTAGTGCCTTACTCCCTGGGACCTTCCCTAATAGGTCCTTACTCCTGTTGCACATATCGCCCAGTTGCCTGCTCTTCTATTCCTGCCCTCAAACTTTCACACCAGTCCCAAAGGTAGTTTCCTGTAGCCATTTGTAATATCTGTTCACTCACTGACTTATCCTCTCTCCTTTGCAGTCTTAAAGCTTCATATGGCTTTCTGGCATCAACATCCTCTTCAGAGTGACACGTGTCCAGGCAAAGGATCACATCGGGATAAATAATATGGGTAGTGGTTACGAGATCAGGCTGTAAAGTTAAGCCATTCATTCATTCAGTAAAAACCTTTTTATAGAGAACTATAATTTTCATATTTATGTTTATGGCAGGTTATTTAACAATTAGTTAATTTTTATTGTTTTTATTTTGAGTTAATTGTAGATTCAGGTGTAGTTGTAAGAAGTAATACACAGAGATATCATGTGCCCTTTTCCCTCTGTTTCCTCCAGTGGTAAAAGCTTGAGAAATTATAGTACAATCTCAGAACCAGGATATTGACATTGATTCCATCAAGATACAGAGGGGTTTCATCTCCACAAGGATCCCTCATGTTGCCCTTTAATAGTCAAATTCATCTCTCTGTGGAGACGTGTGGCGCTTTTATAGTCATACAACCCCTGACCCTGATCTCTGGCAGCCAAGAATTTCTTCTTCATTTCTATCATTTTGTCATTTCAAGAATGTTATATAAATGGAATAATACAATGTGTAACCTTTATTATTGCTTTTTTCACTAAGCATAATTCCCTAGAAATTCATCCTGGTTGCTGTATATGTATCAATGCTTTGTTCTTTTTTATTACTGAGTAGTATTCCATGGAATGGATGTACCACAGCTTGTTTAACCATTCACCTGTTGAAGGACATCTGGGTTGTTTCCAATTTTTGGTTATTACAAATAAAGCTGCTGTTATGGGCTGAATCATGTTACCCAAGCTTCATGTGTTGAAGTCCCAACCCCCGATACTTCAGACTGTAACTGTATTTGGAGATAAGGTCTTTAATGAGGTAATTAAGTTAAAATAAGGCTGTTAGGGTGAAACCCCAATCCAATGTGCCTACTGTCCTTATAAGAAAATGAGGAGACGCCAGAGGCACGTGTGCGTAGAGGGAAGAAAGACGACCATGTGAAGAGGCAGCAAGAGGGTGGCCATTAGCAAGCCATAGAGAGAGGCCTCAGAGGAATCAACCCTGTTGAGACCTTGATTTCAGACTTCAAGCCTCCTGAACTGTGAGAAAATAAATTTCTGTTGTTTAAGCCACTCAGTGTGTGGTATTTTGTTATGGCAGCCCGAGCAGTCTGATATAGCTGCTATGTACATTTGTATACAGGGTTTTGTGTTAATGTAACTTTCATTCTCTGGGATAAATTTCCCATGAGTGCTATTGCTGGGTCATATGATAGTTACAAGTCTAGTTTTATAAGAAACTGCCAAACTGTTTTCTAGAGTGGCTTACCATTTTACATGGCCACCAGCAATGTGTGGTATGAGTGATGCTGTTTCTCAGTATCCTCATCAGGATTTGACGTGGTTACTAATTTTTATTTTCTGATAGGTGTTTAAAGATATCGCATTATAGTTTTAATTTGCATTTCATTAATGGTTAATGATATTGTGCATCTTTTTATGTACATATTTGCCGTTTCTGTATTCTCTTCGGTGAGATGTCTGCTTATGTCTTTTGTCCATTTTATATGTGGGATGCCTGCCACAGCTTGGCGTGCCAAGCAGTGCCATGTCCGCACCCGGCATCCGGATCGGCGAATCACGTGCCGCGAAGCAGAACGTGCGCACTTAACCGCTGTGCCACGGGGCTGGCCCGTTTTGTCCATTTTCTAAATGAATGGTTTGGTTTTTTATTGTAGAGTTTTGACAGTTCTTTAAATATTCTAGATACTAGTCCTTTGCTGTATATGTGGCTTACACATATTTTCTCCAGTTCTCCAGCTCATTTTTTTGATCCTTGTAACATAGTCTTACAGAGCAAAAGTTTTTGATTTTGAGTAGGTCCAATTGAAATTGGATTGTCTATTTCTTCTTGTGTGAGTTTTGGTAGTTTGTGTCTTTCAAAGACACATTTCATTTCATCTATGTTGTCAAATTTTCAAGCATAGAGTTGTTCATAGAATTGCCTTGTTATCCTTTTAACAGATGCCACTTTATTGTTTTCTGATTCTTGTTCCTCTGTTCATCTTTTTTTACCTACCAGTGGGTTACTTGAACATTGTTTTAGGAATCCAGCTTGATTTATTTATAATTTTTTAAGCACATTTCTTTGTATAGTTTTCTTAGTGGTTGCTTCTGTATATTACAATATACATACGTAACACATCACAGTTTACTAGTATCAACATATTACCACTTTGAGTGAAGTATAGAAAACGTATTTCTATTTAGGATTCTTTGTCTTCCTCCCTTTTAAATATAATTATTTTTTCACAGTTATACATTGAGCACCACATCAGATGGTATTATAATTTTTGCTTCAACCATCAAATATGACTTAATAAATTTGAGTAGGATAATCTATTATATTTATCCTTATTTTTCTTCATTCCAGTGTTCTTTTTTCCTTTCTGAAGTTCCAAGTCTTCTTCTATTATCATTTCCTTTCTGTTGAAAGAATTTCATTTAGCCATTCTTTAAGAGTACATTTGCTAGTGGCAAATTATCTTAGTTTTCCTTTGAGAAAGTATTTTTCCTTCATTCTCAAAAGATATTTTTGCTGTATATAGAATTTGCAGTTAACAATTCTTTTATTTCAGCATTTAAAAAATGCTGTGCCATTTCCTTCTGGGCTCCTTGGTTTCTGATAAGAAGTCTACTGTCATTCGAATTGTACTTCCCCTGTGGGTAATCTGTCATTTCTTTCTGGTTGCTTTTAAGATTCTTTCTTTGTCTCTTCTTGACAGAAGTTTAGTTATGCTGTGTCTTAGCATGATTTTTTGTTGGATTAATCTTGTTTGGAATTTCCTCAGCTTCTTGAATTTGTAGGTCTATGGGGGCTTTTTTTGCCAAATTTGGGAAGTTTTCAAACTTTTTTTTAATATGTTTTCAATTCGACTCTCACTCCTCTGCTTCTGGGACTGCAATGATATGGACATCAGCTCTTTCATTTTTGTCCTGAAGACCCCAAAAACGTTAATTTTTTTCGTTCTAGTTTTCCTGTGTTGCTTAGATCTGGAAAATTCTATTGATCTGTCCCCAAGTTCACTGGCTCTATCCTCTGTCAGCTCCATTCTACTTTTTAGCCCATCAGTGAGTTTTAAATTTCACTTATTGTATTTTTCATCTCTGTAATTTTCATTTGGTTCTTTTTTATAACTTCTATTTGTTTGCTGAGATGTTTTATTTTTTCATTTGTTTCAAATAATTTGTAATTGCTTGTTCAATCATTTTTATGATGATTCCTTTAAAATCTTTCCAGATATTTCTAACATCTGATTTATCTCAACGTTGGCATCTGTTGATTATATTTTCTCATTCATGTTATGATTTTCCTGGTGCTTTGTGTGACAACTGATTTTCTATTCTATCCTGGACATTTTGGATATTATGAGACTCAATGCTATTTAATTTTTTTTTAGCAGGTATTCTGTTGAGGTGTAGCATGAGAGGTGTGTGGGGGTATATGTTCAGTTTCATACTTGGCCCCACTGATACTATCCAGGAAAAGTGGATTGCTGACTCACACTGCCTCATTGCAGATGGCTGGGGTAGAAGATCAGCTCCATGCTAGGCCCTGCTGGCACTTTCCAGTGAAAGTGGGACACTGAATCACTACCTCATTGCCTTCAGGTGGGGGTATAAGATCAGCTCCCCACTGGGCCCCACTGGCCCCCATTTCCGGGGGAAATAGGCTGAGTCACACTGCTTTGTTGCTGCAGGATGGAGGCCAGAACATCGGTTCTCACTGGGCCCTACTGACAGCAGTGGAGGAAGAGGAAGTGAAATGCCAGCTAACTCGGCCTTCATCTGCCTTGTTCCATCTTATTAATGCTGGATAAGTGTTGAGGCTCAGGTCTGCTGACACCAGGGCACCTGGGAGGTGGAATGCTAACTATCCCTGTTTCACACCACCTCATTTAGTCTTATCCCTGCCAGGTGTGTGTGGAGGTTCAGATCCCCACTGGGTGTTTCTGGCACCAGGGATCAGGGAGAGAAGAGTGCTTACTAGCCCCAAATTGCAACGCCTCCTTCAGTCTCATTGATGTCAAGGAAGGGTGAAGGCTCAGCTCTCCACTGGACCCCAATGACACTACCCTGGCAGGAGAATCAGAGCACTGCATTCTTCCCTTGGGCAGGGTATGGAGGAACAGCTCCTAACCTGGCTCACCAACATCACTAGCTGGGGGGAAATCATGGATTTGCCTGCTTCCTCCAGGCAAGAGATGGAAGATGAGTTCCCCAATCTGCGCTCACCAACATCACTGGGCAAGGGAATCAGAGTCCTCCATTTTTACCATCATGAAGCTTATAGTCTAATGGGAGAGACAGGAGATAAAGAAGTAAGTTAAAACAAGTATATAAATGCAACTGTGGTATAGTTACTAAGGAAGAACGCAGAGTCATAAGAGAAATAATAGGGTTTTTGAGGAAGTTACATTTAAGACCTTGAAGGATGAGAAGAATCCAGTAACATGAAGGTGGAAGGGAAGGTGTACCAAGGAGAGGAAATAGTAAGTGAGATGGCACTGTGGCAGAAAAGAATCTGGATAATATTCAAGAAAGTGAACGCAAGTCCAGCCTATGGAGAAATCGAGGTGTCTGAGTAACGAGCGGTTGGGGCTAGAGAGTCAGCAGGTACCTCATGAAGGATCATGAGCGCTATGTGAAGGATTGGGGGGTTTTGTCCTACGTGCAGAGAGAAGGAATTAGAGTTTTAAGAAAGGCAGGGATCTATTTTGATTTAACCATTACGGAATGATTAGCCTGGCTGCTGTGAAAAGAGTCCATTGGAAGAGAAGAGCAGAACAGTGAGACCAGTTAGGAGGCTGCAGTAGAAATCGAGATGAGAGACGACAAAGACTTGTAACAGGGAGGTAGTGTGTAGATGGAGAGAAGTGGAAAAATTTGAAATAAAAGACATACCTCATCTGTCAGTAGGGAATGTGTTTCTAGAAATCACATTAACTGCAACAGCATTATATGAACTCACAGCACAGTCCCTATGGAGAGGGACGATATTTCCTACTATCAACATACAAGTAGGGTTTACTGACTTCTGAATTTACTTTCTCTGTATTGTTTGTGATAATTCTAATGGTGATGTAGCTAGGCCTAGAAATGAACCCAATCCATAGAAGACTACACCTCTTCAAGCTGCAAACATACTGTGTGTACTTTAACCATCAGAATAATCCCATGTCAATTGTCTTCAGAAAATAGCAAGACTATTTTCTGGGTATCGAAAGATCTGTAGTAAGAAGGAAAAAAAGAAAGCAGGATTATAGAACACTGCTCAGCTCAGAATAAGTCCTCAATAAATATGAGCTGATATTAGGCTACGTTTAATTCAATTTATTTTAGTGAAAATGCCTGTATTTTAAAAGCTTAGTTTAAATGACAGGAGTAATTTGCAAATCCATAAATATTTGGAGCAGGGTTTTTTCTTTGTCATGTGGTTAATTATTTATTTTATGAAAACGTGTCTGCATATATAATTAAAAGCTTGATAGATAAGCTGGGCATTAGAGAAATTTAAATTTAACATTTTATAAGCCAAACATCCCCTGAAATTCAATCGAAATGAAACTATGGTCTTTTATACTATGTTCTTCAATAAGCACATAAGGATTCCTGGTAAAAATTATTTCTCAAGAGCCAGCTGTATCAGTCAGGACTCGGTCGTAGGAAATAAAAACCATTCTCCCTTTCTAGCTATTTAATACGTGGAATAGGGGCCTCCCCAAATATTGGCTGGGCTAGAGGAATGAGTTCTAAACTGGGCCTCCCGAAATGAATCTCAGAATAACCCTGAAGAACTGGTCAGAGGATAAGCTACCTCTGCTCACATTGCGAAGGCAGGAATCAGGAACTCCCCGCTGGAACTGCTGAGTTCAAGGACACAGCCATGGCTGTGCTTGAGGGATCCAGAAGCCATCACTACTGCAGCTACCTGCTTCATCATGAAGCTGTTGCCAGAACATTCGAGGTTGCGTCCACCCTTCACCCCAGTACAACTGTCTCTCAGCACCAGCTAAGCTACAGATGCTAGAATGCTGCTGCAGAAAAATCCAAGGTCTTCAAGACTGCTCACCAGTGACAACCAACGTAGCAAGAAAATGATCCTCAAATCACTTCTGCCTTCTAAATCTCATGAAAGTACATCTAATTGGTGAAACCTAATTTGCATCCAGAAACATAACTGTATGGGAGTCTCAGAAATGTAGATTTTATTTTCCCAGGCTAAGTAGTACGGGAAGGCATACTAGAAGGAGGTGAGAATGGGTGCTGAATGCAATTCACCATATTCACCATCTCTTTTGCTACTAAACATTGTACATATTTGTCTTTCCATACTTACACTTTGAAACAAAAAAAGCAATGACAATATGGTAATGCCTAACATAATGCAACTCTTTCTGGTAAAAACAAAACTGTATCCATCTTCTTCCAAAAAGGGGGAGATCTGGAGTCTCATCAGTAACCGAATCTATCTCTGCATGATGTTCGTTCATCATATGGTTTTGTCACAATCCCACCTGGAGATACTGTAACTTAAAGACGAAAATAAACTTAATTACTACCAACACATTTTTACATAAAATAGTTGAGGAAAGGGAAAGGAAAAAATATGTGTATGTTTGTGTGTGTGTAAGCAAGGCAGAAAATAGGATGGCTATTACAGTTCTCGTTTTGAAACTGGTTACAAGACCATGTCTCCTAAGTATTTGTAAATTGCTTCTTCCTCTATCCTTTCTGCGTTCTTTTGCTCTCAGCTAGCGCCTCTGCAGGGCGGGGCTGTTCACTTTGTGAGGTGACCGACAACTCTTCCTGAGGGGCTTGGGTCCTCCATGGTTCTGCTGGTATTGGGTTACTGCAGTCTTACATAATTTTATTTTTTTTCCTAGACTCTGGGAGCACACTCTCATCACTGGTTCACATATAGCCTTCCTCTATTTATTTATTGGTTATTAATTAACTGTAGTTGTTTTTAATAATGCAATAAACATTCTCAACTCAACCAGCCAAAGCAAAATCTATGACCTTGACAATAACCCTTCCCAGCACAACATTTCCCTCCATCTGAAGTGGCACCAACCTGCTTCTCCTTTTCATGATTCCCTTGTTCCATTTTAATAAAGTCCTATTGCATGGAAATATATTCCTGAAGAGTATACTTTAAATTTTTGTTGTGTTTTAGTTTATGGAATGGATATCATGCTGCATGTAATGTTGATGATTTATTTTGACTTTTTTACTTATTAGTTTTCTTAAAATCGTACCTATTGTGTGTTGCTGTAGTTCATCCATTTTGACTGGTGTATACTAATCCATTATGTGTTTATACCACAGATTATTCATCCTCTCTGTCATTGATGTGTGTGTGTGTGAGCATGTGTATGTAAGAATGTTATACCCTTATCTTAGATTGGCATCTTCATCATTATGTAATTTTGTCTGTTGTTACAGTCTTTGTTTTAAAGTCTATTTTGTCTGATACGACTATTGCTGCTGCAGCTTTCTTTTAATTTCCATTTGTGTGGAATATCTTTTCCATCCCTTCCCTTTCACTCTGTGTGTGTATTTAGATCTGAAGTGAGTCTCTTGTAGACAACATATAAATAGGTCTTCTTTTTCATGCATTCAGCCACCCTATGTCTTTTGATTGGAGCTTTTAGTCCTTTAACATTTAAAGCAATTCTTGATAGGTGTGAACTTATTGCCATTTTGTTAGTTGTTTTCTGATGGTTTTGTAGTTCTTCTCTGTTCCTTTCTTCTTTTCTTGCTCTCCTACCTTGTGATTTGGTGGTTTTCTTCAGTGATATGTTTGGGTTCTTTTCTTATTATTTTTTATGTACCTATTGTAGGATTTCGGTTTGTGGTTACCATGAGGTTCTTACATATCGACCTATACATACAGGAGTCTATTTTAAGGTGATGGTTGCTTAGGTTCAAATGCATTCTAAAAGCACTACATTTTTACCCACCCCTACGTTTTATGTTTTTTACATCATATTTTGCATTTTTTAATTTCATGTATTCCTTAACAACTTATTGTGGTTATAGTTGATTTTATTACTTTTGTCTTTTAACCTTCATACTAGCTTTTAAAGTGGCTGATCCCTTGCCTTTACTAAATATTTGCCTTCACCACTGAGTTTTTTCTTTCATATGTTTTCTTATTTTTAGTTATGACCTTTTCTTTTCTACTTAAAGAAGACCTTTTAACATTTCTGGGAAGGCCAGTTTAGTGGTGATGAACCTCTTTAGTTTTTGCTTGTCCAGAAAACTTTCTCTCTCCTTCAGTTCTGAATGATCACCTTGCCAGGCAGAGTATTCTTGTTTGTAAGTTTTTGGTTTTGTTTTAGCATTTCGAATATATCATACCACTCCCTTCTGGCCTACAAAGTTTCTGTTGGAATATCAGCTGATAGTCTTATGGGGATTCCCTTGTATGTGACTGGCTATTTTTTTTAATTAATTAATTAATTAATTAATTTTTTGTTAAGGTTATAAAAGTTAACATCCTTGTGAAATTACAGTTGTACATCATTATTAGTCATGTTGTAGGTACACCACTTCACCCCTAGTGCCCTCCCCCCACCCCCCTTTCCCCTGGCAACCACCGATCAGTTCTCTTTGTCCATTTGTTAACTACCACCTATGAGTGGAGTCATACAGAGTTTGTCTTTCTCTGTCTGGCTTATTTCACTCAACATAATACTCTCAAGGTCTATCCATGTTGTTGTGAATGGGACAACTTTGTCCTTTTTTATGGCTGAGTAGTATTCCATTGTATATATATACCACAACTTCTTTATCCAATCATCAGTTGCTGGGCACTTAGGTTGGTTCCATGACTTGGCTATTGTGAATAATGCTGCAATGAAGATAGGGGTGCATGGAACATCTGGAATTGCTGATTTAAGGTTCTTAGGATATGTACCTAGTAGTGGGATGGCTGGGTCATAAAGTATTTCTATTCTTAACTTTTTGAGGAATCTCCATACTGTTTTCCATAGTGCCTGTACCAGTTTGCATTCCCACCAACAGTCTATGAGGATTCCCTTTTCTCCACAGCCTCTCCAACATTTGTCACTCTTGGTTTTGGATATTTTTGCCATTCTAACAGGTGTAAGGTGATATCTTAGTGTAGTTTTGATTTGCATTTCCCTGATGATTAGTGATGATGAGCATCTTTTCATGTGTCTATTGGCCATCCGTATATCTTCTTTGGAGAAATGTCTGTTCATGTCCCCTGCCCATTTTGTAATTGGGTTATTTGATTTTTTATTGTTGAGTTGTGTGAGTTCTTTGTATATTATGGAGATTAACCCTTTGTCGGATAAATAACTTGTGAATATTTTTTCCCAAATAGTGGGCTGTTTTTTTGTTTCAATCCTGTTTTTCCTTGGACTGGCTATTTTTTTTTTCTTGCTGCCTTTAAGATTCTCTCTTTATCTTTAACTTTTGCCATTTTAATTGTAGTATGTCTTGGTGTGGATCTCATTGGGTTCCTCTTGTTTGGCACTCTCTGTGCTTCCTGGATTGGGATGTCTGTTTCCTTCCCCAGGTTTGAAAAATTTTCAGCCATTATTTCTTCAAATAAATTTTCTGCGCCTTCTCTCTTTCTTCTCCTTCTGGGACTCCTATAATGTGAATGTTAGTAGGCCTGATGTTGTCCCAGAGGTCCCTTAAACTATACTCATTTTTAAAAATTCTTTTCTTTGTGGTTGTTCTGATTGGATGATTTCCACCATTTTGTCTTCAGGATCACTGATCCTTTATTCTGTATTGTATAATCTGCTGTTGATTCTCTCTAGTGTATTTTTCATTTCAGTTATTGTGTTTTTTAGCTTTGATTGGTTCTTTCTCATATTTTCTAGCTCTTTGTTGAAGTTCTCACTGTGTTCCTCCATTCTTCTCCTGAGTTTGGTGAGCATCTTTATGATCATTACTTTGAACTCTTTATCAGGTAAATTACTTACCTCTGTTTCATTAGGGTTTTTTCTGGGGTTTTATCTTGTTTTTTCGTTTGGAACATGTTTCTTTGTCTCCTCATTTTGTTTTATATTCTAGTGTTTTTTTCAATGAATTAGGCAAAACAGCTACCTCTGTCAGTCTTAAACGAGTGGACTTATGTAGGAGTGTCCCCTGTATAGACTGTGTGTGTCAGGTGGCTTTGGTAGGCTGGCTGGATCAGGCCAGGGGAGTCTGAAGGTGCACTGCATTTAGGCTGCATTGGAAGGACAGCTGGGGCTGAAGCAAACATAGAGCAGGGAGGTCCCAGTGTGCTCTGCCCTGATGCTGCCATGGTGGAATGGCCAGGGCTGAGGCGAGTGTAGGTGGGGGGACCTGAGGTGCATCACACTGACGTCACCTCGGGGGCACAGCTGGGCCAGGGGCCTGGGGCATGCTGGGGCAGACTTAGCAGGCTGGCTAGGGTTTGGACTGTGCTTCCACTCACACTTTCAAGGTGGAGGGAGAATGCAAAAAATGGCTCTCACTGGTGCCTCCAACCCTGGAAAGAGTTCCAGCAGTTTCTCACCCACTTAGCAGATGCTCTAGGGTTAGTAAATGGATGTCCTTCTCATATAGTCTAGATGCCCTTTAAACCACTTTTGGTTGGGGCTGGCCTGGTGGCGCAGCAACGAAGTTTGCACGTTCCACTTCTCGGTGGCCTAGGGTTCACCGGTTTGGATCCTGGGTGCGGACATGGCACTGCTTGGCAAACCATGCTGTGGTAGGCATCCCACATATAACGTGGAGGAAGATGCTCACGGATGTTAGCTCAGAGCCAGTCTTCCTTAGGAAAGAGAGGAGGATTGGCAGCAGATGTTAGCTCAGGGCTAATCTTTCTAAACGAACAAACGAACGAAACAAAAAAACTCCAGATAAACCACTGTTGGTGTGGTTTTTTTTTTTTTGTATTTTTTTTTTTTTTGCTGTGTCCCATTACCTTGTCTTGTTCTTGATTTTAAAAAGAACACTTCCAAAGTTTGCTCATTTAAAGTAATGCTAACTTTAGGATTATTTTACAGATTCTTTTAATCAGGTTAAGAAATCTCCTCTTCCATTTCTAATTTAAAAAGTTTTCTTTTTTTGTCATAAGGCTTTTAAATTTGATCAAAGACTTTTCATATCTACTAAATGATCATGTGGTTTTTCCATATAAACTCTTTAATATAGTAAAGTGCATTTATGGATTGTCTAATATTAAACCATCCTTGCATACCTTGGATAAATTCAATTTGGTTATGATATATTGTCTTTTCTGTACACTGTTCTGTTTGATTTCTTAATATTTTATTAGTTTTTCATCTGTATTCATGAGTTAAGAGAACCTATAATCTCAATTTTTCATAATTTCTTTGTTCTGGTGTCAGGGTATATTTGCCTTGCAGAATAGGTTTGATGGTATTCCCTCTTTTTCTATTATCTGAAAGTGTTTGTGTAAAACTGGGATTGTCTCTTTCTTGAAAGTTCAGTAGAACTTGTCTATAAAACAGTCTTCATGTAGTGTTTCCTTTGCAGGTAGATCTTAGCCACTGCTTCAAAATTTTAAAATCGTTATAAGATGATTTAAGATTTAAAATTATTTTGGAGTAAGTTATGGTAAGTTATATTTTTCTAGGGATTTGTCCATTTCTCCAAAGTTTTCAAAAGTATTAGCCTTTGGTATTGATGGCATTGTTTTATTATCTTTTAACATACTATATTATTTGTAGTTATGTCCCCCATTTCACTCATATATTATCATGACTTCTCTCTTTTTCTCTTGATCAATCTTGCAAGGTTTTTTACTTTTGTTACTTTTTTCCAAAGAGAATATCTACTTGTCTTGTATCTTTGTTTTTTATTTCATTACTTTCTAGTCTTCCATTTATTATATCTTTCCTTGTACTTTTCTTGGATTTATTCTCTTGGCTTTCAAATAATTTCTTAAGATAGATAGTTGTCTCATTAATTTTGTGACTTGCTTCCTCTTCATTATAGGCATTTAAGGTTATGAATTTCTCTCAAAACACTTCTTTTACTATGCCCTGGAAGTTATATATTGTTTTCATTATGTTCAGTTCAGGTACCTTTCAATTTCCATTGAATGTTTGGCAATAAGGAGCAAGTGACTGAGCTGCTCATTCTGTTTGCTCATACTGGAGAAACGTTTAATGCTCCAGGTCTCAGTCAAAGTTGACAGAATTATGAGTCACTTGGTAAATGAATCAAACCTGCTCAGTAAAGTGTGGTATAAGTTGCCACCCAATTGAAAGAAGCCCTTAAGTATTGTGCCTCTTTATTTAGTGGTAAGAGCTGTGAGATGCAGACACTTGTCTTCCTCATTGGAGAGAATACCTCAGTATATCCCCGACCAATGGATCTCCAGAAACTTCACTGAGGTGCAGGCCTCTGATGTTCATAGATTTTATTTCCTGACCACCAAGGAATCTGGAGTTCCTGGTCCCTATGTCCCTATAAGCATGATATCATCAATAATAATAATAATAGACTAGCATGATGTCCTGTGGGATGATCAAAGTTCCGGTGTTCGAAATTATAACAGAAAATTGATGTCTCCCTGAAATAAAATAGTGTTAATCTAAGAGCAGTTCCTGATAGATTAGGGAAAAGTGCTTCTGGTCTTTCCTGCTGAGTGGTACAGGGGTCTAAAAGCACTTTCCAGATTGATAACTGCATTCCAGGTGCTGGGGACTGTGCTGATTTGCTCCAGTCTCTTTAAGAGTCTACATCTAAACAGCAGCTGCAAATTGGAGAATCTCACTGATTAAGCTGAAGATAATTCACTGTCAGTCTCTAAGACCTGACTCTTTAGGAAAGGCAAAATAGGCTGCTTAAATGGGAAGTAATAGGAATCACAATCCCTGCTCACATCTTTGATGGTGTCGCCATTCTTTGTGCTCCTCCCAGGAATACAGTATTACTTTTGGTTTACTCTTTTGGTAGAGAGGGAAGTTCCAGAGGCTTTCACTTGGCCTTTCTTTCCATGATAGCCACTGATTTACAGCTTAGAGAGCCAATGTGGGCATTTGGCAGTTGCCAAGTAATAATTCCAATGTATTCATTTGGGAACTGGAGAAATAATTACATGATTGGTTCACAGACCTCCTGAGCCTGCTGTGATGTGGCCAAAATTCCATTTTGTCATCTGACTCCTACGAGCCCCTGCATTTACCAGTAGACCACAGTGACATTCTGGATCCCTATGGATTAGCATAACTCAAAGCCAGTGTCCAATGATCCCTAAAGGTTTTAGGTATTTCTCTTTCCCCAGTATGCAGGTATTCTGGTCAGTGACAACAGATTTCTTTTGGTAAATTTATGAAGAGAGATGTACAGTACATGCTTGTGGTGGTGTTACAGGATCCTCTCTTAAAGGGCTTTTGTTCTATGAATTGTCTCAGGTTTGGGAATTAGGTAAGGGACTATGTTGTATATATCCAGTAGGAATTTAGTAGGTTTCTCATCTATTTTAGTCCAAGGGTGTCTTGAATAATTATCTAGTATCTTAGTCCTATGAAGATCAAGCCATTCTGAGTAATACTCTAGCTCTGCTGCTTATTGCAGTAAGTAGGCTCACTTATATCTGGTGGTTAAGTGCTGCCACTTGGTATCTGCCACTCTTTGATACTATCATTCCCATTGAAATGAGGGAGCCCATTTCAATGGTGGATCTCCTACTTTCATCTCAAAACTACAGAGGGCAGCCACTATGGTGCTTATTTTAAACCTCTTTTTTTGGTGAAATATAACACACATTCAGAAAAGTGTGTAAAATGAAAATGTACAGCTTAGTGAGTTATGATAAAGTGAACATTTGTAGAACAATCATGCAGACTACAAAATAAAGCAATGCCCGCACCCTAGAAATCCTCTTCATGCCACTTTCCAGTCAAATAACTCTCCCTCTTGCCAAAGTATAACTATTATCTTACTTTTTATAATAAGCATTAAATTACATTTCTTTTTAATTTTACATGTTAACACGCATCCTTAATCAGACAAAAATATTCAAACTGTTTTTGAACCTTCTTTAAATAGAAGTATATATTGGGAGTATGTACTATTTTACCTGGTTTCTTTTGCTCATCATTATAGTTGTGAGATTTAGCCAAGTTGTCACATGTAGCTATGGTTCATTGTGATTGTTGTATAGTATTCATTCTATGAAAGTATTACAATTTATCCATTCTGTTGGAAAATGTCTTGGTTATTTTCAGTTTGGTGCTGGTACAGTAATGCTGTAAAGCACATTCTTTGTTAAATTTTCAAAAATTGAAAAAAATTTTTATTGCAGTAACGTTATATAAATTTCAGGTATAGATAATTATATTTTGATTTCTGTGTTGATTACATCATGTTCACCACCGACAGGCTAATTACAATCCATCACCAGACACATGTGCCTAATCACCCCTTTCACTCTCCTCCCTGCCACCTTTTGCCTCTGGTAACCACCATTCCAATCTCTGTCACTGTTTGTTTGTTGTTGTTTTTATCTTCTATTTATGAATGAGATTATCTGGTATTTGATTTTCTCCCTCTGACTTATTTCACTTAGCATAATACCCTCAAGGTCCATCCATGTTGTCACAAATGGCAAGATTTCATCCTTTTTTATGGGTAAGTAGTATTCCATTGTGTATATATGCCACATCTTCTTTATACATTCGTTTGGTTTTTGGCACCTAAGTTGTTTCCAAGTCTTGGCTATTGTGAATAATGCTGCAATAAACATAAGGGTGCATATAACTTTATGCATTTGTGTTCTCATGTTCTTTGGATAAATACCCAGCAATGGAATAGCTAGATCCTGTGGTAGTTCTATTCTTAATTTTTTGAGGAATTTCCATACTGTTTTCCACAGTGGCTGCACCAATTTCCACTCCCACCAGCAGTATATGAGAGTTCCCTTCTCTTCACATCCTCTCCAACACTTGTTGTTTTCTCTAATTATAGCCATTCTGACAGGTGTGCAGTGATATCTCATTGTAGTTTTGATTTGCATTTCCCTGATAATTAGTGATGATGAAGATCTTTTCATGTCCCTGTTGGCCATCTGTATATCCTCTTTGGAGAAATATCTGTTCAGATCTTTTGCCCAATTTTTAATTGGGTTGTCACGTTTTTGTTGTGGAGATGTGTGAGTTCCTTATATAAATTGGATATTAACCCCTTATCATATATATCATTTGCACATATCTTCTCCCAAGGGTTTCCTTTGCTGTGAAGAAGCTTTTTAGTTTGATGTAGTCCCATTGGTTTATTTTTTCTACTGTTTCCCTTTCCTGGTCAGACATAGTACTTGAAAATATGCTGCTAAGACTGATGTCAAAGAGTGTACTGCCTGTGTTTTCTTCTAGAAGTTTCATGGTTTCAGGTCTTACAGTCAAGTCTTTAATCCATGTTCAGTTAATTTTTGTGTGTAGTGTAAGAGAATGGTCTACTTTCATTTTTTTGCATGTGGCTGTCCAGTTTTCCCATCACCAT
The DNA here is from genome assembly GCF_037783145.1 of Equus przewalskii. Lineage (NCBI taxonomy): Eukaryota > Metazoa > Chordata > Mammalia > Perissodactyla > Equidae > Equus > Equus przewalskii. The sequence continues at coordinate 84,241,514 of NC_091863.1, forward strand.
TTACTGAAAGGACTTTCCTCTATTCATTGTATGTTCTTGGCTCCCTTGTCGAAAATTAGCTGTCCATAGATGTGTGGGTTCATTTATGGGCTCTTGATTCTGTTCCATTAATCTGTGTTTCTGTTTTTGTGCCAGTATGATGCTGTTTTGATTACTGTAGGTTTGTAGTATATTTTGAAATCAAGGAGTGTGATACCTCCAGCTTTGTTCTTTTTTCTCAGGGGTATTTGGCTCTTCGGGGTCTTTTGTTATTTCATATACATTTTAGGATTCTTACTCTGTTTCTGTAAAAAATGTTGTTGAAACTTTAAGAGGGATTTCATTGAATCTGTAGATTGCTTAGGAAGTATGGACATTTTAACTATGTTAATACTCCCAATCTAAGAGCATGGAACGTCTTTCCATTTCTCTGTGTCTTCTTTAATTTCTTTCAACAATATTTTACAGTTTTCGTTGTACAGATCTTTCACCTCTTTGGTTAAATTTATTCCTAGGAATTTTATTCTTCTTGTTGTAATTGTAATTGGTATTGTATTCTTAATTTCTCTTTCTGCTACTTCATTGTTAGTGTATAGAAACGCAACTGATTTTTGTATGTTGATTTTGTATCCTGTAACTTGACCATATTCATTTATTATTTCTAAAAGTTTTTGGTGGATTCTTTAGGGTCTTCTATATATAAAATCATGTCATCTTCAAATAGTGACAGTTTCACTTCTTCCTTTCCAATTTGGAGCCCTTTTGTTTCTTTTTCTTTTTCTTGCCGGATTGCTTAGGCTAGGACTTCCAGTCTAGTTAAATAAGAGTGGTAAAAGTGGGCAACCTTGTCTGGTTCCTGTTCTTAGGGGGATAGCTTTCGGTTTTTCTCCATTGAGTATGTTCTTAGGTGTGGGTTTGTGATATATGGCCTTTATTATGTTGAAGTCCTTTCCTTGTATACCCATTTTATTCAGACTCTTTATTATAAATTGATGCTGTATCTTGTCACATGCTTTCTCTGCATCTATTGATATGATCATGTGATTTTTATTCTTCATTTTGTTAATGTGGTGTATCACATTGATTGATTTGCAGATGTTAAACCATACCTGCATCCCTGGAATGATCCCACTTGATCATGGTGTATGCTATTTTTTTTCTATTAAGATTATGATAGTTAACAACCTTGTGAAATTTCAGTTGTACATTATTGTTAGTCATGTTGTAGATAATACCCTCAAAGTCCATCCATGTTGTTGTGAATGGGATGATTTTGTCCTTTTTTGTGGCTGAGTAGTATTCCATTGTATATATATACCATATCTTCTTTATCCAATCATCAGTTGCTGGGCACTTAGGTTGGTTCCACGTCTTGGCTATTGTAAATAATGATGCCATGAACATAGGGGTGCATGGGACTTTTGGAATTGCTGATTTCAGGTTCTTAGGATAGATACCCAGTTGTGGGATGGCTGGGTCATAAGGTATTTCTATTTTTAAATTTTTGAGAAATCTCCATACTGTTTTCCATAGTGTGTATGATATTTTTAATGTATTGTTTTATTTGATTTTCTAGTATTTTGTTGAGGATGTTTGCCTCAATGTTCATCAGTGATATTGCCCTGTGATTTTCTTTTCTTGTGTTGTCATTGTCTGGTTTTCGTGTCAGGGTAAAATTGGCTTCAGAGAATGAATTAGGAAGCTTCCTCTCCTCTTTAATTTTTTGGAAGAGTTTGAGAAGGATAGGTATTAAGTTTTCTTTGAATGTTTGATAGAATTCACCAGTGAAGCTGTCTGCTCCTGGAGTTTTATTTTTTGGGAGGTTTTTGATTACTGTTTCCATTTCCTTACTGATGATTGGTCCATTCAAATTCTGCATTTCTTCCTGATTCAGTTTTGAAGGTTCTCTGATTCTAAGAATTTATCCATTCCTTCTATATTATCGAATTTATTCGCATATAGCTTTTCATTGTATTCTCTAATAATCTCTTGTATTTCTGAGCTGTCCATTTTAATTTCTCTTCTTTCATTTCTGATTTTATTTATTTGAGCCTTCTCTCTTTTTTCTTGGTGAGTATAGCTAAAGCTTTGTCAATTTTGTTTATCTTTTCAAAGATCTAGTGCTTAGTTTCATTGATTTTTTCTATTTTTTTAACATCTCTATTTCATTTATTTCTGCTCTGATTTTTATTATTTCCTCCCTTCTACTGACTTTGGGCTTTATTTGTTCTTCTTTTCCCAGTTCCTTTAGGTGCACTGCTAGATTGTTTATTTGAAATTTTTCTTATTTCTTGAGGTGGGCCTGTATTGCTATAAACTTCCCTATTAGAACCACTTTTGCTGTATCCTATAAATTTTGGCATTTCATATTTTCATTTTCATTTGTCTCCAGGTATTTTTTGATTTCCCCTTTGATTTCTTCATTGACCCAAACATTGTTCAGTAGCATTTTCTTTAATCTCCACATATTTGTGGCTTTTCTGATTTTCTTCCTATAGTTGATTTCTAGTTTCATACCATTGTGGTCAGAAAAAATGCTTGGTATTACTTCAATCCTTTTAAATTTATTGAGACTTGTTTTGTAGCCTAATATGTGATCTATCCAGGATAATCTTCCATGTGCATTTGAAAAGAATGTGTTTTCTGCCATTTTTGGATGGAATGTTCTGTATATATCTATTAACTGCATCTTGTCTAATGTGTCATTTAAGGCCAATGTTTCCTTATTGATCTTCTGTTGAGATGATCTATCCATTGGTCTAAGTGGAGTGTTAAAGTGCTCTACTATTACTGTGTTGCTGTCTATTTCTCCCTTTACGTCTGCTAATAATTGCTTTATATATTTAGGTGCTCCTCTGTTGGGCGCATAGCTATTTACAAGTGTTATAGCATCTTGTTGGATTGTTCCCTTTATCATTATGTAGTGCCCTTCTTTCCTTCTTGTTGCAGTTTTTGTTTTAAAGTCTATTTTGTCTGATATAGGTATTGCTACCATAGCTTTCTTTTCTTTGCCATTTGCATAGACTAACTTTTATCATCCCTTCACTTTCAGTTTGTGAGTGTCTTTAGGTCTGATGTGTGTCTCTTGTATACAGCATATATATGTGTCTCGTTTTTTTTACCCAATCAGCCACCCTATGCTTTTTGATTGGAGCATTTAGTCCACTGACATTTAAAGTAGCTATTGATAAAAATGTACTTATTACCATTTTGTTACTTTTTTTCTGGGTGTTTTAATAGTTCTTCTCATTCCTTTCTTCTTCTCTTGCTCTTGTCACTTGTTGTTTGATGGCTTTCTTTAGTATTATGTTTGAGTTCCTTTCTCTTAATTTTTTGTGTTTTTGTTATAGGTTTCTGTTTTGTGATTACAATGAGCTTCGTATATAATAACCTTCATATATGGCAATATATATTATGTTGATTTTCTCTTAAATTTGACGTCTTGCTAAAAGCTCTACTCTTACTTCCTTCCTCCCACATTTTATGTTTTTCATATCATATCTAACTTCTTTTTTGTGCATGTGTTTTTGTTACTCTCTTATCATAGAAATAGATCATTTTAGTACTTTTGTCTACTTTCTTTTGAAGAAGAACATTAGCCCTGAGCTAACATCTGTGCCAGTCTTCCTCTACTTTATATGTGGGTCATGGCCACAGCATGGCTGATGAGTAGTATAGGTCCACACCTGGAATCTGAGCCCACAAACCTGAGTCGCTGAAGTGGAACCCACTGAATTTAACCACTACACTACTGGGCCAGGCCCAGTGTCTTTTGTCCTTCATTTTAGCTTCATAGGTGGATCTGCTACCTTTACTATGTATTTGCCTTTACTAGTGATTTTATTGGCCTTTTTTTGGATAATTTTATTATTCCTATTTGTGGTCATTTCTTTTCCACTTAAATATATCCCTTTAGCGTTTCCTGTAAGGCTAGTTTCTTGGTGATAAACTTCTTTAGAATTTGCTTGTCTGGGAAACTCTGTAGCTCTCCTTTCATTCTGAATGTTAATGTTGCTGGGTAGAGTATTCTTGGCTGTAGGTTTTTTACCTTCAGCACTTTAAATTTATCATGGCACTCTCTTCTAACCTATAAGGATTCTGCTGAGAAGTCACCTGATAACGTTATGGGGCTTCCTTTGTAGGTAATTTGTTGCCTTTCTCTTGTGGCTTTTAGGATTCTTTGTCTTTAATTCTTGATATTTTAACTATAGTGTGTCTTGTTGTGTGCCTCTTTGGCTTCATCTTGTTGGCTGCTCTCTGTGCTTCCTGTACCTGGCTGTCCATTTCCTTCCTTAGGTTAGGAATGTTTTCAGCATCTATTTCTTCAAATAGGTTCTCTGCCCCTTTGTCTCTCTCTTCTCCTTCTGGGACATGTATAACATGGATATTAGTGTGCTTGATATCCCAGAGGTCCCTTAGACTGTCCTGGTTCTTTTCAATTCTTTTTTCTTTTATCAGTTCATCTTGGGTGATTTCCTGTACTCTTTCATCCAGCTTGTAGATCTGTTCTTCTGTATCATCTACTCTGCTTTTGAGTCTCTCTAGTGAATTTTTCATTTCTGGTATTGTATTCTTCATTTCTGATTGGTTCTTTTTTTATATTTTCCACTTCTTTGTTGCAGTTCTCACTGAGTTCATCCATTCTTCTCCCAACATCAATGAGCATCCTTATGATTATTAGTTTGTACTCTTTGTCAGGTAGATTGTTTATCTCTGTTTCTTTTAGTTATTTTTCTGAGGATTTGTCCTGTTCCCTTATTTAGAATGTATTCCTTTGTCTTCTCATTTTGCCTCTTTCTGCTTATATCTATGTATTAGGTGTATCAGCTACATCTCCCAATCTTGGAAAGGTGGCCTTATGTAAGAGATGCCTTATGAGTCCCAGCAATGTGCTTCCCTCTTGTCAACAGTTCAAAATATTCCAGGAGTATCCCCTGTGTAAGCTACATGTATCCTTCTGTTATGGCAGGATTCCTCTCACTGTAGGCGCCTGAGGAGTCTGGACTGTCTCCCTGGCCAGCTGGTTGTAATGCTTATCTGCGTGTGGCTGCTATGGTCCCTTCAGTCACTTTATCAGGCATGAGGAGCCCCTGCACTGTTGGCTGCAAGGTCTAATAACACATTCCTGTTGCAGTTTTTCTCTTAAGTTAGTAGGTCCCCAGCATGGCTGGTTTCTAGGTTCAAGGACTTGCAATTGCTGTAGGCCTCCACCCTGCAATGCTGTTGCCAACTCTCTTAGGAGTGCAGATGAGTAGGCCTGACCCCAGGCATGGGAGCACCCAATTGTTTCAGGTTTTGGAAGGTGGGGCTGATCCTCTATGTGGCTATTTGAGAAGCACAAGTCTGCTGGAGCTCATAAGCTCCACTGTCTGCAGGGCCACACACCCCATCAACACAGTCCTGACCCCTGCACATGCCCTCACCCACTGAAGTGGTCCCAGTCACCCCACTGTAGTGGCCTCACACACTTCACCAATGTAGGTCCACCTCTTGTGCATGCCCTGCCCTGCAGAGGCAGACCTACTCACTCAGCTGTGGAGGTTCCAGGCACTGTGCCTATGAGGGCCCACAAGTTGCCTGAGACCTTCCAGAGGGGTGGAGTCAGTCCTTAGGGTAGGCTTCCTGCCCTGGCTGAGGTGGAATAAATTGGTGTTCTAGTGGGTGGGGTAGACCCTTACACTAACAGACCTTGGGGAGAACACCAATGGCATCTGCCAGTGTCTGTGTCAGTACACCTGTACTAGGTCATAATAATGGCTGCCACCAATGTTTCTGTCCCTGGGGAGCTGGTCTCAGCCTGGGGAGGTCTCACCTGTCACTGAGATGTACCCAGAGCCTATCAAGGGAAACTCTTCTCAACCATTATTGGTTTTATGTTATTTTATGTGATTGTATGTTACTTTCTGAAATGGGTGAATTTGTGCATGGTCCATTTAAGAGCAGGACTTTTTACCCCTTACCTCTGATGGCTTTTCTTGGGGTATTTACTGTTGCTTTTTAATAGCCAGCAAAGCCAGATATTATGACACTTGTCTCAGTTGTGCTGAGTCTAAAACCTGCTTATTGTGGCAAAGCTCTCCCTGTCAGATCCCCTGCTCCTCCAGGAAAGGCTCACTACCTTAAGATTGCTCCTAGCTGAAGCATCATGGCTAAACTGTGGCTTTTTCCTCTCCAGAAAGGAATTTCTGCCTGTTTCACCTCATTCAGCACTGTCCCTTGTTGTGGGGGTTATTTTTATGCAGTTTTCAGTTCTCTCTCAGGAGTAATTGTTACAAAAGTAGTTGTAAATTTGTTGTGTCCATGGCAGGAGGTGAGTTCAGAGTCTACCCATGCCACCATCTTGACACTGGATCCCTGAACATACTTATGCATGTCTCTCAATGTCCATGTGCATGCTTTTCTGTTGGGTATATAATCAGAAGCAGAATTGTTGCCCTACCTTTTGTTTTCCTATACTTTTGCCTCTCCATGCATCTTTCTGCATATTTTCTTGAAAACTGTACTTTAGTTCATGAGTCTTCTCTTCCTCTGCATCTAATCTCTGTTTAACTCAGCCATTAATTCTTATTCTTAATTATTGCATTTTTTATTTCTGGAGTTTTTATTTTTAAAAATCTGCTGTGGGTTTCCCTGCCCCTGTTTTCTGTTTAAATTTTTCATCAATTCCCTTTTCTTCTAGAAACTAGTAAACATAGTTTTTAAAAAAATCTATGTCTGAAAATTTCAATACCTGGAGTTCTGTGGGTCTGTTTTTATGTTCTCTTGTTTCTTTTATTTATTGTTCAAATTATCTGGTTTGGTTTATATTTCATTATGCCAGATACTGTACTAAAACATTTATTTTTAGAAATAATGTGAAGCTTGAGATAATGTTCTTTTTCAGAAATGGATTATTTTCTGTTGCTTTTGCCAGATGCCTGGGAACACTAGCAATGTGGAATCATCTTGATCTAATATTAAGATTGAGGTTTTCTGTATCACCAAAATGACTCAGAGCTTAGCTGCTATCTATGTGAAAGTTGTTTTACTTTCAATTTATCCTGAATCCTGTGGCGCAATTCTCTTGTGTTTCAGCCCAAAGTGCAGGGGTTTTACCAGGGCTTCTGCCTTGATTGGCCTTGATAAATCACATGCAGCTGTCTGAGCTAGCACATTGAAATTAGAGATTATTTTAGGTGTACCCATTTCTACAAATCCTATTAAAAACTTATATTCTTCCCTTGCCTCGCATTTTTAAATCCATTCCTACACATATTTCTCAGTCACTTTATCTGAAAAATATTGTCAGTTTATCTGACAAAAATTAACAGAATCTTGGAATACTTTTTGCATGTTATCCTTCTCCTCAGAGGTCAGACTTTGAGGGGTGGTAGCACTGTGGGATATTTCAGGAGGGCTGGACCACCTTCATTGACTTATGAGGAGAGGCTTCTTCTGCTGGCAAAGGAAATTCAGTGGACTTTGGAGGTTCAGAGTATTCATATTGTTATGAATTGTCCCAGTTTCTAAGTGTAATATTTAATAATTTTTTCAATTGTTATGTCAGAGGCATTGACCAATTAGAATGGATGTCTGATCAATTAGTATGGGTGCTCATCACTTTCAAGTCTCCATCAAATGTTACCCTCTTAGTGAAGAATGCTATGGCCACTTCATTTAAAATTTCATCCTTCTCCAAACCCTGGCACTCCCTATCCCTCTTACAGTCCTTCCACAGCACTATCACTTTCTAGCATACTATATCACTTACTTTTTTAAAATATATTTATTTTTATTTTCTGTACCCTCACACTAGATTGTAAGATCTTTGAGGGCAGGGATTTTTATTGTCATGTTCACTGGAATAATTGCTCAATAAATATTTGTTGATCAGTACCAAATACTGTATCAGTTAGCATTCATTTATATGAAACAGAACCACTCTGGCTGTTTTAAACAGAAAATGGTTAAATACAGGCAATCAGGTTCTTAGAAAATTCTTATCTAGAAAAGAAGGCTCTAGACTAGGCTTCTAGGAAGGACTCCCAATAAACACTGTCAAACTGGTCCATCAGGGGTACTGCTAACTCTGCTACGTTCAGGAAGGTGAGGAGTGACAACAATGAGGAGACCATGAGTGGAACTTTAAAGTTGACCTTAAGACCACATTGACATGTCTGCAGTCCAGCCATAAGGTATTCACTGCTCTTACAACAACTACCTCTCAATACTCACAGATCTAATGATTGAACCCTGAATGTTGCTGCAGCAAGACCCAAGGTTTTCCACATCTTGCTTTTGGTAATTAGCAATGGCCAAAGTGGCAAGAAGAGTCTCCACCTCACTTAAATTTTCCTAATTTGCATCGCGAACCCTGGAGTTTTTAGTCTTCTAGTATCTCTGTTACAGATAGGCTCCCTAGAAGGCAGAAATGAATGCTGTGTGCCAATTCATCATATCTACTACATCAATTTTACAAAGCAGGGTGTGCCTATATTACATTTAGCCATCTATCATGTGCTCTTATTCAAACATCACTGTTCTCTTGCAAAAAACGGGGGGAGCTTATTATGCAAAGCTAGCATAGTTAAAGAATGCCTTCCTTCTCTCCCTAAGTTGCTTAACAGCTCTGGAAGACTCTTTATGCAAAGATATCTTTCTTGTTCTCTCCATTGTGAAATTACAGTTGAAACCAACTGATAGCAATTGCACTTCCCCCACCTGGTTATGAAAGTGATTATTTGTTAGCAGAGGCATACTAACAGGAGAGGGCAGTGGGAGCGATCTGCCTTGTGAGGAGATTTTATCAGTAACATTGTTTAGAAATGATGGCACATGGTGATAACAAAAAGCAAACTAACTTTTAGTCAATTTTATTATTGTTTTAAAATTCTTTACAGAAAATATACCACTTATTGTCTGCACCCAGGGCAGTTGCTCCACTGTCCCATCCTTGTTACACCACTGTTAGTGTTATTAAGGTTATTATCTCTTAGCATAAGAGATCTTCATCTTGCTCCCTAGGTAAACTGTAGAAAAGAGATTTAAAAACAAAACTGTGAGTTGTAAAGTTAGAGGACCGATATTAAAAGCATAGATGTGGAACAGTGTTTTGGAACTGTGGCTGTACATTAGAAAAAGCTAGGGAGCTCTTAAAAAAATGCTGATCGCTGGGCCCCATCACCATACATTCTGATTAAATCGGTTTGGGATGAGGCCCGAGCCTGAGTATTTTTTAAAAACCTCCCTAGTGATTCTAATGTGCAATCAATGTTGGGAACTACTGTTTTCATACGAGTAAAGCACTTCTGAGGTGTATTTTAAGCTCTAAGTGTGGATGTTTGTAGATGGGGTCGGAGGAACATTCTGCTGCTGTGCATTAAGTGATCAAAGTTTCCTAGAGGAAGGAGCCTTGCTACATGGTATGGGTAGAGCAGCAGGAGAGATTGTTCACGTGGCAGCTTCAGTCCAGTTTTGGAATTGGACAGCTATGAGAAAGCAAACTTCATTGGAAGGGAAGGGGCTGATTGGCAAAGTGGGGAGTAGCAATATTAGAGGGATTTGGAATTCCCTGATTTGTGGCAGCATTCTGAGATTACATATCACATGATCAAGGCAGTGGATTCAACTAACTCACTAGTATTCCCAGGAGTGGAACCCGTCTGGAGCTCTTCCTAAAGTTGAGTGGCAGGGCCAGACTCATATCTAGGTCAGTGGTTATCAACCTTGAATGTACTTTAGGAGTACCTGGGGAGCTGTAAAAAGTACTGATACCCAGGCCCCAACCCTCACAGATTCAGATTCAATCAATCTGGAATACGGCCTGGGAAAATTGATGCTTCCTGTTTTTGTTTTTGCTTTGTTTTGTTTTGTCTCATTTAAAAACTTTCTCCAGGAGATCCAATGCAAAGATAGGGTTGAGAAAAGCTGATCTAGATGGATCACAAAGCCCTGCGAGGATGTCTGTCCCAAATGGATTTTCTACACATTTTTCACAGTGTTGTCCTCCTTTCCTGCAATGTGTTCTATAAGCATCAGACTTCCCTGTAAACCCTACCCAGACCCCAACAATCTTTCCCTCTTACACTAATTTAGTATTCTCCCAAGAATTTGTTACCATTTGACATAGGTAAATGTATCATAACCGGCCTACTTCTCTCCATCCCCACTGCTACCTCTCTAGTCTAAGCCACCATCAGCTTTTGCTTGGATTTCTGCTTCTTCCTTTTCTCCCTCTACTATCGCAGCCACTGAGTGACTTTTAAGATGCAAGTCAGATCATGTCACTGCTCTTCTCGAAAACTCACCAGTGGCTTTTCATCTCACTCAAAGTAAGAGCCAAATTCCTTACTATGACCCACAGGGCCCTACATGATTTGACTTCACTCCTTACCTCTCTGAGATTCTATTACTGCCCCCTCACTAACATTGTTACAGCCACGCTTGTCTCCTTGCTGTTCTCTGAACACACCAAGCAGACTCCCACCTGACAGCCTTTGCACTTTCTGTCTTCTTTGCCTGGAATGATCTTCCCCGAGATTTGTATATAGATCTTTCTACTTTGAGCACCCTATTTAAAATTGCAACTCTCGGGGCTGGCCCCGTGGCCGAGTGGTTAAGTTCGCACGCTCCGCTGCAGGCGGCCCAGTGTTTCGTTGGTTCGAATCCTGGGCGCGGACATGGCACTGCTCATCAAACCATGCTGAGGTGGCGTCCCACATGCCACAACTAGAAGGACCCACAACAAAGAATATACAACTATGTACTGGGGGCTTTGGGGAGAAAAAAGGAAATAAAATAAAAATCTTTAAAAAAAGAAAAAAAATAAAAATAAAAAAATAAAATTGCAACTCTCCCTGCTTGCCCTACACAACCTATTCCCTTGTCACTGCTTTATCTCTCTTCATATCACTTACCAACATGTGACATATACATACCTGTTTATTTTTCGGGGTCTAACTCTCTCCACTAGAATATAAGCCCCATGAGGTTATAGGATTTTGTCGATTTTGTTCAGTGCTAATCCCTGGAACCTAGAAGAGTGCCTGCCACAGAGTAGATGGTCCATAAATATTTTTTTGTTTGAATTAGAAACCAACGACATTGGGTTGTAACTTCACTAGTCAAATATATATGTCTTTTCTCATTTAGGGGGAAAAGGAACTAACACTTATTGAGTATCTATCTGCCAATATGATAAGTGCTTCTCATATGATATACTATTTAATTCTCAAAACAATCTCTAATGAAGTAGGTATGATGATTTTTATACCCATCATACAGACGAGGAACTGAGGCACAGTGAGGCTAATTACTTTGCCCATAGTAATATAGCTCATAAATACTGGTGCTGCTAGAATTTGAATCCAAGTTTATCTGATTTCCAGGCTCATGTTATTTCTGCAAAGGACCACCCCCTCAAACTCATTATTAGAAATGAGTTTAACAAGTGACTTCTTATTTTAATGCTTTTTGGGGAGGGCAGAAAGCAGGGAGGGGGAATCAAAGACAGAAAGAAGAAGTATAACCCTGTTTGGCTGATGAGCTTCAATGGAGCAGTTAGGGACAGCAAGCTCCAAAGGTGACAAACATTTGAAGGGAAGGGCCAGAGTTAGGTGTGTCACCAAAGAATCTTCTCCTTCACAGTTGGACTAATCATTTCGGCTTGGCATTAAGGCATTAACGTATATCCCAGGAGCAAAGGAGAGCCATCCCAGGCCCTCTGATGAGAGTTAAAGGGCCTGGAGCCATGGGCTAGAGGTATTGTTCCTGTGCGCGCACCAAGTTCCATGTGCTGTAGCTTGCGTTTTCCTGCTCCTTGCATCTTAGACATGCCTGAACTTACAAGGGGGAAATGGTGGTGGCAATGGCTGTAGCAGTCTACTTTCTCCCACCTAGAAGAGTCAGACCCTTTAGAGGACCTAAGCACTAAGATTATGGCTCCCTCCACAAAAACTCCAAACTCTAAAATAACTGAAAGAAAGTTTCTAAAGTTTGAATTTTCTCCCATATGACTAAATCAATGCTTTCCCCCACTTATTTGTCAAATACCAACATCTTTCAGGATTTGTTCTTCTTGGAAAGGGAGTAGGTGGGGATAGCCAATTTCTTGGTGCCTTAAGTAGTGCTTTGTGTGCCTTTGGGTAATCTAGCACTGTGGGGGATGTGACTGAAGGGGTCCAATTCCCCACACGAAATAATTTCCCTTCTTGCTAAGAGCTGGACATTCCTGGGCTCTTCTTAGGGATAAAGAAAGGGCTCCTGTTACCATTGAATACTATGTGTATTACAACAACCTATTATCACCTGAGCACCTTTTCAGTTTGCAAATAGCAAAGATTGAAGGGGCTGAAGCAAAGGGAAGGTCCAGTCTGAAGGGTGAGAGGAGAAGTGGGAAAGTTTCAAGTGTGGAGTGCTGCTGGGAAAGAGAAGGCCTAGGTGAGGTGGCTAAATGGGAACCCTTGGAGAGCCAGAAGGCAGCTTGGGCTCCTGAGGGCTAGGTACCAAAAGGAAAGAGGAGGAGAATCAAATTGACCATTTTTGTGAAAGATTCCCCCACCTGGGTCGTGATGCAAGTGGGAGGGCTTCTGTGGCATGGCAACTGGTACTGAAAGGAGGGGTTGAATAGGGCCTTTGTTTCATCTCTATTTCTGCGCCAGCCTAGGAGAACACCAGCGAGGCAAAACTGTGACCTTGTAAGGGGCTGGATCCATAGCTCCCATCACACCACTGATTCTTGGTCCTCACCCTTGCCTGTTCTTCACACCTAACTAGGCGTCAAGTGAGGGTTCTGTGCTCACCAAGGCCCTTAGGGGATAAAGCAAAGCGCATAGGTGAATTGGAGCAAACCTGGAGGGAGAGGCAAGTCCGTAATGCAAAGTTATCAAATAATGAGTTAATTTAAAAAATAAAACGTAAAATCAATAAACCCCAAAAAACAAAATCTGAAATATTTGGATGTCTAATTTCTATCTTAATCAATGGTAACATTTTTGAGAACTCATTCTTTATTCTGTTATTGCATAAATGCTCAATTTCACTGGAAGTATGTTCTCATCTGATCTATATTCTACAACATTGACATTTCTCTTTTCATTCACTCCTAAGCCTATTCTAAGTAAAGACTGCCAACTGTGTCATATTAGCAGTGGCTGTGAAATGGACTATTTTCCACTAGTGGCTAAGATGAGACCAGAATATGGAAAATAGTTTTAGAAATTCAATTTGCAGTAGTTATGTATGAATAATTTATGTGTTCTTACTTTATAACGTAATAATTAAGGTACGATTGATTTATTATAAAAAGTTAAAGTATGTTTAATGATACCACTTTATCTGGACATTTAAAATTAAAATATAAATCAAAGGTATCATTAAAAATAATTTCACCTTACTGTATATTTCAAAGTCCCTGGGTTATTTTATTCCAATGCTCCTAATCTCTTAATTCAGGTAAAAAAAGAGATGACTCTAAAAAGTGACATGATAAATAATTTAAAGCATAACACTTTTATGCCATAATCCTGACAAGAGAAGTGAAAGACGATCTAAAGTGGCAGAGGTTCTAAATTGCTGAAAAGGTGTTAGCATTCTTATATGAAGTTTTGGCATATGAAAGACAAAGTTCTGTTTATTGACCCATTATAATTGAAAGATTTAGAAAGATTCAAAATTGATAATGGTTTTGTTCATCTGGAGTGAATTCATTGGATCACTATTGTATCTAGAGCTTGTGACCATGACAAGGAAAAGAGAAACAAATTTGAGTTCTGGTCATCACATAAGGAAATTGACCCAGAGGACCTGAGAATGGATGTCTGCAATGATTCATGATGAAATGGCAATACCAGGAAGAAAAGAAAGAAAAATATCAAGATCCAAATCCATTCCTTCTTCTATGAAAGATGTATTTTATGTTAGCCCAGCATTCCAAGCATTTTCACCAAATGTGTCTGATTATTATTTTTAGCTTATTAATGATACTATAATAGTAGCTCGTTGCTATTTATCTCCAAGGCATTCTAAATGCTTTGCAGGCACTTTTTTATTATTCTGCACCTTATCCTCGTCAGGTGACAATATTCACCACCCCCTCCTCCCAAGGCAATTTAGAGAGAGAAAAACAGAGATACCAAATGAGGAACAGATGAATAGCAGAACCAGGATTTTAAAAACAACAACAGCAGCAACAGAAAAATTTCTCAGGTTTTCTGCTTCCTCTCCGAGTATGTTCTGCATGGGGCTTTGCTGCTTTGCTTCGACGTGTATGACCTAAAATAACCAGCATGCAGTCAAAGTCCAACAAAGTGAAATTTTATTTTCTGAAAGTTAATTAGTGATGTTTTTGACAAGTGTGAGTTTTCTTTGGTATCTTGATGGGAAGTAAATAAGAGCTACCAAATTCCTAAGATGTTTTATATTCTAAGAAGTAAAGACTTCTATTGGGGGCGGTATGGGGCTGGGTGTTGGGGGCAGTTCTTATTGGAGGCTCATGGCATTTTTAAGCTAAGCCACCTGCCTAAAGCAGGCATTTTTAGAGAGTAGGGATTTGTTATGGACTGAATGCTTGCATCCACCCAAAATTCATATGTCAAAATCTGAACCTCCAGTGTAATGGTATTACGAGGTGGGGCCTTTGGGAGGTAATTAGGTCAGAAGGGTGGAGACCTTGTTAATGGGATTAGTGCCCTTATAAGAACAGACACCAGAGAGCTTTCTCTCTCTCCCTCTCCCTCCTCCTCCCTCTTCCTTTCCCTCTCCTCTTCCCCCTCCTCCTCCGCCCTTTCCCTTCCCTCTCCCCCTCACCACGTGAGGACACAATGAGACCAGGAGGAAGGCCATCACTAAGGACCTGACCATGCTGGCACCCTAATCTCAGACCTCCAGCCTCCAGAATTGTGAGACATACATATTTGTTGTTTAAACCACCCAATCTATGGTATCTTTGTTACAGCAACCTGAATTGACTAAGATAGGGTTTTAAAATTTTGTTAAAAATCTTCGTCTTTAAGTTTTGAGCAGATTACAAGGATATTTGTCCACGATGTGCAATGATAAAGCTACTCCTGGTGTTTGTTCTTGTTCTGTAACAATACTTTCTGGTAAAACATGATTCTTCTTGGTTAAAATATCAGCTATTGGGTAGGCTAAGGAAAATGATGTTCTGGTTAATCCAGCTTTCTGGTTAATAAAAAGTTATGCATATGCTAATTTTCAAATACTGAGACAGCAGTACCATATACTTGACAGTAAATTGATGTTGAGGATACTTAAAATTTTCCCTGGTGATCTAGAATAAACTACAAAATTACACATTGTTGCCAGGCCATCTTAATAAAAAGAGCAGTTTTCCTTGTGCCGCAAATGAGCTGAAGTGATAGCTGAAAGTTTCAATTGCTAGAACGCTGTATAAGAGCGTTCACCCAGAAATACATGGCAATAATTAATTGCCTTATGGAGCTCCCTTTCTTTCAGAATACCCCCAGCTTCTCAGTGCTTTAAAAGTACTCGTCAAAACCAGAAACCTTAACCTACAGCATTGGTTTTTGAATTACAAGTCCAATTTAAAGCATCATTATAGAGACAGTATTGGCTCCTGATGTAGAAAAACCATTTCCCTATGAGTCAGAGGTGCTTATTTAAGCTCTGGATTGCTGCATTTTTGGTTCTATGATTGGGATTTTCTTTTATTATAATGCAGAACGTTTTCTTCTTTTAGTGATAGAAGCCTGAACTCCAATCAATTGATTTTAGAAGGCTATTTATAACTGGCTTTACCCTTTCTGGCAAATGTGCTGATGCTTAGTGATATCTGACTTTTCTTTGACAAGGGGCTTCTTGGTGATTATAAAAATAAATAAATATTGACTTCCTTTCTTTGAGGGCAACAGAGGTTTTCCAATATGAGGCTTATTTTTTTTTCTGCTCTCTTTTGAAACCCAAGTTGATGGAAGAGTTGCTTGCTTCTCTAAGGAATAAACCAAATGTAAAGGGATTTAAGTGAGAGGTAAGGAGAAATTTCCCGACAATATAGTAAAACATGAAAACTTGTTCTGTAAAAGAAAGCTGTTGAGTATTAGGCAGGGATCTCCTTCCCACCAAGAAGTCAATCAAGGCTTGAGATGGGAGAGGGGAGGCCAGCACAATGGTTATCCCTGGACTGTACCCACCTTGTGATGCTTGACATTTCTGCTTGCCTACTTCAGGCCTCAGGACGGTGATGGAGATAAAGCAAGGAGGAGGGAAAGGAGAGAGGAGAAAGTGACATATACTATCACCTCATGAATCTGGGGTTTGAAGGCTAATACCTGTGAAGCTCTGCCTTTCCCACTGAATTAAATGCAAGCTCTTCAGCCTGACATTTGAGGCCCTCCACAATTTGGCTCCAATCAATTGTTCCAGGTCTCTCTCTCATTCATCCTTTCTACGGACACTAGGCCACAAACCACATTGGATGGTCCTCTTTTCTTATAAAATGCACCACAATCTTCTGCCATACACACTTGCTCATGCTTAGACTCTCTGGCCCTCCTGCCATTTCACTGAACTTGAATCCCACCATTTTCTCCCTCGCTCACTTCGTCCTGGCCACACTGGTCTCTTTGCTGTTCTTCTTTGCTGGGCAGGTTCCTGCCTCAAGGCCTTTGCACTTCCTAGTCCTTTGGCCTGCAACACTCTATCCCAGTTATAGGGTGGGCTTGTCCCCTTATTTCCTGTAAGACACTCCTTAAATCCTGAATTTCCTGTGAGGCCTTCTTTGACCACCCTATTTCAAATTACAGTCTTCCTGGCCCTCTCCATATCACCTACCCTGCTTTACTTGTTTCATAGCACCAATCTCTGCTGTATTATACCACTTGCTTATATAGTATATTCCCACCATCACCAGAATTTAACAGAGATTTTTGTTGGTGTTGTTCACTGCTATATACCCACCTATAAATGGTGTCTCCCATATAGTGGGCTCTCAATAAATATTCGCTAAACAAATGAATGAATGGCTGCTATGCCCTCTACCTGAAATTGCCCCTCTTCATATCCACTTATCTTCTAAACCACTTTCAGATGCCACCTCTTCATCAAGCCTTCCCTGATTCCTCCCAATGTTATTTTTCCCTCCTCTGACTCCCTACAATTTCTCCTGTTCAAAGTGAACTCACTGTATTCTCACCTGTGCAGTTGTGACCTGTCAGTTTTCCTCTTCTGTCTGGTAAATACTTGCTTCCAGAGGGCAGAGCTGTTATTATCTATACCCCTTTCACAAAGTTCTTAACTTTGAAAACTCATTTACGAGTTCCACTTCTGGGATGGCAGCATGAGGTGCACCACAGATCCACTCTCTGGTGAAACAAGCATAACCGATGAAAACTAAAAGTAAATAAGTAAATAAATCTGGAAATTGTCCTAAGGGCATACAGCAAATAAAGAAATATTTATTCAAGAAAGTCTAATAACGCTTGGTAAGAACACTTAGGGTTTATGACACTTTATCCACGACCTGCTCCCTCCCTCTTCCACTACCCAGCTCATCTTGATGGATGCTCCACTTCATGTGTGTGTCACCAAGAAGATGGCACTCCCTCTCGCCTCAGCTCCCAATTAAAGGACATGGTATCGTACTGGGATGGGACAGCTTCCAGCATTTTTTATCTGATTGAACATGAATTTGAAGATGCTAAATGCCTAGTGAGTGGGGCTGAGAGACTTGGAGCTCCTTTCCTTCACTCAGCCCCGACTCATAGAGCAGAGGCCCTACCCAAGGCATAACAGGATGATAATACTGAGGCCCTGACCACACTTACACTAGCTCACTTGTAGAGCAGAGGTTCATGCCAGGAGAGAGAAGCCAAGAAGATCAGAGGCTACTGCCCCTGCCTGGAGTAGTAGCTCAGATATCTTTCCCAGGTAGATAGACAGTTCATAAGAACTGAAGGTTCTGAAGCTTTCCTAAAATGAACTGACTTATTTGAAACAGAACGTGAGGGAAGTTCAAACCTAAGAGTTGCTTGAAAACAATGGAAATTTTGGTGGTGAGCAAATAAGAGGAGGCTAGTAGCTCCTCTTACATAAGACCAAGCTAACCAATAGAATAGCTAGTTCACTAGAGAGAACCAGAGAAAGAGACAGCTAAGAAGAGCCCTCCTAGGGTCAGAGCAAACCTCAAAGACTGGCCCCTAAACTAGTCCTGCCCAATTTTAACTGGATGTTACTGTAGAGCCATCTATACTCAGGGCATTGTTGAAAACAGAGAAATCAACCTAATTAGTAGAGTATACTAGCTGGGTGTGATACCAAATGAGGCACACAGCCTAAAAGAGAGGTCATGGAAGGAGATAAAGAGAGCACAGCTAAAACTACAGTTATCCCAGGATGATTGTGTGCATGACCAAGGCTTTGTCCTCTGAGAAATGACACCAAAGGCTTCACATGTGGGAAAAATAGATTTCACTAAAATAGCCTAGCCAAGTTGCTGAACAAATAAACAAGCAAGCAAAAACAAAAACAAGCTCCAGAGACTGGGGAGGGGAATCACTGTCCAGAGTTGCTACAATGTATTAGCTAAAGGCTTCGGTTTTCAACCCAAATTACAAGATATGCAAAACCCCCCCCCCCCAAAACCAAAAACACAGAAAACCATGACTCACATACAGGAGGGAGAAAACAACAACCAGGCAACAGAAACTGCCTGTGAGAGGTCCAAGATGTCAGATTTAACAGATAAAGACTTCAAAGAAATTATTATAAATATGTTTTTAACAAAAGTAAAGAATGCTTAAAGAAGTAAAATAAGTTATGATGAAAATGTAATGAAATAGAGAATACAATAAAGAGGAATTATTTTTTTAAAAGGAGCCAAATGGAAATTCTGTAGTTCGAAAGTACAATAACCAAAATGAAAAAATTGTTAAGAGGAGCACAACAGTGGTTTTGAACTGGCAGAAGAAAGAGTCAATTAACTTGAAGATAGATTGTTAGATATTATGTAATCTGAAGAACAGAGAGAAGAAAATAGTAAAATAAGAGGAGGGCTTTGGTGAAATGTGGGATGCCATTAAAACACACTAAATGATGCATAATGGGAGTACCTAAAGGAAAGGGGAAAAAGGAGCAAAAAAAATTATGGAAATAATGACTGAAAACTTCTCTCATTTGATTAAAATATTAATGTACATGTGCAAGAAAGTCAATGAACTATGAAAAGGATAAACACCAAGAGTTCCATATACAGACACCCTATCGTAAAAATACTGAAGGACAAATAGAAAGAGAAAAATTTTTAAAGCAGCAAGAGAGAAATGACTGCTCCCGTACAAGGGAACCCCAATAAGATAAACAGATGATATAGCTCAGAAACAATGGAGGCCAGGCAGTAGTGGGAGGACATATTCAAAGTGCTGAAAGAAAAAACCTATCAATGAATATTCCATATCCATCAAAACCAGCTTTCAAAAATTAAGGCAAAATAAAAAAATTCTCAGATGAACTAATAATGAGAGTATTTGTTGAAAGAAGATCCATTTCATAAGAAATACTAATTGAGGTTCTTCAGTATGAAAGCAAGAGACCCCACAAAGCAATTTCAGTCCACATGGAAAAACAAACAGCACCAAACGGTAATTATATAATTATAAAAGACAATATAAATAAATATTTGTTTTCCTTTATTCTCTTCACTGATTTAAAAAACAATTGTATAAAACAATATGTGTACATATATATAATATTATATTATATACAATTATATATGCATATAATAATATATAAATATAATTGTAAATAATATATATGTATATATAATTGTGCTACTGGGCTTATATAAAAATGTAATCTATTTGACAATAACAGTGTAAATGAGGAGCAATGTTATATTACTGTAAGAAAATGGCACCAGATGGTAATTCAAATCCAAAGGGAAAAATGAAGAGAACCAGAAATGGTAAATAATAATATAAACTATTTAAATATATATTTGCTTTCTTTTCTTCTCTCTGCTTCTTTTAAGACATAAAATTATATAATGTAATAATTATTACAATGCAGTTTTGGGCTTATAACATATAGATGTAATATGTATAATAATAATGATACAAGAATGGAAAAGAGGGAACACAGCTATATAAGAGTAACATTTCTATTTGTCACTAAGATTAAGTTAATATAAATCTGAAGGAGAAAGTATATATGTATGTTCCATAGTTTATTCAATCTGTGTCCTAATGATAGATAATTAGGGTGTTCATGATCAAAACAAATACTTGTTGGGTGGAAAATAATAGATGTACATAGTGAATATTTCTAAGTATAAATGGAATTGCATTAGTTAGTTATTGCTACAATAATGCATCGTGACCAAAAACCCACAAGGTATCAGTGTCATACGACAAGAAACATAAATGTTTATAAGGTTTGTAAATCCACTTGGGTTCAACTGATCTCATTTGGGCTTGCCTGGGCTTGACCTCATGCTGTGGGCTGGTTTCAAGTTTGCTCCCTGTATCTCATCATTCTCCTTGGACCAGGAGCTGCCCAGGACTACTGGTGGGTGGAAGAAGCATGAGAGGCCAAGCCATTAGCACCAAGTCTGCTAATATACCTTTGGTCAAAGCAAGTCACACGGCCAACCCCAGTGGAGTGGGAAAATATGCTCCTCTTATTCTAGTGGGAGCTACTCAAAGTCACAAGGCAAAGGGTTTAAATAGACAATTCTTTAACAGTGAGGGTGTGACAAATTCCAGTGTACTACATAATACAAAACATAAATTTGTCTTTCACCTCACTTTGCCAATCACCCCCTCTTCCAAAATACAACTATTATTGCCAATTTCTTGAGTATTCACTCAGAAATATGTTTTTATATATGAGTGTATATCTAGTGAATTGGTCCATGTCAGTAGTTTGACAGACATTGCCATATTCTTCTCCAAAGTGCTCATCCTAGTTTACACTCCAGCTAACTGTGATTGAGGGTCTGTTTCTTAACATGCTTGCTTAAGACTCTGTACTATGGAACATTTATTCTTTGACATTATGGTTTAGTTTGCAGTTATTTCTACATTTACATATGTCCATTTACATTTTTTAACTACATAATATCTATTCAAGTCCTTTGCCTATTTTTCTATTGGGTTGATTTTTTTCTAATTGATTTGAAAGAGCCCTTTATATGCTAATAAAATTCCCCCTTCGCTTTGCTGCAATTTTTCTCCCAGTTTATAGTTTGTCTTTTGACTTTGCTTATGGTGTAGTAAAATTCATCAATTTCTTTCCTTATGGTTCAAGGGGTTTAAGTTTTGCTTAGAAAGGTGCTCCTCACCTGGGGAGATCCACTCTTCGAGATTCTGATTTAATAGATCTGGGGCATGGCGTGGTCCCAGGAATCTTTAACAAGATGCTAAACCCATAATTTTGGCCATTAGCCAGGTCTAGGAACACCTTACTATCCTACCAGGCAACCTTGAAATTTGCTTTGGGCAGAGAGAATAAAGTACAGCATATTTTTTGGTTATTTTTTGCAAAGCTATTTATCCCGATTATTAACCTCTTAAACACTTTTGGCTTCACTAAATGGTTATCAGCTCTTCTCTCCATTGATCAGTGAGCACATATTTAGTGCCCATAATTTGCCAAACTCGGTAAAGTCCTGTTCATAATATTATTAGGAAGATGATGATACTGACCCTACTCTAGCGGAACGTGGGAATTGATTTGTCTCTTCAGCAGTAGTGATTGAATTGTATTAAGTCATGCCCACACTCTCACCTATTTCTTTCTGTAACCAAGGGCAGTTTTGCAAAAAGAGCATCTATACATAGGGATACTAACCATAATTTGATGTATAGGCCATAGTCATGAAATAGATTGGGCCTAATAGTCCTAAAAAGATATGACTCTGGCCTTGTTCTTTGGTGCTTATCATATGACAATGGTGATGCCAGATCTCATTATTAGCTCCTTGGGTGATTTCACTCACTGCCCTTTTTCCTTTCCTTTGCTTGGCAGAATTGAAAGGTTTTCTTGAAAATGCTTCTCCATTGTTAATATGTATATGAAATCACCCGAGGATCTTGTTAAAGTGAAGATTCTGATTTGGCAGTTCTGGGAGTGTGGCCCAAGATTCTGCATTTCTAAGAAGCTCCCAGCTGATGCTTCAATGCTGCTGGTCCATGGATAACACTTGGAGGAGCAAGGCGCCAGACCATAAAGTCTCACTAAATTGTTTCTGAGAGGTCATGGGTTCCTTCCCCATTTTCTTGGCATCTTCTTCCTTTTTGGACTCTTAATTGTCACACTCCTCAGCTCCTTTGAGATTGCTTCATTTAACCATAAACCAGACCAGTAGGATTGGCCAAACAAGCAGCTCTCTTCGATGGGTACCAAGAGCCCGTTCCCCATCCAGAGAAAATCCACTTATCTGCCATGATGCCTTAAATTTCCAATTCTGGAAAGTCTTCTTAAAGTCTCTGGTGAAAAGTGATGTTACTCAGGAGAGTAAGCTTTTCCAGACTAGTTAGGCATTAATCAGACTGGAATATCAACCATTGTCATCAGCAGAGAGAGTAGTTAAAGAATGGTAGGTACACAGGAGAGTAACATTTGGTAGGGTGAGAGGTGCTAACTTGGATATATAGAAAGCTTGGATATATAAAGGCACTGGGTGTTAGAGTGAAGTTGGGTCAAATTTGGTGTAGAAAAATGATGAAAGGAGGAATCAGCAGGACAGAAAGAGGGCTTTTTGTTTTACGTTTTGATTTTAATGTGTTGTCTACCTGACAATTTGCTTAGGGATATTATTGGCTGCTATCCTCAGTGAGCTCCCTTCACACTGACTGCTGGCACCTAAACGCTCTAATGTAAGTGAGGGGCCTAGTGGCTTGGCCTCTCTCAGCCCAGCTGTTCTGCTGGGGCCCAGGGCCTGAGGTCTTGGTGCTATGCTATAGGGCTAGACTGGAGGCACCAGGTACCCAACTAGGAAGGTGAAATGTAGGGAGGTGGTGTTCTTCCACTCTGCCGTTCCTGGCTGGTTGAAAACACATGGCATTGAGAGTAACATTGATGTAAGTGGGGCTGGTTGGCTGGAAGTGGTGATGAGGGCTGAGCAGAGCAAGCACGCGGGCAGAGAGAAATTTACTTGAGCTCTGTACCAAAGAGGCAGTGAGGAATGGCTGTCTAGGTCCCTTGGGAAGAATGGGCGTATATCTGAAAAACAAAAACAAAAGAGCAGTTACAAAACAGAAGCAGAAACTGCAGGCCATTTTCTCTGTTTCAAAAATACAGCCCCGCCTCCTCCCCGCCCCCTGCGGCGCACGTAAACACCTGGGAGGGTAACTGGCCTTGGTTCCTGCCAAAAGGACTTTTCCTTCAGCGTCCGACCTCTCTTGATTCCCCGACTTAACCTTAATTGCAGAAGGAATTTTCCCGCGTGGGGTTTCGAGGGATTTGATAGGTGAGATGGTCCTCAGAATGCTTAAACTTGGCATGAGAGGTGAGAGAAGAATAGTAACTTTAATTGTGCACAGGCTTGGGCCCTAAAAGTTGAGTGGATGTTGGACGGAGGTCAAGCGGCCAAGGAGGCTGACTGAGAAGGCGCGGGTGCGCGCTGTGCGCCACGCACGGAGCGCTCAGTGACTCTTTCTCGGTCCCTCTCTCCATCTCTCCCTCACTCGTTCTCTCTCTGTAGCTAATGCAGAGCGATGGAGCAGCCTAGGGAGAACAGCTGGAGAAAGCTCAGGGAAAGACAAATTAATAGGAGCCCAGCACAGCAGCAAATGTTGGAGCACAGCGCTCATCTGATCCGTTAAATGAACAATCCTGTTAAGTGTGTTAATCAGCAAGGCGCCCATGAGCTGAGCGGGACTCTCTGGGAGATACCTGGCGTGGAAACGGTACTCTTCATTCGCTGCAATCCAGACCCTGTCAGTTCCTGAGTCATAGTTCCTCTCCACTATCAGTCTTAAAGAGAGGAGCTCCTGGGATGCATGACCTTGGTGAGCGGGTGGTCAGGATCATCGCTGGCAAGTCTCAGACACCGGAATGAACAGTCATGGTCTGGGGGTTCTATCGCCGAGCACATCCTGGGGTTCCAGGACCCTCCTTGCCCACTGTGTGATTGACAGGCTGGAGAACCCTGAGACTTAAGGATCTTTAATATGGGAAGGGTTTGGAAAAGAGTTCTCTCTGGTACTAGGAAGCTTGCATTATGAATACAATTAGGTGGCCTTTAATAATATTAAATTCTGGCCTGGGGGGAACCAAGCAGGTGACCTCCTGGCTGAACTAGATACCTGTTCAATGAGTGGAACAGGGGACCAGGTTAGCTGAAAAACTTTGTTTAGTGGCTTTCCACGTTTGCACTCGGCTCTGCGCTCGCCCAACCCTGTATGCCGGCCTACACTGGTACGGACGCTAGACGGCGCTGCCGGGACGCGCTTTCCTTCTCCCGGGAAAGGTAAGAGACAGTGCTCTTTCTTTTTCTTTTTTTTTTAAACCAGGAGATGGGGGACTCGGGGTTGGCAGCCTTTTCCACTCTCCCTCCCCTCCTCGCGCTCCCAAATCCAAAGGGGTGTGGAAGAGGAGGAGGAGCAGCAGTAACCGTTTTCCATGACGCGCCAGAGCGGTTCTCTCATCCCCACCTCCTCCCCGGTGCAATCAGTCAGCCCGGAGGCACCAAACTGTTAGCGACCAAGACACAGCTCTAGGTGATTTCCACTACCCTTCTCCCCGCTCCTGTAGGCATATTTTGGAAGCCGCAGCAGCGGTGGCAGGATGTGAGGCGAGCCTGGAGCGCACTTCCCTCTTCGGAGCTAGGAGAGACGTGTAGGCTTATTGCGCACTGGCTGGAGAGGGTTCCCGGGAAAGGCTAGAGCTGCAAACAAGCGGGAGAGAGGCGGGCAGGCAGAGTTTGCACCTGCCGCCTGCGCTGCCCTCTGGGCTGAAGGGCTGTTGCCCTCTGTGGCGTGCGTTCCTCACGAGGGGCGTGAGGGCCACAGGCTGAGGCGTTTGCGTCCCGCGGTGCACCATTTGGCCAAAACAAGGTGCGGCTGGAGCAAAGCTGCTCCGAAGTAAAGTCGCGAAAAAGGAAGAGGCTAGGAGGCAGGCGACTTAGGAGAGGCTGGTCGCGGAGCTGAGAGGTGGCACCTGTCATTCTAGCGAAGGGGCCGAGTGATTTAGGAACCTTCTTTAAGCTCTCCCTGTCCTGCTCCCCCTAAAGTCCGTAGAAGCTCTGCTGAACTCTAGAAATCTTCCCTGGGCGGGGAGAAGTTTCTGAGCATCCTCTTTGGCTAGGACAGAGAGTAGAGAGAACAGGCAGGCGGAGCTGCTCTGGCCGCTGCTCTGGAAGACACTGTCTTCCCCCCCGCCCCCGCCTTCTCCAGCCCTGCTCGCCTTTGGGCAGCCTCTCTGGCCGCTCCGGCAGCTTGAGCCGGCGCTCTCTGGAACCCGGCTCTCCATCTCGTCCTGGACTGCGGCCCAGCGCCCCAGACATGGAACTGTATGCGTGAGCCCTGTTGGACGTCGCCGGCCGTTTGCAAGACTCAGACAGGTAATGCCTGCTCGCAGAACTGGACAGTTGTCTGGCAAGGGCCAGGGGAGAACGTGTTAGGCTCTCAGGTGACAGCAGAGAGCAGGGAGGCTGCAGTCAACAGGGACTCTACCTCTCCTGCAGTCCTGGTCCCCGCGCCTGGAAACGCTTGCCGGTTTCCTTTCTCTCTCTTCAGCCCTCCCAGAAAGTTTAGGGACCAGAGCTCCCAAGGCCTGGGGCTCCTTGCGGAGGAGGAGCGCGCCGCCTGCCAGGTCGAGCTGGTGCGTTGCGTTTCCGCGGCCGGATCTTTGTAGTGTCTGCGGCTGGCTGGCGGGCTCTGTGGCCTGGAAGGCACTTTCCCACTGGCCCCTTCTTTCTTACTCTGCCCATATTTCTGCCCGCAGCCGAGAGAGTAAACTGCGTGGGGATGGGACACAAGAGGCAGCTCCTGGGCAGAGCACCGAGGGATTCCCTAGCAATTTGTTCCCGCTCTTGGGGATTCCCAGCTAGCATGAGACAAGGGGGAGCTCTGGCGACCTGAGGCCATCTCTGCCTGCCTGCCCTGAGAACCTAAAGGGACCCCAGCACAGACCCTGGGACGCCCTGTCTCCTCTCTTCACTGGAGCCTCTGCTGCCCCTTGAGCCGGTTTCTCAGGTTGAATGACCCTCTCTGAACCCTTGCTCATGGGAGAGGACCGACCCGCGCTAAGTTGCGCTTGACTCCTGGCGAAAGAACCCCAGAGAGGGAGAGAAGGGACATCCACAGCATGTGACCCGCCTTCCCACTCTGAGCCCAGAATTGGAGCAACCAGTTTGATTTGTCACTATCAGACGTTTAGGAAAAGTGCTTTGGCAAAGAGACGTGGCAAAGGAAGTGTGGGTTATAATAATTCACTGTTCCAGGGGTTTCTCCTGGTTCCTGCGACCCGGGGACTTAGGGAGGAGACAGTAAACAGGTATTTAAGGCTTCCTGCATGCCACCCACAAAAGTTGTGGCTGGGCTGAAGTGCTGGAAAAGTACTTCTTGACTGAAAGCTACCCTAGAGCCCACGGAGGCGGGGTTTGGGGGGTGGGGATCTATTCACGAATAATTTGCTCCCCACCACTACCTTCAATCTCACCTTCTGTAGACTTCCAAGAAGAAATTTTTCTCTCTTCCTGGCCAGGGGGAGCCAAGTTGTAGATTATTTAACATGTGACGGGCATAGCCAGGGGTCAGACCCCAAGGAAAGAAGGGAGAGAGGAAAGAACATGTCCCTTAGGCTTTGCCAGTTCAGCAGGCATGTACTGCTCGGGAAGGCTACCTCAGTTATACAGCCCCTGGAAGGGAAGGAGTTAAGTGTCCGGGACAGTGTGCAGGACTGGAGGCTATTATCCCACTGACATCCCAGGCCCTCACCTCTACCCCTGCACGGGCTCTCTCTGAAGAGTTGGGGGCGGTGGTGCCCTTGTGATGCTGCGCTACTGAGCTCTTTGCCAACAGGGTTACAGGCACTTAGGCTTCTGCAGGTCTTGCCACTCTCGGGATGCGTTTTTCTCAGTGCTCCTTGCTTCCCCAGACAGGAATGAGGCAACTACCCTGGGACCTAGGGAGAGTGAAATTCCCAGGTATACGTGAGCTGAGGCTTCAGGAAGAAGTGCCTACCTGTGCCCATTCCATGCTTTCTACTCCTCCTCCGCGGAGCAACCCTTTCTATAGGGCCACTACTATCTGAGAGCAAGGTGGCTGGCCTGGATGCAGTGGCTCCAGCTCTGAGCCTCCTGCTCACCATATGAGCTCTCCAATTTGGGGGCTGCCTTGGGCTAGACAGCCCGCAGTTACCCTTGGTGGAAGAAGATGATTTAAATAGAAAGCAATTTAAATGTGGGTAAAAGGCTGCAGCACCAAAGGCTCCTGCTCTAGCCCCAGCGGGTCAGGAGGGGCAAGTGGCGACCCAAGCTGCCTCTGTGACTGCGAGCCATGGCTGCTTCTGCTGGTTAGGCCAAGGCCATGCCTTCAGAGCAGTAGAGTTGGGGATTTAAGCTGGGCTTTTTGGTATGGCCTCTGCTGCCCTCACTGATTTCTGGATGGTCTTAACTCAGGTTGAGCAATTGGGCTGTTTTCAGTTTTTATGGGCCTCCTACTGCTAGGACCTCTACATGCAGAGGCTAAGGGCACTGGTCAGGTGTAGGGGATGTTGGAGTGCCCCTGGACTGTGGCTTTTACAGGTAAAATCAAGTCTGAGTCTTGATTTACCCATTCATTTCCTGAGACATTATTATTTGATCGAGTAGAACTTTCTTGTTTGCCAATAACTGGTGATAGAGTCCATACAAGAATATGCTGCTTACCACGGTGAACTGATGGTGTGGCTACCTGGAGAAGAGCCCAAATTATCCACTTGGCACATGTCTCCACAGGGACAAAGCCATTGAAGTTTTATTTAGCTTTAAGAGAAATACTCTAAAGAGTCCAACCTTATAAAAGAGATGAATCATGAAGTGACTGTTCCAGTTTTCTTTAAAACAGTAAACTTCATTGTATCAAATATGTTGGCTTGTATAGTTCATTGAAGTAGCTCACGGCAAAATATTTGCTATTTGAGAAGGGGAAAGGCTGGGATAGTGAAATGAGTTAAAATATGGTTGAAATGATCATATACTTTGGTAAAACAGAATTGTGTGTTCACAGCTGTTCCTTTACGGAAGTCATCACTGTATGCAGTTTGAGTAGATTCTATGACAGGTTGTTGCAGTATAATGAAACTTAAAGGAGAAAGATACATTTTCTCCCTTGTACTTTTGTTTTCTGTAACTGTGACAGTACTGATTGCAGCCAGGACTGTTAGAAGAAGAATAAACCCATTGCCTTCTTCATTTGAAAAGTACTGTAAACTCCTTGATGAACATGCACTATGACCAAGTGGAAGAAATAAAGAATCCCAAGCTTTAGCTGTTTAGTAACAAGATGTAAAAGTAAGAAAAGTCACCACCAAACCTTAAAGTGTGGGCTAACAGGGCTTTTCAGGCTGATTTCTAGCTGTAGCCAGCAGCCCACACTGCTTCACCCCTGGGGTTTGTGTCTCGAGCCTACATCAGGAAGCCATGATCAGAGCCAGCTTGGTGGAGAAAGATAGATAAATGTTGAATGTGCAATGTGTGCTTTAATTATCCTGAGCTAGGACGTGAAAAAAGAAGCCTCTTATTAAGTTTGGGTTCTGAGCTGTCAGTGCCAAGGGATTGGCCAAAGTAACACATGCCTGGCCAATATAAGGCCTGATGCAAAGGTGTACTGCGTGGGTCCGTTTGGCCAAAGCTACCATGAATTCAAACTCTTTGGGCTGATTCCCTTTGAACTGCCTCCCAATGAGATCGGAGGCACTGTCATGAATTCATCGTGGGCAAGTTTCTTTCTGGCTTCCCCGGCCACAGTCATGGCTCCAAATCTTTGATCAAATAGCCTAAATACATATTCTTTGTGCTGAGGAGCCCAGCTTTAGCCGCCTTCTTGCTTTATGTTTTTCCCCTTAAAACTCACCTCTTCATGTAGCTGTACCTTGCTTCCCTCCTGAGTTCCAAAATGCTTTTTCCCTGGCTTGCTTTATTCCTCCATCTGGGTATTTTATTGGCATGTGAAATGTATTCAAACACTAATTTGACACTCCGCCTCAAACCTCATTCATCTGTGATTCCTGTGTGCTTTATTTATTCCTGCCTCGTGTATCCTGTCTTTTATTAAATGCCTTGAGTTCTGTCTCTGGAATAGGTTTTCTCCTTTGCATTGCTACTGTTCCACTCCCTGTCAAGTCCTCTGGATTCTTTTTTTTTCGTAGGTCCTTGGGATTCTTGGGTGGGCCTGCTATAAAAGCCTCTTCTTCTTGTCTTTGGTCTATTCTCCAATTCAGTATATCCTACATATTAGGACAAATCTTCCTGAAGCCCATTTAGTTCTTTACCTAAGAGTGTGGGATACCTCGTGAGTGGATGTTAAGTGGTGTAGATCGTTGAATCTGAATTTCTGACAATTAGAATTTCTAACAGAGTTGCCTGACACGTTAAATAAAGGTTGTGTTGTAACGGCAGGAGGTTTTCCACCACTCCAGATATGTGCCTACCCTGGCCAACCACTGGGTTGGATTTCAAACATCAGATTTGGGAGATTGAACTAGAGGACTTTTGTTACTACTAACCCAAATATTGTATCATCTTTAAATATCCAGGGACCCAAATAAGAGTGTTGTCTCCTATCAGTCTGCCTGCTGAAATTACTCCTTGAAAAATTATTATTATGGCTGTGTTTCAGAGTCTTTTCTTTTACAGTCTTTTCTTTTATAGTTACTATGCCTGAATAGGTTGCTTTGTCCTGGCATACTTGGGTGTGTGTCACACATCTAGGAAACAAATAAATCATTGTACTTTGTTTTAAATTTGTAACATTTATATTGTGCTTGTTTTATACTTTGTTAAATGCTTTTCCCTTTTCCTTATCTTGCTTAGTGTTCATAATTATCTTGTGAGATGGGTGGTCTTTCATTATTACACATGCTGGAAACCAAGAATCCAAGTATTTAAATGATTTCTCCAAGGTAGTACAGCTAAGTTGGGAACTTGATTTTGTTGATACTACAAATCTATTATTTGTCTGAGGTCCTGAGCTCAGATGGCACCAGTCTAAAGCAACTTCATTTTCTCCCCACTAGCTATAAAGTCAAGACCAGATTCTTTGGACAAAAATCTGAGGCTCTTTGAGATTTAGCCTCCCCTTACCTAGCCAGCCTTATTTCTCACTACTTTCCTGCTCACATGGTGACCTGGCTGGACCTGATAGCTCACCTTACATAACCTTTGTTATTCATTCTTTGTACTTTTGCTTATGCCGTTCTTTTAACTTGGAGTGTCTTCCTTCTCCCCCTCCCATCTCTACTACTCTGCTTGTTGAGAATTAATCGTATTCAAGAATCAGCTTAAGTGCCACCTCTTCTCTACAGCTCTCCCTACTCTTTCTCTCATGCTCTGTAGTCGAATTTCTCGCTTTTTGGGAACTCTCTTGACACTGTTGATTCCTCTTTTATGTTACTTTGTTATGTTACCTTGTTCTGAAGCCTTTATTATTATTTGTTTATCACTTTATCTCCTCTACTAAAGTTTAAACCTCTTGAAGGCTGTCTTATCTGTCGCTTATTCTGCAGAGTGCCATGCATACAGGGGGTATCCATTACATATTTATTTGAGTTGCCATTGAGATCTCAGGGTTAGCCTTAGCATTTTACTGAAAATCTCTATCTAAATGATAGTTTCAGGTTAAATAGGAAATTGCCAAATCTGTTATCTGCCAATAATGCTACGAAGCAGTATAATAGGGCAGTGATTTTTAATAGTTGTGTTCTAGAAGTGCTCTGTCCAATAAACATGTGGTTGTATAAATTTAAATTGATTACAATTGAATAAAACTAAAAATTCAGTTCCTCAGTCACACTAGCTACATTTCAGCTGCTCAATAGCCACATGTGGCTAATGATTACTGTATTGGAAAGTGCAGCTATAGAACATCCCCATTACTGAAGAAAGTTCTATTGTATGGTGCCATTATGCAACAATGGTTCTCCACATTTATTTCCATCTAGAAACACATTCACAAAGGCAACTGCTTTTATGAGTTTATGCAGAGTTATTCACTGTCGCCAGTGCCATAGTGCTGCCACTTTCCTCCTTTCTCAGAACACGAATCAGTTAGTAACATTATAGAAATCACCTCGACTCCATTTGAGGGAAAACTGAGATATTTACATCACATCAGACCCTAAAATAAATTCCAGATGAAATTCTGAAGAAACAGAATTATAAGGAACTTGCCCTTCCACATATAAATTGTATTAGAAATTATAATAATTAAGTACTGTGGTATTTGTGCAGGCAGAGACAGATCAATTTAACAGAATAGTGTCCAAAGAAATAAACTCAAGTATGCTGTGGATTTTAAGATATGATAAAGAGGCATTTTAAACCCACGGGTTGGGAAACAAGATGGACTTTTCAATAAATATGGTTACGACAACAGGGTTAGTCATTTGAGGAGAAAGTTAATAAAGCTACATCTGTACTCACTATTTAAATCAAAGTTAATTCCAGCTAGAGCAAAGATTTAAATGTAAAAAAATAAACTATAAAGGTACTATAAAATTTTATATATTATTTTGAAATGTATATATTTAACTGTGATTTAACATATAATATTTTTACAGTTTTGAGATTGAGTTGCATTTTCTTATCATTTCATGAAGAGTGAAGACTTGAAAAGATTAATAAATTTAACCTTCAAAAAAAATCTGTATGGCAAAAATTACCATAATCAAGATTAGAAAAACAGACAACAAACTAGGAAAAATATCTATGACACATAAAAAAGGGTAGATATTCTTAGTATATACAGAACTCCTAAACATCAATTAAAAAATGTCCTCATAGAAAACTGATAAAAAGTTATGAACAGAATAATAAAGGAAGGCATACCAACAGACAAACTCACTTTGCAGATAAAAACTAACAGTTTTCACCTATCAGATTAGAAAAGGTTTAAAGATTATCAAAACACGGTGTTGACAATGCTGTAGGGATACGGATGATCTAGTGCACTGTTTAAATTGGAGGTTTATTTGGCAATCTGTATAAAAATATAAAATGTACATATCTCCAATGAGCTAGCGATTTGACTAAGAATTTTTCTAACAGGATAAATGAAAGTGCTAAAAGATACATATACATGAATGTTTATTAACATTTTGTTTATAGTAACAAAGATTTGAAAACAACCTAACTGGCTGTAATAGTGGATTAACTATGCAAATTGGGATGTGTCAATTTAGCCAATTATTATGTATATGTTAAAGATAATGTAGACCTACATTTATTGATGGGGAAAAATATCCATATATACAATTTAATGGAAAAGGTAGGTTACAAAGCAGTGTAATTCAATTTCTGAATACTTCTATTTCTGTACATCTACATGAGCATATAAGCATATGAAAATGTCTAGAAAATTGTTCACCAAAATGTTAGTTATAGGTGGAGGGATTTTGGAGTTTTCTTTTTAAAAGTGTTTATGCTTTTAATTATTTATATTTACAGTGAATGATAAAAGCATATATAATACTTGTAAAATGCTTATCTCAATACACAATACTCAAATGCTTAATGCATTACCGTAGTTATTATACTTATATCGTTTATAAGATAAGATAAAGTTCATGCAAATTTCAGAAGGATTCAAGTGTTAAATGTAAAAAAAAAAAAAGGAAGGTATAAATTAACTAGAATAAAATAAAAGTAACTTGGAAAGACTTTCTAGTAATAAAAATAAGGAAGAAATCAAGAAAAATCAATAGATCATTTTGCTTAACATTGAAAATGTATATGTGTAAAACATATAACAATAATAGGTAAAGATAAATTGGGACAAATAATTGCATAGATCATAGATAAAGGCCTATATATTTACTCCAAAATATAACTTTCCATCAGCTACCCAACCCCCAGTGATAAAGGGTTATTTGGACCCTTTTTTTAATATCACAAATATAAATATAAATATGTATGAACATATATACAGTTATTGCAGTATTTTACATTCTGCTTTTGATAACACCAGCAGTATTTCTGGTGAGTTATGTGTTGGTGAGGAAAGGACCACGCATTGTAATTTCTCGATTTAATTAGACAAGGAGAAAGCCTTGTAAGGTAGGAGCAGCTGTAGCATATCTTAGCATGGACTTACCCTGGTCCCTAGTTCCCTATAGATTTACAGCTGCCGGTGCTGCTATCTGTACAGGAAACATTCCTGCCAGGTCCAAAAGTATAGCTAATTTTTTCCTTCTGCAACATTAGTTTTTCTTATATTCAGAGTCTATGTCACCATTCTGGAAAAATAACTTGTACTATCTGTGTACTTCCATTTAAGGGGATGTTTAGAACTAACAGGCTCTTTTGGTTCTTGAACCAAACTCAGCATTAACAAGGCCACATCCTCAACTGGGGAAGGAGCCCAGATGTCTTTGGACAAAATATCTGCCTTTAGCTTTCTAGGATATGGAAAAGTCCATTTTCCTGAGGTCTACTCTCCAGTTCTTATTTAATATCCTTTTTAATGGGTGGTTCTGACACTGAGTTTGAACCAAGGACTGTGACCAAAATTCTTTTATATATACACATAATAATGATAGCTAACCTCTATTGGGGACTTAGGATGTTCTAGGCACTGTTTTAAGTACTGCATATGTATTAACTCGTTTCATCATCATCATCTATCTCTTAGGGAGATAGGAAGTATTTTTATTACCATTTTCAGAAGAGGAAACTGAGACACAGAAGTTCAATAATTTGCCTAAAATCACAAAGCTATTGAAATGGCTGTTCTGGCATGAGAACCTAGCCAGTTCAGCTTCCAAACCCATGCATTTAAACAGGACCCAAAACTATATACACATGTATATACTAACGTAGTTTAGCTTTTTTTTTTCCCTGGATGTGGTTGTAACAGGTCATTTTTAGTTCCTTTGTGTAGCCTTCAAA
This sequence comes from Equus przewalskii, assembly GCF_037783145.1. Lineage (NCBI taxonomy): Eukaryota > Metazoa > Chordata > Mammalia > Perissodactyla > Equidae > Equus > Equus przewalskii. The sequence continues at coordinate 84,275,535 of NC_091863.1, forward strand.
TTTTCTGCAATTGGGATATGTTACTTCTATAATCACAAAAATACATGATATTAAAAATTGGATTAAAGCTTCAGATTGAGCCATGGACATAGCCCTCTCAACTCTTTTATTTTGTCTTTATATATTTTTCTTTTTTTAAAAAAACAATCTAAGGCATTAGTACCATGGTACCTATTAATCAAAAAGCCCATTTATTATTTGGAAGTAGTACTTGCAGTCTGTTGATACAAGGATAACTGCATTTTGCAACAAAAGGGGTATTGGAAACACCCCTGAACCTTTTGCTTTGGAGCCTAAGATCTACAATTATTTCCAAGCTGAGCCTAGTGAGAAGCCTTGTGACTGTTTTCTGATATTGCTTCCTTTCTTATCCAGCCTAGATTTCGTCGTATATTCCTCTTGCTAATATGCTTATCTGACTCGACTCATCTGGTCACTAAAGCTGCCCAGAAAACCCCCATTCTTGGATAAATCTAACCACCACATTCTGTGCTCCAACATCTATGGCCGAAGTCCTCTAGAGAAAATCACATCTTTGTCAGGACCAGTGCCACAACCAATTCATGGCCTACAACCTTATCTGGTGCCTTCAGATCTTCTAGGAAGACTTTTTACATGTAGCTCTTCAGCTTTCTTTCCCATAGTAGCTATTTCAAATATTCACCACTTATCTCAGGCTACATTCCTCCCTTCAAGCAGATTCTCTTGCCTTTTACTTCACTGTCAGACTTGACTTTCTAGCTCTATACTCACATGTGAATGTGTGGGTCTCCCTCTCCCTTTCTCCCTCCCTTCCACTGCTTACCTGATTCCCTAGTGTTTTGTTCAGGTGAATAATTCCACTGGAACCCATGTTTAGGAATTTCATGTCCTCTGTTGTCCTCATAGGCAGAGAGGTTAACATTAGACAGTAAGAAGGATTTTTCTTCCATTTTAACAAGGAGAAAGATGAATATGTATATATATGGGTTGAAGTGTTGGTGGTAGGAGGTTGAGAGAGCTTTCATCTGACTTCTATTTTCTAATATCTTCAACTTCTTGTTCCATTGTCTGTCCTTCTATTTGATTGAATCCTTCACGTGAAACTCAGCCCTGAATCAACTCAACTGTCCATTGCCTTCATTCTCTTTCTTTTTAAACATATGACAACTTTATTTTTAGTTATCCTATTTTATTTTATTTTTTTTTAAAGATTGGCACCTGAGAAAACATCTGTTGCCAATCTTTTATTTCTTCTTCTTCTTCTCCCCAAAGACCCCCAGTACAAAGTTGTACATTCTAGTTGTAGGTCCTTCTGGTTGTGACATGTGGGATGCCACCTCAGCATGGCCTGATGAGCGGTGCCATGTCCGTGCCCAGGATCTGAACTGGCGAAAACCTGGGCCACCAAAGCCGAGTGCGTGAACTTACCCACTTGGCCATGGGGTGGCCCCCATTGCCTTCATTCTTACAACTGAGCACAGCTAGAAAAATAGTCGCACAGCTGTGTAGACTGATATCACATAATTTCATGATCTCCAACCTCATTTGAACCCTCAATATTACCTAGATATTCTTCTATATTTGTTAGTGACCTTTTCCCCCTCAAGCTCCAAATGGGCTATCTCAAACTTCCTGTTCAACTACCTCCCCCCTCATTCAATAGATGACACTGTCTGCTACTTCACATAGAAAACAGAAGTGAAATGAAAGCTCTTTTAAGAAAAAATTAGACAATTATTAACTACAGGGAAAACAAAAAGTTGTACAAGGAAGGAAATGAAATCATAATATGCTCTTTAGCTCAAATGTGAATATTCATAATAGTGTAAGGTTGTGGCATATCTATATTTGAAGAATTGAGGGAGGGTAAATCGTCATTATCTTCCATATTAAGAACTCAATAGATAATGTATAAAATTGTCTAATTAAGGAGACATATGAGCATATCTGTAAACATGGAGATAAATAACAGAAGAAACAGCTTAAAAAGTTGACATTTGTCTTCAGGAACAAGGGCTCAGAAGGGGAGTGCAGAAGACTGCTGTTTTATGTTAACATGTCCTATAGTTCTGTATAACTATTTGAAAAATAATTTTTAAAAAGTTAAGGTGCAGAGAAATGAGGAGGGTGTGATTCCATTAAAGTATATGTGTGTTTGTGTCTTTGTGAGTATTATAAGGTGTGGTTTATATAAGCATGGAAAAAGGTGGGAAAGGGTTGATTCCAAATTGATACATTTTTGGGCAGAAGATCAGAAGGGGGAAGGAGAAATTATGAACTTTTTCTTTCTTACTTTTTATTTTTCCTCCGTTTATTTGTTTATTTTCAGATGTATGTCATAATATATTTCAAATTCTGTGTAGATTGAACTTTTTCTTTATTCGCCTCAGTTTTGATTTATTATAACAAATCACTACTTTTGTAATTTAAAAACTTAAAAAAGAAACATTTTAAAAGTGTCTCCTGTGATTTTTTTTGTCTGTTTCGTGGTTATGGGTTTGCAGTGAGTCTATCTTTTTGATAGGCATGTCAACTTTCACTTAGAAAAATTTCCACTACCTTTTAGTCATGGCTAAAGCTCATCTGCTTTATGATTTCCCTCTGATAGAAAACTTGGCAGAAACTGTTTTCTGAAAAGACCTGGCTCCTTTAAATAGATCACAGTGGGTGTACAGAGCGGTTTCAGAACCTTGGATAGGAAATGTCACTACACAGCTTCTTTGGCCACCAAAAGCTCATGGTTGAAGATGGCTTTCCACTTAGGCTCTTTTTTAACATTTGGGTCAGGAACCACAGAGACCTTCCTCCTATGACTGGTATTCTATTCTTGGGCCTTATATTTGTTACTTTACACTTTTACAATCACTGCCAAAATAGGAGACCCTTTTGTTATCTAGTTTACATAGGACCAACCCCCAAAAATGATAGCTACTGTTTGTTGAGCACTTAAGATGTGTCAGACACTGACGCTTATTGAGCAGGTCTGTGAGGAGGTATGTATTCATAGGGAAGAGATGGAGATGTGATGAAAGAGGGTACCTGAGGTAATGGAAAGTGCTAGATTGGGTTTCAAAACCTCAGATCCCTGTGACTCTCTCTACCATACTCTGTGACCTTGAGCATGTCACCTCCCCGTGCCTGTCCCTAATTTCCTCCTCAGTATAGTGGGAAGATTGGACTAGATCAATGATTCTCAAACTTGAGTGTGCATTGGAATTGCCTGGGGTGCTTGTTACAAAGTCCGCTTCCTGTGGCCTCATCCGCAAGATTTACTGAATTAGATTCTCTGGGAGTGTGTGTGGGGGAGGGAAGCTGCAAAAATAGATATTTTTAACAAGCTTCTTTGGTGGTTCTGATACATGTGGTTCTTGAACCACACTTGGAAAATCTTGGAACCCATGGTCTTTTCTGGCTCTAACATTTCATTACTCAATATCCAGGTAGGACTGCTAGGGATGTGATTGAAGGGAGAAGCAGGGCTTGAAGGAAAGATTTCTCTCATTCATTAATTCACTGAGTCAGCAAATATTTCTTAAGTGCCTGTTATGTGCCTATTGAAGACATATTGTCTAGTTTTTCTGTATATGTTTTATTGATTTTGGTGACTTAGGAAGGAATTGGGGTATGATCAGCTTATAAAGAATAGTATCTTTTAATATCTGGACTAGTTCTTAGTGATGTGCACATTAAATTATAAACTGATGTAAGAAGCTGTAAGATTACTCACAATAGTTAAAAAAATGGCAATGATCCAAATGTCTATCAACTGATGAATGAATCACAAATTGTGGCATATACTTTAAATGGAATGTTATTCGTCAATAAAAAAGAAATGAAATACTGACACCTACTCCAAAATGGATGAGCTTCGAAAACATTACACTAAGTGAAAGGAACCAGACACAGAATGCCACATATTATGTGATTCCACTTATACGAAGTGCTTGGAATAGGAAAATCAATAGAGATAATAAGTAGATTAGTGGCTTCCTAGGCCTGGGCTTGGGGCATGAAGTTGGGTAATTGGTATGGGGGTTCTATTTAGAGTGATAAAAATGTCTAAAATTGATTGTAGTTATGATTGCAAAAATCTGTAAATATACTAAAAACCATTGAATTATACACTTTAAATGGGTGAATTTATGGTATGTAAATTATATCTCAATAATAAATACATACATACACGTATGAAGAAGCTGGAAGATTACATGTTGCCTGTTAACCAAATTGAAGGGCAATATACCAACCCTTAATATAAATGCAAGATCAAACTTATGCCAGTTTTATCAGTCTCTTTTTTATGCACACACATTTTAAATCACTCTTTTTCCCCATTTCAGATGGGTCTTAGGGGTCCATCCTGTGGGCTAGATGGATACTCTGAAGTGATTTGTTAGTTGATGGTATAGAAACTTTTGTTGTGTTTGCTTTAATTAAATTCAAGCATTTTTGTCCATTAACAAACCACAGCAGCTGATGTGATTGCTTTTGGCCTTGCCCGCTTTTGTAGTTGTGGAAATAGCGGCAGAGTATGCATGCCTTGAAAAGAGATTTCAGAAGATATATAGAGCCCCTAATGTATTATTATTTAGGCAGAAAGTGGTATACTTTAAATTGAATAAAAAATTCCAAGTATATCCTTTAAATAACCTGTCTTCCCAGGGTACCCATCCCCTACCACCACCCGAGGAAGTGTTTGGATGTTTTTACCTTTCATTCTTTATTCTGGAATATAAGTCTTACTGTCATGGGAGTTGACCATTGTTTCTCTCTCCATTTTAGAATGCATGAGTTTTTAAGAAAGGGGCATCTCTTTTTCATCTCTGTGTTCCCAGCAATTATAGTACAGTGTGTGGCACCTATTGAGTTCTTAATGGGTGTTTTTTTAGTGAAAGAATGTCTTCTGTAGTGTTTCTCTTGGGGACCTAGAGAGGCCCTAGCTAACATCCTTCACGCAGATAGGATTCTGGGCTTGCCTTTCCATCCCAGTGTTCCTGAGGTGAATATGCAGATTAAGCTCCTTGCTACATACACACAGGCAGGTACCACATGAATTTTCAAATACCTAAATATTAATCACATGCCAAAATCTATTAACTAATAGCTGGTTTATAAATCACGTGAAGGGATTAGAAGTATATAAGAAGATATGCCCCCCACCTGCCGCCACAGACCATTGTAGAATATAGATTGAAATTTAATCCAATTTTGCTCAGTTTCAACTCTCGTATCATTTTTATTAGTCTACACAGTAAAAGCTATTTTGGGGGCCCACACAGCAGTGGAAAAATTGGCCTAGCCACATATGTGCCCAGCATTTCTAAATGGCTTAGAACCTTCTTAATAAAGATCATAATTTGAACCTTTTGCTCTTCTTGCTTCTGAAAATTGGAACAAAGTAAAATCATATGTCTTGGGACTAATCGGAAATCGAAGCCCAGAAGCCCATTTGCTTTGTTCTGGAGAGCACGTGCAAGTTGGTTATATTCGGAGATGCATAATTTAAAACACTTTTACATTTGTATAGCACTTTAAAACTTTTATAGCCCTTACTTATCAAATATTTCATTTGAGCCTCAGAACAGCCCTTGGAGATAAACCAGAGCATGGTATTAAAATCATAGGGCTCAAAGACAGCTAGAGGCAAGTAGTTTAACTGCCCACCCCACTTGGCAGGTGCCAAAGCTTAGACACAGAGAAGGTCGCTATTTGGCTCAAGGTGTACTGCAGGTTTTCCTATGTGAGAGGTTCACTTGGTAAATGTCTAATGACACTCAGAGATGGAAAATGTTATTGAAACCATGGTAGTGCTCAAGGTTGGCAGGCAAGGATTATATCCTGGAAGTCCCTGCTTGGGGTCCTAAGCACAGACTTCTCTCTCCCTCAGTACCTTTTATACACATCAGTTTGACTCTTTCCTATCATTGACTTTACTATAATCTTCTAAATATATATACCTTCCGCAGCCTCCAAAGCAGTTAAACTCCCATCAGTGGACATAAAATTTCTTGGTCTGACAATCTTACTTTTATGTTGCCTTCAGTATTTCAGGTTGCCTGAGGTGCCATATTGATTAAGCTACATTCTGGAGAACTAAATATATGTAGAATATTTTATAGCTCCCCTACTGAACACAAAACTGTAAATTAATGGATCTCTCTTGTTGACATCGTAAAGCATGCGGGCCTGAAGTACAACTGTAATGTTCCTTGCACAACCGTGTATTTTACTTGTAATGTCTGTAAAATGAATGGTTGTTCAAATGTAGACACTATGACAAAACACGGATGTTTATATAGGAGGTGACACAGCGGAAGTAGGATTACAGTGAAGAACTGTGAAGTGAGAGGCCAAAAAGGGTTGGGGGAAGAAAATAATAAAATGGACCAGTGGCAGGGCAACCTTCTGCTGTGGAGGTCACAGTGAGGTTTAATCAATACATCAATCTTGAATATAGTTAAAGGTGATAGAAACACGCTTTGCTTTGTTTTTCTGTTGGTGTTTTGTGACCCTACATGTTGTAGGGTATAACTGAAATTGTGGAAGAAGAGTAGAGCCAGGTAATTTGGGAGATTAATTAGAAGTGCTGCACATCAGAGGGCCTTTATAAGTGGAGTGAAGGAGGGAAATTCTGATACAAATAGTGCTGAAAGCAGCACAGAGTGACCCCTAGTTTGAGAATAGTGGCTAAAGTAGACATTGATTGGGGCACATGTTTTTTTCCCTTTTGCTCCTTTGAGTCCTCCTTCTAAATTTCCCCTGTAGATTATTCTGCCCTTAAAATGCCTCTCCTCCCCTCACCCGGCCCTAAGTTTCAATAAACACGTTTCTCAAGTCAGTATTCTCAGAGATGTTGCTTAAATTCGTCTAAATTTGCTGTCTACGTGGCTCCTCCCAGTTCTTAAATTATTGCTACTAAACTAAACTGCTGTTAGACTGTGAAATTTTATCTCCTACAGTAGCCAGCTGTCAGGTCACAAACAACTTATCTGAACACCCACAAGAAATTTCTTTGGGCTGAAAAGTCAATCATCTTAGTTATCATGTAAGCATTAATTCTTAATGCTCTCCTTTGACCCAAAGCATTTTGCTGTTTGTAACGGGCCTCCCACTTATTTTGCTTTGGAAAAATCCAGAGTCTGAGTCCAAGCTTTTACCTTTCCTAATGGTGAAGGCAGTTTTCTCACCATTTTTTGTCTCCTGAGTAGGACTGAAAGTATTTAAGAACTTCGTGCACCTCTTCTTTTTTTAGTTGCTCTTCTCTTCATTCATGGGTTAATCCATGTTAGGTTGTTGAAAATCAGCTCCCCAATTCTGAACACAGTGAAGAGAAAGACAGCATCCTTCCAGGCTCTGTGAGCCTTGCCATGTGCGAGGATCAGAGCACTTCTAAAATATGGTGGCCCTGAAAGGGCCGGAAATAATTCTCCAGGGCAGGAATACTCTACCAGGGATGCACCAATGCAGGTTTGCCACTTAGTGGCTCTGTGATTCTAGGTAAGTCACTTAACTTCTGTTAGCAAGCCCCAGTTACCACCCATGTGCAGTGAGGAATAATGGTACCTACCTAAAAGGGTTGTTGTGAGGATTAAATGAGCTCATGCATATAAAGGGTTGGGACAGCACCTGTTTGCTAGCATCACTTTAGCTGTCTTCTGCTACCACCACCACTGATGCCCAGGCCTATCCCTGAACAGATGTTGACTCAGTAGGCCTGGGGCTGTGGCACAGGCATATGCATTCTAGCAAAGCTCCTTGAAGTTTCTGATGGCCACCTATTAGTTTAGAACTACTGCTCTAGGTAGTGATTCTCCAACTTTAGTGGTATCAGAATCACCCAGGGGAAAGGGGACTTATTAAAAATGAAACTCTGAGCTCCACCCCTAGAAGTTGTGCTACTACTCTAGACCTGGTGGTGGGGACCCAAGAAGGTGCATTTTAGCTAGAACTCCAGGTGATTTTGATACAGGTGGTCTGCAGAGCACCAATTGGGAAAGACTGATACAGAGGAATCTCATTAGCACCCTGTTATGGACTGAATGCACACCCCCCATTCATATGTTGAAGCCCTAACCCCCAATGTGATGGTATTTGGAGGCAGGACATTTGGGAGGTAATTAGGTTTAAGTGAGGTCTGATGGTAGGGCCCCGTGATGGGATTAGTACCCTTATGAGAAGAGGAAGAGAGACCAGAGCACCCATGCTCACTCACTCGCTCTCTTCTCCATGTGATGGCACAAAGAGAAAGCCACTGTCTGCAAGCCAGGAAGAGGGTCTCACCAGAAACCCAATCTGATGGCACCTTGATCTTGGACTTCCCAGCCTCCAGTACTGTGAGAAATAAATTCCTATTTTTTAAGCCACCTACTCTATGGTATTTTATTATCGCAGCCCAAGCCAGCTAAGACACACCTGTCATTCTTCAGCATTTGTCTGTAGCAATAATCTTTAAAGTTTGCCGAGGTACTCTTGGAATGGCCTACACCACATAGGTGATGCTGCTGACTCACTTTCAGCAAAAGAAAAGACACAAGCTGTAAGGTATTTTTTCAGTCATAGTAAGGAATTAGCACAGATATGCATTCTGTCCCTCCTGACTAAGAGCATGTAATTGTAAGGTGGCTGCAGGGGATGTAGTCTACATCCATAGAATGAAGAGAAGCCAATTAACCATGTGAAAAGAGAACCTTTGACAATAGAAATCATACTTTTGACCTTTCGATTATTAGCATTGTGCCCTAATCAACTGAGCTTACCAGCCAATAGTCACGAGAAAGCAGTAGGAAGAAGAAAGCAGGATTGCTTAGGGTTTGTATGAGACATCCATTATGTGACTGGTGCTTAATGAGCCTGGTGATTTTTTTTTCTATTTAGTGATAAAATGTTTTATTTGATTTCTTTGAAGTACATTTCCATTCTATTGTACCTGAAAAGAGAAAAATGAGGGCTTTGAGGAATTTTGAATCCTCATTTGTCCTCAGCCCATGCTGCAGAACACTTGGCTTTCCACTCAGTGTAGAAATGGAACTTTCCATCCATAGTGATTTTCTAGGTCTCTATAGCATTTTGAAAACCCACTAACCACTAAGTTCTACATGACTTAATGCCTGCACCCCCACACATACACACTCGCTTAGGCTTCTCACTGCCTCCATTTCTTGATGCCTGTGTCTTTTCAGGTCAACAGTACCACCCTTGAGCTTTCTGATAAATGTGTAAAAGGCAGCAATTGGTGGAATTATTTATCCTTCACTCATACATTCTTGTGGTCCAGGCCATATCCAGGATCAGCCGTTGTGTTGGTGCCAGGAATTGAAAATAAGGGAAGAGCATTCTTTCAAGTCCATCTTTTTGAAATGCAGCAGCAATCTCCAGTCTTAAACTTACTTCTGGAACCTAGAAACCTAAATTATCTTAGATCCAGATAAGTTTTGTTCACTCAGGTTTTTCAAGTTTGCAGAAAAATTTGTTTGGAGAGTTAACTCTTGCTTCTAAAACATCATCTATTTGGAATAGTATACTAAGCAAAGTTCAGTGAACTAAATTAGATTCATGATGGACAGTTTCATGAAGACGAGCATATGAGTTATTTATTTTTATGGGTCTCTGCATTTCTTAAGTCCGTGGAGTCTTGACTTCTAAATAGTCTTTGCATGTAGTTTTCAGAGAGATGCGAACCTTGCTGTCTCAATGCCTGGATATTTGCTTTGGGGCAACCGTATTTATTGAGCTATGCATGCAATTTGAGTCTTAAGAGGAAGAAGAAAGAATTATTTCTAAGACATGATTTCTACAAATAGAGAATAAAAGTTGTTTAATTTCTTCATTTTTGTATTCGTGTGAAATGTAGCACTTTGCAGTCTGCCTATTGGAGGTACTGAGAAAACACTTCAAGGTAAGTTTTATATTTTTGTGCCATATAGGCATAACCTCATATCTTAATACCATTTGATTCTATATCTTTTCCACTTTGTGACATGGTGTTTTTAAAATAATTATTAGTAAATAATGTTTTATGTGTAAAGTCTTAAAGACAGCTAATGTCTTCAGCAAGGGCAAAACATTAGCAATTACATGAACCAGAATCTATCCTATAGCTTAAAAGATTTAAAATTTTTGAAAGATTGCTAAAAAAAAAAAAATAATAACCCGACACACTTTGTATTGTGAAAGTGAACCACCTGTTTGCCTTAATAAAGACCATCTACTTTGAGACCACTTATCAGATTCAGTCTTTATTCCTAGAGTGAAATAAAAGACTTACTGAAATTTTGACAAGTTACCATTTGCTCACTGACGTTAATGAACGCAAGAGGCTTTATTTCAAACAAATTGTTAGCATTGACAATAGAAAGAAAAGTTAAAGTCTATTTAGCATACTAGTCACCCTTTCTACCACCCATATTAGTTTGAATTGTGTCTTAACCCTTGACATACATATCAGACAATTTTTGAGTATTTTACAACAAGGCTTTTAATAATATTCATTTGAAAATCACCACTTCTTGAATGAATGAACCTATTGTTCTTATCTAGATGGAACGTTCTCAAGAAGATGGTGGGAGCTCTAAATCATATTCCTCTCCCCCCATCTAAATAGAATCAAACCTTGTACCAGCAACGATCAGGAAAGGGACACCAGTACAGGAACTTCTTGTGTCTCTTAAAAATGCAGCACATAGCAGGAGAGACCATGATCTGAATCTTAGCATTACCACGGAGTGTCAAGAGTGCTGGGCTGTGGGTCAAGAGACTTGAGTAGGCTGGGCTCTGCCGCTGACTACCTGTGTGATCTCACCCAGATCTTTTTTGGTCTCAGTTTTTTGACTTTTTTTCAGAGATAACTTGGTGTAGATGACTACTTAGTTCCCTCACAGTTCTAGAAGTCCGTGATTCTGTGCTTTAAATCACTATCTATGAGATGGTTTCGTTCCCTCAATTTGTTTACACTCCCTCCTCGAATCCCTTTGAGTGTCCTTGACATACAAGTGATGGAACACATTGACCTCTATTCTGGAAAATAGGTTCAGCCCAGGAAATTTTCCATAATGCTAGTGATTTCTAGGGATACACGACTCTTCTGCATGCCATTACCAGGAAAGGCACACACATACCCAAAAAGAAAATAAGTATATTTTACGGACTACTGGACAGTTGTCTGAAATTATTCTGACCTACCTAGAAAACATCATACCTTCTTTCTTTTTTGCTTTATGAGTTGAGACAATATGGTTTATCTGCTTCCATTTCTTTGACTTTGCCATTGTTCAGGAAAACACAAATAGTATTACTATTGGGCTAGCATTAAGTAGCAAAGAAGGAGAGGCTTGAACATCTGCATCTTCCCACTCCCCTCAACCCCCCTAACAACAACAACAAAAGCTATGGAAACACAAAAGGAAGAAGCACTACCATGAACCTCTGTGCCCCACTAGCAGGCATGCATGATATTTCATAGCCTCTCACATTGTTTCCATATTTGTTCTAGCTGTAAGTCACAGGTCATTTGATACAAATAATACTTGTGAATAAGCTGTGTAAAATACTCACCAAGCTACACTGATGCTGTCCCTAGAAGTGACAACCTGCTGTCAGGAATGATGAAATATCCTTTGTGTAAAAGGCAATTGTGTTGATTGTAGAAAAAGAAATGAGCTCTCCTAGAATTTTTCCTTCTGTGATGGTTGTTTTTTAAACAGGAAAGCTCCTATACAATGATGTTAGGCCATATATTTCATTTCAACTTTCATTTACAGTTGTCGTCGTTCTAGGGGGAAAAACATTTTAATCAGTTTCTGCATGAAGGTCAGATAACACTGTGAACAAAAGTAATTTCTTTATGATAATATCAAAACAGAAGCATTGCTGCACTTAAATTATGAAGCATGTTTCCCTTATCTGCAATACAAGTCTATGTATGACTTAATAGAATCTGGGAATATATCTTATTTATGCTACCAGTAAACTCAAGAAATTCTCTTCCCTTCAAGGCCTGAAGATCTGATATTGGCTAAGAATGAGACCAGATGATATTATGTCATGGGATATATATTAAGTTATTCTTAAAGGAGGTATGGGAATTATTTTAGGTTTTGGGGCTGTTGTTTGATAAACTGAAGCAGTATTGACATTTTTGGTGACTTAGACAAATACCCCAGTGTGTGTGTGTGTGTGTGTGTGTGTGTGTGAATGTGAATGAATTATTTGAGGTAATGCAGTGGGGCAGAAGTATTTGTAACAAAAAATATTTTATCTGGTTTTGGAGTATAAAAAGACATCCATTTAGTAGATACACACAAACAGACACATCCAGAACTGCTGCCTGCACTCATCTTCCCAATCCCAACGTCCCCCAACATATGTCTTATCAGTTGCCTGCAAAGGGAAATTTGAAACTATCCCCAGATGATGGAGAATTGATTGTAGTTGCAAATGCAGGCTAATGACTGAACGTTATGTAGGAACGTTATGTACGGCTAGGTGATGTACAATGATAATTCAAAACACACACTGACACCCACCCAGCCACCCATACCCACATTCACACCCACCCATAAACCTTCACATCCCCTAATATCCTTTCTAGTCCAACATTTTAAAATGTTCCACTAATTTAGGCTGCACACTAAGGCACAAAAAGCATTAAAAGTTGCCCAGGATGTCATATAAATTGTGACAATTCCAAGAATTTAACCCAGGAGATTTTCTTCCATTCCATTCTTACACTGTACCCACAAGGCATTTCCCCAGGCCCTCAAATCCTTCTCCATATTTTTATGAAGCTGTATATGCTTCCAGAGGCAAGAAATGTTGCCAATTTCATTTTGGAATTCTCCTTAAACATTGTGACTACATATTTCACTGGTGGGAATGATGGGGGAAAATCATTTAATCTGTAATGAATATTTCTAGGATTATGTGCAGAGAAGAGAATATTTTTCAATGTTCTCTAGTCACTGAAATGTACTGTGGCAATCAAACAAATCCTGTCTCCTTATGGATATCTAAAAGTTATCCAGAGACTTATAACAGTAATTTCAGATGGGGTCTGTGAACCACATTGGTCAGAAGAAAAGATTGTCTAGTAATATGGGCAAAAACATTAGCTGTCCTTAATATCTAGTTGAAATCCCTAAAAAGCAGAATTAGTGTCTTTCAACATCTGTAGGGCTGTTGACATTGGGAAATTATAATGTTGACTATATATATCTTGATATTATCTCACCAGGTCCCAGGGATTCTCCATCTCAGAGCTTCTTAATCTCTTTTGACCAAATAACAATTTAAAAAGGAATTGGTAGCATTCAGGCATCTGGTGGCATGTAGAAACATTTTAAAGCGTTTTCATCTTGCATTTGAGGATCAAATATAATGATTTAAAACGATATATTGGGGAGAATCCAGTTCTAGAAGGAGCACTGAACTTCAACTCAGAAAACATGGATTCCATCAGTAAGTGGTTAAGTAACCTTGAGAAAATCAAGTATAAGTTGGAACTTCAATTTCCTTGTCTGTGAAATTGAGGGACTAAAACTATGTAAGCTATTGTGATAACCTCCTAATTGATCTGCCTCTGTATTCAGTCATACCTTCCATTTTGCATTCCTGTTGCCAAAAATAACATACCAGTGACTGTTTATTCCTTTCCAATGGCTGTTACAAGTTCCTCACCATAGTTTTTCCCTCCAGCTTCTTTCCTACCACCTCCCTACTCCCATTTTATGCTCCTACTATATCAAATGATTTGAAATTTTCTGAGTATAGCATATTGTTTTACCCTTTTATGCATCTGCACATATGCTATTCCCCCTCCATGATGACCCTTCAGCAGAATCCCCTACCCCAATATTCCCAATAAATTTCCAGAAGTTTTCAAATCCCAGCTCAGATGGGTACTTCTTAATGAAGTCTTTTCTGTCTACCACTGACCCCACTCCCTCCTCTGGGCTACCTCTGCCCTTTGTTCATACTTCTATTATTGCATTTATTCCAATTTGTTGTAGTGGATTTGTTCCATATCTGTGTTTTCGTTGATGTTCTTTAAGACAGGGCTCATGTCTGCCTTCTTGCTTGCATTTCTTCCGCAAATACTTATAGAACACTTTTCCAGGTACTGTTCTAAGCCTAGAGGGATACGGCAGTGAACAAAGCAGACAAGAATGCCTGTCTTTATGGAGCTTCCGTGTCTTATTCATCTCTGTATCCCTAGAATTTAGCATAGAGACTAACATTTAGTATGCAAGCAAGCAATAGTTTTTAGATTGAAGTCAAGAGACTATTATGGCTAAATTTGAAACTCCCATGTCATCTTCTCCATTTCTGTCCACACTATGCATCTAATATTCTACTTGTGCATATATTAATATTTAGTTGTAATACCCAATCAATGTTTTTTGCTCTCCTAAGATTTTATGCCTTTGTCTCCATCAGAGGTGTCTATCAAATAGCTTCTGAGAATGCTATGATATCTTGATTGCTTTGTTAGACCTAGGACACTGAAAGAAGTGTTCATTCATTTATTCATTCATTCAGTAAATGTCTGTTGAGCACCTGCTATTACTGGACACTGTGAAAGTCACTGATTGCAGAATTTTAAATAAGACAGATGTACTTCTGCCCTCTTGGAGCTTACAGTCTATTGATGAAGACAAGCAGTAAACAGGTAAATAAATATATTATTACAACATATTGTAATTGCTATGGAGGCAATGAACAGGGGGCTGTGATAGAGTGATAGAAGTAGAACGGTTGAGGAAGGCCTCTCTGAAGAGGTGACATTTACAATGAAACCCATAGGATGAGAAATAGCCAGCCATGTAAAAAGTTGGTGGGACCAGCCCCGGTGGCCTAGTGATTAAGTTCGGCACACTCTACTTTGGCAGCCTGGGTTTGGTTCCTGGGCGTGGATCTACACCACTCATTGATGGCCATGCCCTGGCGGCAGCCCACATATAAAATAGAGGAAGAATGGCACAGATGTTAGCTCAGGGTGAATCTTCCTCAGGCAAAAAAAAAAAAGTTGGGGGACCGAGCATTAGGGGAAGAAGGGCAACATGTGCCATGCTTCTGAGGTGACAAAGAACACCTAGAGAGAAGGCTAGTGTAGCTGGAGTTTAGAGAGTGAGGAGGAAGGTAGTGAAATTTAGAGAAGTAGCAGGGGGCAAGATAATGCAGGATCTTGTATGCAGTGTTAAGGCACTTATACTATATCCAGAGGAAACAAGGAACCGTTGAAAGATTTTTAAGCTGGAGATTGACATAAATTTGTTTTGCAAATCTCTCTCTGGAGGCTGTGTAGGGAATGGAGTAGGTTTTAGTAAGGATGCATGGACAGCAGTTGGGGGGCGTTTGCAGTGGTCCAGGAGAGAGATGATAGTGACTTCAATTAGTGTGATTTCAGGGGAGATGAAGACACATGTCCGATTTGGGAGCTATTTTGGAAATCACGTTAGTTAGACGTACAGTTGGATTTAATGTGGAAAGGGGTAGGGGGAGGAGTCATCAGTGATGCCTGGGCTCTGGCTGGCTGGAGATGCCGTGTGCTGAGATAGGGATGACACAGGGTGCAGGAGACAAGTTGGATGGGTGGGAAACGCATTTTAATGATGGTAATCATGGTGGTGGTGGTGGACTTACCATAATCGGAGGAAAGATAAAAGGGAAAATCTGGCAACTGTCAGTGATTTTATTTATATTGTTGATTTAGCTTGTTGAAGAAAATCTAACATATTTTATATATTTCAACTTTACAAGTCATCTTGATGCTTGACCTAAGAAAATATGTCTTTTCCCTGTCCACTCCCCCTCCCTAAAGTGGCCAGGATTACATTTTCTCTAAATACACTATTAAGAATAAGAGGATCTCTCTCACAAGCCAGGAAGCTGTGAGAATATTCAAGTCATAAAGAATGGACAGAGTAATTTTCAAAAGCTAACAACTTTTCATTTGTCATTAGATTGTGCACATGGTATATCTTTCTCAAAGTAGGTAATATGAGCAAGGTAATATATTCGTAGATCAGTGTATATCAAAGTGATGTCCAAGTACCTCCTACATAAAAATCACCAGGGAATGCTGGCTCAAAATGAGGATCCTTGTCTAGCAAACTAATCAGACTCTCTAGGGGTGAGGCCCAGGAATGTCAGTTGTGTTTCAGGCTGACATTTGACAAGCATTGCTCTAGAGGAGGTATTCTTAAACTTTTTTGTTTTGGTCCCTTTTGGTGGTCTGGTGAAGCATGTGGATCCCTTCTAGAAAACCGTTTATGCATGCATCGAATAAGATACATAGGATCACAAAGGAAACCAATTATATTGAAATACAGTTATCAAAATTTTTTTTTAAAAGATTGGCACCTAGGCTAACAACTGTTGCCAATCTTCCTTTTTTTTTTTTTAAGGATTGGCACCCGGGCTAACAACTGTTGCCAATCTTTTTTTTTTCTGCTTTATTTCCCAACCCCCCGTCCCCGCCCTGTGCATAGTTGTATATCTTAGTTGCAGGTCCTTCTAGTTGTGGGATGTGGGACACTGCCTCAGTGTGGCCTGACAAGCGCTGCCATGTCCACGCCCAGGATCCAAACCCTGGGCAGCCTCAGCAGAGTGCGCGAACTTAACCACTTGGCCACGGAGCCAGCCCTCAAAATATTTTAAAAACAAATTTTCTATAGTAATTGACATGTTTGTTAGTAACACATTACTGAGATCTAGCAGCGAGTCTTATACTGCCATAATTTGAAATAGTGGATGAGAAAATATTTTGAGACATCTGCCACAATTGTAATGTGATATGAAATTATCTGTGATTTCTATTAGTGACAAAGTTACAGGTTCAGCTAATACTGCCATGGTTTGTTGCCTAGATTCAAAATGGAAGGAAATGCTAAATTTCTATCAGAAGTAAGTGAAAATAATGGTACAATGTTTCTTCCATCCAGGTTCACAGACACCAGGCTTAGAATCCCTGGCTTGGAGGTTGTGACCCAATAGTACAGAGACTAGTAAGGATGTAGTGAAGACAGGAGCTGGGCTTGACACACAAATCAGAGGAGAAAAAACTGAGGGATTCAGGAAGGGAGCCTCAATATTTAGTATTGTTAATTTAAACAATTATAAGAGGAGTCAGCGACCAAAACATTCATCCCTTCATTGTATGGATTTTAATTGGTTTGGCTGTTATGCCCTGAGTGTATCTGGGTGGGCATGTTGCACACCTTTGTTATTATTCTCTCCTCTCGTACCCAGGCTCTTACAAAGGGTAGCTATGGAGAAGACGTCAGATTGTTACTGTTTTGTGGCTCTGAAGGAGAAGCATTTTCCAGGATGGAGAGAGGCATTGTAGGATGAGGGACGGGCATGTACTGTAATGAAAGAGTCAGAGAACAGGCTGATGTTTAAAACCAGTAAGAAGTTCAAAGTAGCTGAGGCTGAGGGTGAGTGAGTGAGTGGAGAGGCAGAAGATGAAGCCGGAGAGGTGAGTTGACCTAAGTTCATAGACAGCCTTCCACCTGCACGTATAAGTTTGGGTTTCATGATGGAATTAGCAGGAAGCCAGAGAACTTATGATGAAGATAGACATGGTAATGTATATTTCTTATGAAAATAAATCTGCAGACAAAATGAAGGATGGATTGGAGGAAGGCCAGACCATTTCTAAGGCTTCAGTAAGAACCCAGTTAAGAAAAATATGGTTGTCTGAGTATGGCAATGGTGATGGGACAGAGAAAAGGAAGCAGATACAAGAGATGTTAATGACTAATTTGGATATGTGCCATAAAAAATAGGAGTTTGGGATGACTTTGAAGGTTCTAGCTTTGGAGTTCAGGTGAATGGAAACACCGTTAACAGAAGTACCAATCCTGAGGGTCACAGCAGGTTTTTGGGGGGGAGATTTTTAGTTCTGTTTGAATAGCCTGAGTTTTGAGTGCCTATTGAACATCAAGTGGGAGATGGTTGAAGTTTGCATTTTTGCCATTATTGATAGCGATCTTCTAGGTAAATGATGTGAAACATTCTTTTTGTCTAGAAATTGACAGATTGTCTCCACAGAAATTATGGGATGGTCAGGTTTCAGAAATATATAGAATTAGGCATTATATTGTTCTTTTAATACACATTTAATGAAATGTCAGCCAATGGCTGTCCTCCAAAGAGTTGTGTTATTAATTCTCCTGGATTAAAAAAATATCCTTCACACACTTGTGGTAATGGATTCTGTCAGTGGAGAATATCAGTACGTTTGTCTTCCTCTACCAAAGGCTTGCATGTTTTCTGCGTTCTCCACTTGCCTTTCTACCATGACTGCTGGAAGACAGAGGACTGTAGGTAGAATAGGAGCAAGAAGCAGCAGAAGTGGTATGCATCCAGTTTTTACAACGGCTCTGTGACTTGCAAACTATTCTCAGCAACTGGTGTGGACACACAGGGAACTGGCTGGTTGCAGGCATCTTCATATTCGTCACCTTTTCAGGTTTTAAGGTCTGAGATAAGGGGAAAGCTTTACTGTGCAAGTGGCATGTTGAAATGCACAATTGACTTTTAACAAAATTGTGAGGGAAGTGATCTTTGCCTTTGTTCTTTTCTCCTCTGCCCGGCTATTCCAAATTCCTGTAGCTGGTACCTTTGTGTTAGGTCCTCGTTGGGTCATAGGCCCTACTTCAGCATCTTGCCTAGACTGGTGCTCTCTAATAGGCATTGTTTCTTTGGCCTGTCTCCTTTCATGATAAAATTTCTTGTCCCTATATTTGATAAACTACTGCATGTGCATATTTATGGTTACTCATGTTTTAAAATATGCTGTAACTTCTAAGTAACGTTTGTGTTCTAAGATGGGTCTTAGGACAATGCTTTAACCTAAAGGAGTTTAATCTAATGGTAGGAATTGTAGATTCCATGGTAGTTGGGGCCCAATTGTCTTTTCTAATAATTCTTAAATAATATTGATAGCATACACATGTGAAAGACATTCAGCAAATATAGAAGAAAATGTATTCATTTATAAGGCTGAGGGAATAGTGAGCAGAAGTAGATATATCAGGTGGAATTCATTTGTAGAAGCTTTGGTGAAAGAGCAGATGAGTTATTTTTGAAGATGATGATAGAAATGAGATGGAGTGGGATGAGGAGATATTGCACATTTTAGCTGCAAAGACTTTGAGGGTAGGGACCATGATTTTCGGTTTGTGTCCCCCATGGGGCTTGGGAAATGATTTATACATAGTGTTTAATCATGGTTAGTTTAAAAGAATGAGCAGATCCATACAGGAGAGTTATTGATTAAAAAAAACTTTCCACGTGTTTATTTTTACCTTGAAGAATCTCCTAAACCCAGATAGAATTTTTAAAAAAATTTCTATGGATTTTTTATAGTATATGTAATCACTTAAAGAGGTTGGTTGAGATACTCAATGAATTGGGTAAAAATGAAAGCCCATTTATTCCTCAATGAACTCCAAATTGAAGAAAGTTCTATGATTCATAACAAGTACTACTGATGAGAGGGTCTTTAGGTTGCCCATTCATCTCTGTGTGAGATGTCGAGTTATTTTGTGTGTTTTGTTTGGCTTTTTAAATGTTGACAAGTCTCAGGTGTATGTTAATAGAAATGCTATGATCAGAAGTCCATTAGAATGGCATCTGGGAAGGAAAACTGATGTTAAGAAATCAGTAGTAAGAGACAGAATAAAAAAAGCAAACAGAACCCTTTTGGTGACATGCAGCACAAGCTGGTTGGGAGCAAAGGTAGGGATGGGATGATAGAAATCCTCATTAAAATTAAAAGCCACAGGGGCTGTCCCAGTGGGGTAGTGGTTAAGTTTATGTGCTCTGCTTCAGTGGCCCAGGGTTCACGGGTTCAGATCCCAGGCATGGACCTATACACCACTCATCAAGTCATGCTGTAATGACATCCCACATACAAAATAGAGGAAGATGGACACAGATGTTAGCTCAGGGACAATCATCCTCAAGCAAATAGAGGAAGATTGGGAACAGATGTTACCTGAGGGACAATTTTCCTCACCAAAAAAAAAAAAAAATTTAAAAGCTGCAGAAAAGTGGGGAATAGCATAAAAGGCAATGCAACATAAATCATTATCTACAGGGATAACTAAAAGACAAAAGAATTAGTGTTGCCAGTTCGTGCTTTGTGTGGAAAACAGTAATTGATTTCCTAGAGGTATTTTTGACACAAAAACTTATGATGGAAAACTGCCATCAAGTCTGGGCCTTGTTTTAATGAGTATCTTGTATGTACAGCAACAGTACAGAACCAGAAGCTACAAAGCTTTCCAGAGTAACAGTAAATCAAATTTTATACTGTCAAGATAGAATGATGAAAGCATGTTCACTGTACCTATCCAAAAGATGAACAATAGTAAGATTCTATTTTATTACAGAATTTCAGTTAATTAGGCTTTGGATATGATATGCAAACCATGGAGTAGCTCTCTATATTACTATCCAAGAAAAATTATTGAAGACTTGGGATGTCCGAGTATTACCAATAAGCACGTATATATTGACCACTAGCTGTATGCATAATACTGTATTAAATACTATGGAGAAGAAGACATAAAAATAAAGACAGACATTGAAGAAATATTTACAAGTGTGTTGAGCGTTATCATGGAGAGTTGCGGGATGCAACAGAAATGTTCGAGTGAGGAATTTTGTCAGACCTGCAAATCAGAGGAAACACTTTGGAGAAACTGTATATCTAAGTGAGACTTGAAAGATGAGAAAAGTTAGCCAGGTGAAGAACTCCTAGCATTCTAATTAAAAGGGAGAGCCTGTGTGGGGTCCTAGAGATGAGAGAACATGACATCTTCTATGGACCTTATGAAGCCCAGTGTGACTTAAGCACAGGAAATAATGGAGAGTTTCGCTGGAGGTGAGACTGGAGAGTAAGGACGGAGTCATATTGTGAGGAGCCTTGTAGACCATTTTAAAGATTTTTGCCTTTATTCTAAAGACAGTAGGAAGCCATGAAAGATTTTAAGAACATAAGATGACTGATGGTGAGTGCATTAAAAGAGATTATAAAAGAGATGGCGGGGTTAACTTGGAAGACAGTAATATGTAGCTGGTTATTTCTGGTTAGTCAGTTTAGTACCCATGCTTTGATATTAGACTGTGTTTACCAGACCTTGATGTGGAGTAATCCATTTGTATTCCGTGAAACTTTTGAAACCAGCTAATGATTGTCAAACAACAAGCACCTCAAGAGACTGTGTCTGGGTTGACTTTATGGTTCCGTTTTTTGTGTGTATGAGGAAGATTGGCCCTGAGCTAACATCTGTGCCAGTCTTCCTCTATTTTGTATGTGGGATGCCACCACAGCATGGCTTAATGAGTGGTGTGTAGGTCCACGCCCAGGATCTTAACCTGTGAACACCAGGCCATCGAAGTGGAGGATGTGAACTTAACCACTATACCACCAGGCCAGCTCCTTTATGGTTCTATTTTAATAGGCAAATATATATTAGGAGATGTTAGTTCTCATTTGGAGTGGGCAGCCAATCAAGAAAGAGATTGATGACTTGTTTTCTTTTAAAAAATGGAAGAAACACAGGAAGGAAGGGAACAGAAAAGGAAGAGATACATGATCCATTAGCAAGATAAACTATAAACAGGACTTGGTAGCTTTGCCATACGTTGTCAATGGATGAAGTGTGATGCAGGAGATTTGGATTTGGTTGTATTATCTTTTATTTGACTTATCATTGTACCTTCCTTAGGGAATCACTTAAATTAGTCATGCCTTAGTTCTTCTATTGTCAAGACCCTCTGGCCTAGAACCAAACATTATGCAGGTTCACCTAATGAAATCATGTCATTTAGGGTATCTTGAGCTCCAGAGAGTGGTATCTCATGCAAGAAGTCTTGATTGAAATTGTTATCTTATGCTTATTTGAACCTTAATTTCTTAGAAAAGAAACACATTTTAAAGAAATTCCTTTAATAAGGACTTAGCAGTGTAAGCAGACTGCCTCATAATATTCACACTTCTCTGATTGCAACATTGAGTTTTTGATGGGTCTCTTACAGCAGGTGTATTGACTTTCTTCTCTGTTCCTCTTGTTGATGTAACATTTTTACAGAACGGCAGAGGGTACTGTGAATATATCCTGATTTAAGGTGTGAACAGGAAGAAAGGTGTTTGCTCCAGTTTTGCCTCATACTCCTAGGGCAGTTGCCCAAAATGTGGTTATAAGAGACTGTCAGTCATGCAGCAAACTCCGTCAAACTTTTCCTGTGTCTTTTCAAACGTACAAAACCGAATACCATTTTGCCCACTTAGAGTCACTAACATGTGATTTTTTTTTATAGAGATGATGCTAAGCCACCAGCAGTATAAGGTGGCTCTGACTTTTTTCACTAGTAGATGGGTTGCATTTGAGCTTTTCACTCAGCTTACTTCCCTGAGGACCGATGTAATGCCTCTGGGGTACAATGGTCAAAGTGAGGCTTTTGGTCCATGGCTGTTACAAAGCCATTCTTACTGGCCTACATGGGATCTAGCTGCAATTCTGACCTCAGTGCTGTGCTCAATTTAGCTGACTCAGGTGCTTTGGGGAACCAATGAATCTCAAAGGGCAGAAGTTACTCGCAAAAATGTGCCTTGTCTATTCAGTCAATGGACAAAAATAGAGCTGAAGAGTATGTAGATATCTCCTGTTGAGATAAGAACATAAATTTTTATGACCTGTTTTATGCATCTCTTAAGGAAGTAGGATCCTGGAATTTTGTATTCAGTTTCCACCAACAGTCTCTCATTGTTTTCTTATTGGTAGCCTTCTAAGTTGAATGTTGATCATCAAATTGTTTGTCACAACTTTCAGTTTGGTTGAGATTCATGAGCTTTTTTTGCTTGTTTTATCTCTGTAAGGTCTAGCAACTGGCGTTACATTGCAATGTTGTTTGTATTTGGCAGTGGCCTAAAATAATCTATTGATGGTGTTTTACTTTTAAACAGTGAGGGAAGTATGCTATAATCTGTTGGGAAGACTGTATGTTTTGTGTTTTTCTAGATTAAAGGCAATAGCAGCAGCTTGAACTCTAGACATTTGACATCATGGTCTGTCATCCAGGGCATTTGCCCAGGCTGCTTGGTAGAACTCATCCCCTTCTGAATGTACATTGGTTCCAAAGGACAGTTTTATTGTGGAATAGTTCAAAACACATATTGTTTGGTTTATAAAACAGAGTTAAGGGTAGTAGTGTGTTAGAACCCCCTTCTTTGGCTAGTAAGAGATGATTGTTTCTTTTCAACACCATGTTGAATGACATAATGTAGGTAGATTGAAATGGGCCATGGTGAGAGTATTGACACTACAAGAATAGGCAAAGGCTATTAACCAGAGCGTCTCATTTCCTTGGAGAGTCGGTTGTTAAACATTTACTAACACACCACTGGCTGGAGGCAGTTATCCCAGAGCAGACTTGACACACTCCATTCTAGTCCTGGAGTTGGGACTGACCCAGGCTTCCTAGGGTCTTTTGGGGGCATTCTTGAGGAGTAAGCCAGGTCAAATCCATACTTTTGAAATTAGATGAGAAATAGCTAAATTATTTGAAGGATGAAGGGCTAGGATGGGGCTGAATTACCGTTCAGTTTATTGCATTCGCAGCAATGTTGTCTGACAGTCCAGGTGCTAGCCATTTACTGTAAATCAGAAATGTGGAATCTTTTGTTGCTGGAACAATTTACCAAACAAGTACCTTCCTATCCATTCATGGTAAAGGAATGAGAGGGACAAAAGAAGTCCTCAACTTGAGTGTACTCTGTAAGTGGTTCAGCTCCCTGGCAGGCACTGATGTATTGCGTGTGTATCCATCCCATCCCAGTAGATTCTCTTGGCTTAATGATTGTCAAAACACTGTAAATAGTCAGCGATATTGAAGATGGCAATTTCCATAAACTGTATTTTTTGACAAAAAAGGACTTCCTGTGTTTTTTCAGAAGAATGCTTCAGACACCTGGGTTTTAGTGCTTTCATTTTTAGAATGAACATTCATCCTACTTGGCAGTTAATAGTTTTGACTTTCAGAACACTTTTGGAACAGTCCTTGACTTTAAAACTTTTTTACTGGTAAAAATATTTACAACACATATAATAGACATAGGGATTATTTCATTACAAAACATTAAAAAAACTAGATACATGAACGGAAAATAGGACGAAAGATGAACAAAGCTATTTACAGAAAAAAAGAAATATAAGTAGACAATAAATATGTGAAAAGATGCCCTGTCTCACTCATAACTGAAAATGTAAATGCAGATTAAAGCAATCTATCAACGTTGGTTGAGAGTGTGAAGTAAATAAGCACTCTCATATGCTATTGGTGAAAGAATAAATTGATATTAGGTTTATTGGAGAAAATTTGGTAATATCTTTCAAAATAGAAAATCCATTTAGCTTTGGACCCAGCATTCTTACTTCTGAGAATTTGTCTTAGAGAAATATCTGCATATGAACATAATACACATACATGTGTACATGTACACGCACATACACAAAGGATATTCGTTATAACATTGTTTTTTATATTATATGTAAAATGATGTCTGGATGGATTCATATCAAGCACTTGGCAGTAGTTACTTAGCTCTGTTGCTTGCGGAAAGGTGGTATGAAAAGGGAGGAGAACACTTCACTATATATACTTCTGTACTGATTTGATAATAAGCAGATATTACTTTTATTTCTAAACTATATTGGAGAATGGTTTTGTTTTTATGCTGGCCTTTAAACTTGTGCCCAACAGCATACTTTGAACTTACCCCATCTTACTCTTCCCAACTGTTGCACAGCATTCTACCTTGTAGAAGACCCAGCCTTCTTCCATCCATCCATATATTCGTCTATTCACCTACCTACGCACCAAATTATCTTTGCTTGTTTACTTAAACCATTTCCTTTCCAAATTAAAGAAGCAATGCTTGCCCTTGGCTGAAACAAAATAACAAACAAAGAAAAACAAAAATAAAAAAGGATACAGTTAGAGAAGGGTACAAAAGAAAAAAACAAACTACAGCCTAGTATCATTCTCCAGAGGCAAACACTGTTAACAGTTTCTGTTCTAGTGGTTGCTTTTACACCATTAGATAATATGCTTATTATTATAAAACTATTAATATCAGTATTTTTAATATTAATATAATATTAATAACATGCTTATCCCTTCATTGTCTCTTTTTATCTCTTCCTCTCCCCTCATCTCCTCTGTTCTCCTTTTTTTGTCTTTCTGTGCCAGGCTCAGAAGAAATCTATATGAGGAAATCTAACTCTGACTTAGTTTGTAATTTGGGACATTTAACCAAGATGGGAAGGTGTATAAGTAGAGCATGCAATTATAGGGTACCCAGCCTTGAAAACAATGGGCAGAATCAGAGAGGGAAATATAGTTAGAACAGGGAGAACCAGTCAGGAAATGTGGGCCCTTCCCTGTACCAGCCCCTTACCTAGAACCTGAGAGGGCTAGGTTGTGGTTTGGTGTTTTAGCTGTGGCTGAAATTCTCACCCTGAGTTCCTGGGACTCTTGATGGCATGATAAAGTGGAAAGAACATGGTTTGGAGTCCAAAAGACTTGATTTTGAAGCCCAGTTCTACCGCTTTCTAGCTATGTGATCTTGGGGCAAATTGCTTAACGTCTTTGGTTCCTAGTGTCCTAATCTGTAAACTGGCAAGAGTATTTTATGCAGTACTACTCTTATAAGAATTAGATGATGATGATAGCCATTAATATTTATTGACTGCTTACTATATGCCGGGTGTGATTCTAAATGCTTTATATTTATGAAGTGCCTTATGCAATAGTACCTACAATTGTTATCTCATTTACAGATACGAACAGACTAAGTAACGTGCTCAAAGCCTACAGCTAGCAAATGACACAGCTAGGACTCATACTGAGGCAATCTGACTGCAGATATTGTAATAGTTATATTGTAAAGGACCTAGTATGCTATATGACACACAGTAGTGCTCAGTATATATTTATTTTTTCTTTTCCTTACCAGATTGACTGATAGATTTTGCTCTTTCAACCCAAAGGAGCCTGTGTGACATTATACAAAATCATACTCCTCTTTCTGCTTTTTCAGAAAAGCAAGCCATTAAATGCTTTGCTTTAAACTCTGAATTGCTATACAAAATGTTTGGCATTATTGTTAAGGCATTAACAATACCTTGGCTCAGAGTGAACTGTTAACACTTCCTAAAGATGTAAGCTACAGCCTATCACTTCCTCCTTGCAGTGTTCATACTCAAGTATGCAGGAAACTTGACAACATCCCTAGATATTCACGTCTCCCATAGCGTCCACAGAAACATGTGCAAATTGAACCACAAAAATAGATTCGTGCCTTCCAGAGTTCCCCAAAGCATATAGGTAAACAAGTCAAGTTCAATTAACAACTCTGTTTTACATGAGAAATACATCTGTATTTCTGCAAGAAAACCGTGGTCACTGGAGAAGGAAAAAGAACCATTTCCTTCCAGGCAAGGAAACAATGTTAGGTCTCAGTGAAAGAATTTATTTGGAAGAAGTCAGAGGAGAGACAGGATGTGAACTTGTACAAAGAGCTATTATCAGTTATGTGAGATATCTGTTACCTCTTAGATAGACTTTTGATAAATACTGTTTTTTCTTTCTTCACTGTTATTGCTCTAGTCCGGGCCACTGTCATCGCTCATCTGAACCACTACGATAGCTTTCTAACTGATCTCCCTGCATCCAGTCTTTTTCCTGTCTAATCAGAGGGGTATTCAGGATGTAAAAGCTAGGCAAAGTGAGTCTGTGGTTTCTGGAAGATCAAGAAAGTACCAAAGTACTACTTTTTGATTACCTTTTCTGTAGTATGTATTTCCCTTGTTTCTGTATGTTTTAAGCTCTTTCACACTGCTTTAGCAATGTCTTTTCATCATTGTCTTAATGGCCATCATGTCAACATATTAATTTTGAAAAATGATACCAGTTTTCGAGAATGCTACCCTACTGACTCTGCATCTACTTTTAATCCATTCTTTGCTCAGCGCTTAGGGTGATCGGTTCCAAAACAGTAAGTCAGAGCATGCCACTTCCTTGCTTAAAACCTTTGTTTCCCACTGCACTTAGGATAAGGTCTAAATTCCTTACCAAAGCCTATGATGCTGTGCAGGTTCTGGATCCTGTTTACTTCTACAGTTTTCTCTCCTATCACTCTTCCATATGCATTCTCTGCTCCAGTTACATTAATCCATCTTTAGTTTCTCAATCAGACCATCCTAACCTAGCCCTTGCACATCTTATTCCCTCTAATTGGAACATTCTCTTTCCCCTTTGCCTAGTTAAATCCTATCCATTCTTCAAAGCTCAGATCAAGTGTCTCTTCTTCAAGCAAGATTTCTTTGACCGCTACATACTAGATTGGGTCTCCAAGTACAATGCATATCTCCTCATGCTTACTATAATTATAATTAATTAATTAATTAATTGTTTAAGATGTAGTTCTCTCAATAGAATGTTAGCTTCATGAGGACAAGGATCATGTCTGTTTTCCTCACAATACTGTATCCTTAGTGCCTGTTAAGTACATATTGTTAATTCTCAGTATTTTTTGAGTGAATTAAATTAAGGGATATCTGGGTTGTGGTTGTCTTGTGTGTGTGTGCTGTGGGGGGGAGGGTGGATTTTATGACCCTCTGGCATGATGCTGTACTTGGATTCAAAGTCAGATGTTTTATTTCTGATTTTACCAACGTCCAAATAGTCCTTTTGTAGCCCCAAGGGAATATGAAACATAAAATTGAAAATATTTGGAGGATTAATAATTTTTTATGAAAAATAATTCTGTATGGATAGACACCAAGTAGCAATATATACCCAGAATTTGGCTCTTTTGTTAAAGGTTAGTTAAGGAATAGAGCAATTTGGTAGAGAGTATAGATCAGTGTGCTCAATAAAAATCCTGCCAACTTTTCTATATCTAAAGTGTGTCTTTAGGCTATAACTCAGTAAAAAAAAAAAAGTGCTCTTTTAATTGCAGATGAATTATCAGTTCCTGCCAATTTGTTGCTATATAGATAATGCAATTTGCCAAGCTCAGTTGGGCCAGATCGTTTCTTACTGAATCTTTGATTTTTCCAATTGTGGTGTTTTGTAGAGATCTCTTGAGAGAACTCCTTGAACACAGAACTGAATTGGGCAGTGGAGAGCTAATTTTAATTTTATTGAGGGAAGGATTGGCTTGAATGAGTCTTTTAAAAACATGAATCCATGTTTCTGTTTTAACATCAGATGATCATAATATTAAAAAAACCACAAAGAAGTTTGCTTTTACTTATCCTTAATCACTTCCTTGAGTATAAAATTTTGGTAACTCAGCTTTAAGACTGTCCATTCTTATTGTGAAAAAGGAATTTGCAAAATATCACCACATGGAAATGAGGGAAAATAGTAGGACTGACGTGATGAAGATTATGATGACTTGGTGCCGTTTCAAGATGTCTTACGGCACCTAAAACCTAAAGGATCTGGAAAAGGAGGCTGGTGGTAGAGTTTTAAATTAAAGGGACTCTGGGTTGGGTGAGACCAGTAATTGCCCAACTTGCCTGGTAAGTCTAAAAGGACTAACTTCAAGAATGATGTATTTGGCATATAATCTAGAACTATGATTTTGATGTTTAAACATATAGTTGAAAAGGGAAAAAAATTTATCAACTAATTTTCTATTATGATGTCAAATGATTTGACTGATTTTTAAATAGTTTTATTGAGATATAATTTATATAACATAAAATTCATTGATTTAAAGTGTATAATTCAATAATTTTTAGTATATTCAGAGTTGTGCAACAGTTTCCACTAATACCCTGACAACTGCTAATCTGCTTTCTGTCTCTATGAATTTGCCTATTCTGGACATTTCATATAAAGGGAATCATTCAATGTGAGGTTTCTTGTGCTGGCTCCTTTCACTTGCAGAATGTTTTCAAAAGTCATCTATATTGTAACGTGTATCATTACTGAATTCCTTGTCATTGCCAAATAAAATTCCATTGTGTATCACCTTTTATTTGTCCATTTATCAGTTGATGGGCATTTGAAATGTGTCTACTTTTTGCCCATTATGAATAATGCTGCTATAAATATTCCTGTGTACGTTTTTCTGTGGGCGAATGTTTTCAATTCTTTTAAGTGTATTCTTAGATACTGGAATTGCTGGGTCATGTGGCGATTCTATGTTTAACCTTTTAAGGAACTGCCAAACTGTTTTCCAAAACAGCTGTGCCATTTTACATTGCCACCAGTGATGTATGAATGTTCCAATTTCTCCATATTCTCCCCAAAACTTATTATTATGTCTTTAATTATAAGCATCCTGGTGGATGTGAAGTGATAGCTCATTGTGATTTTTCGTTTTCCTAATTGTTTGTGTGTTTTCATTTTCCTAATGGCTAATGATGTTGAACATCTTTTCATGTGGTTATTAGTTATTTGTATAACCATTTGGAGAAGTGTCTGTTTAGAACTTTGTCAATTTTTAAATTGGGTTATTTGTGTTTTCATTGTTGAGTTGTAAGAGTTCTTTATAAGTTCTAGATACAATTCCCTTATCGAATATGTGACTTACCAGTATTTTCTCCCATTCTGAGGGTTGTCTCTTCATTCTCTTGATGACGTTATTTGTAGAACAAAGTTTTTAATTTTCATGGGATGATTCAATTTATCTATTTTTTTCATTGCTTATACTTGTGATGTCATATCTAAGATGTTTTACCTAAACCAAAGTCACAAAAATTTACTCCTATATTTTATGCTAAGAATTTTACTGTTTTAGCTCTTATATTTATGTCATTTAGGTCTATCGTCCGTTTCGAGTTAATTTTCATATATGATGTGAGATAGGGGTCTAAATTCATTCTTCTGCGTGTGGCTATCCAGTTGTCTCCCCGGCCCCTGCCATTTGTTGAAAAGACTATTATTTCCTTCCTTGAATGTTATTGGCACCCTTGTTGAAAATCAATTGACCAAAAATTTATGTTCTGAACTTTCAAATCTGTCCATTGATCTGTATGTTATCCTTATGTCAGTACCGCACAATCTTGATTACTGTAGTTTTGTAGTACGTTTTGAAATTGGGAAGTATAAGTCTTCCAACTTACTTCTTTTTCAAGGTTGTTTTGGCTATTCTGGATCTGTTGCATTTTCATATAAATTTTAGAATCAACTTGTCAATTTCTGCAAAAAAAAAGGATCTGGGATCTTGCTAGGGATTGCATTAAATCTATACATCTCTTTGGGGAATATTTCCATCCTAACAATATTGTCTTTTGATCCATAAACATGGACTATCTTTCCCTTTAGGTGTTCTTTGATTTCTTTCAGTAACGTTTTACAGTTTCACAGTATGAGTTTTGTACTTTTTAAAAATTTATTCCTAAGCATTCTCTTATTTTTGGTGCTATTTTAAATGGAATTGTTTTTTTTAATTCCTATTTCAGTTTATTCACTGCTAGTGTATAGAAATACCATTGAATTTTGTGTACTGATCTTATATCTTGAAACCTTGCTGAACTTGCTGAATTAGTGCTAGTGGTTTATAGTTGATATGTTAGGATTTTCTGTATATTTGATAATGTCAGCTGCAGATATGGTCTTATTTTTTCCTTCCAACCTTGATACCTTTTATTAATTTTCTTGTCTAATTGCCTGTTTATAACTTCTACTACAACGTTGAATAAAAGTGATGAGAGTGGACATCCTTGTCTTGTTCTTGAACTTAGAGGGAAAGGTTTCAGTATTTCACCGTTAAATATGATGTTACCTCTGGGTTTTCCATGGAAGCCCTTTATCACATTGAAGAATTTCCCTTTTCTTCCTAATTTGCTGAGTGTTTTTTATCATGAAAGGATGTTGGATTTTGTGAAATACTTTTTCTGCTTCTGTTGAGATGATTATGTGATTAATTTCCTTTATTTTGTTGAGATGGTGTATTACATAGATTGATTTTTAGATGTTACACCAGGTTTGCATCCCTGGGATAAATCCTACTTGTCTATGATTATAATTTGCTTTATATGTTGCCCAATTCAGTTTGCTAGTATTTTTTTTGAGATTTTTGGTCGATATTCCTTAAAGATACAGGTCTGTAGTTTTCTTTTCATGTGATGCCTTTGTCTGATGTTGGTATCAGGGTAATATTGACCTGATAGAAGGTGTTGGGAAGTATTCCCGTCTCTTATATTATTTGAGAGAGCTTATGAAGATTTGATATTAATTATCCTTTAAATATTTGGTAGAATTCACCAGTGAAGCTATCTGGGCCTGGGCTTTTCTTTCTGGGAAGTTTTTTGATTATTAATTCAATCTTTTTACTTGTTATAATTCTATTCAGATTTTTACTTTTTCTTGGTCATTTTCAATAGTTTGTCTCTTTCTGCAAATTTGGCCCTTTTATGAAAGTTATATAATCTGTTGGCATATGTTTTTCATAGCATTCCTTTGTAATCATTTTTTATCCCAGTAAGGTCTGTAGTTATGTTCCATTTTTGATTTGACTGATTTTAAAAATACATATTTATTTAAAATGCTGTCTATTTTGGTAATCAGATCAATAATGATGAATATAATGTAAATTCTTACTCTATAATCCCACCACCCAAATATGAGGTAAATATACACTATAGTTCCTTCCAGGATGTGTGTGTGTGTATTTCTATACTTGAGATTATGCTTATTAATTTTGTAGCCTGCTTTTTCCCATAATGTCCTTTGCCCCCCAGCTTTATTGAGATGTAATTGACATATAACATTATGTAAGTTTAAGTTGTACAACGTGTTGATTTGTTACACTTACATATTTCAAAATGATTATCAACATTGCATTAGGTAACTCCTCCATCTTGTCACATAATTACCCTTTCTTTTTTGTGGTGAGAATGTTTAAGATCTACTCTCTTAGCAACTTTCAAGTATATAATACTTGAAAGTATTATTAGCTATAATTGCCATGCAGTACATTAGATCGCTAGAACTTGTTAATCTTATAACTGGAAGTTTTTACCCTTTGACCAGTATCTCCCCACTTCCCCCACCATCCAGCTCCTGGTAACCACCTCTCTCTTTGAATGCAGCTTTTATAGGTTCCACAAATAAGTAATATCCCACAGTATTTGTCTTTCTCTGTCTGACTTACTTCACTTAGCATAGTGCCCTCAAGGTTCATTCAAGTTATTGCAAATGGCAGGATAACTTTCTTTCTCATGGCTGAATAATATTACATTGTATATATATATATGTGTGTGTGTATGTGTATACACAAGCACATACACATACACACACACATGCCACATATTCTCTATCCATTCATCTGTCGACAGACACTTATCTCGGCTATGGTGAATAATGCTACAATAAACATGAGACTGCAGCCATCTCTTTGAGATCCAGTTTTCATTTTCTTTTGTAGGCTGCTTTTTGGAACTTCACATAAGCATTTTGCCATGTTGTTAAAATCGTTTTTAATAATTTTAATAATGTGCTTAATATACTATTGTATGGATATAATTTAATCTCTCCTATTTTTGAACTTTTAACTTGCTTAAGTTTTGATACTATAAATCATACGGTAGTCTTTGTGCATGTCTTTTTACACATATCATTCTGCATTACAGTTTTATATCTTGACTTCCCTTAGCATTCTGTCAAGAGCATTTCCCATATCATAAAATTTTTGAACACTTAATTGTTAATAACTATATAATATTCCACCATATGAATATGTCATAACTTATTTAATAAATCTCCTATTATTGGACATTTGGATTATTTCCAACTTTAGTTTTACAAATATGGCTGAGATGAATGTAAAAGTGCATAAATCTTTAGTTACATTTTGGAACATTTTCTTAAGATATACTGGGTTAAACTGTTTGAATTTTCTTTTTGCCTGAAATTTTGCATTAAGGCAGAATTATTCCATCATAGAGCCTTACTGTAATTGATCTAACCCTTTCTATATTTTTGGATATTATATATTTTTGCTATTGGGGTAATTCTAGAATAAATCATTATACATGAGTCTTTGATTGCATTATCTGAGATAGGTAATTTTTAAAGGTTAC
Source organism: Equus przewalskii (assembly GCF_037783145.1). Classification (NCBI taxonomy): domain Eukaryota; kingdom Metazoa; phylum Chordata; class Mammalia; order Perissodactyla; family Equidae; genus Equus; species Equus przewalskii. Next base: position 84,308,630 of record NC_091863.1, read on the forward strand.
TGTACACATATATTAGCTAATTTGCTCTCAAGAAAATGAATGACAATTTATATTCTCACTGCCGGTGTATGAGAGTATTTGTTCTACTTCAGGCTTTCTAACATTGAGGTAGGTTGTTATTTTAAAAATCATTGTTAATTTGATAGATGCTACCAGTGTTGATCAGCAAAAGGGGATCAAAAAATAGGATATCAGTTGGAAAGAAAGGGATACAATTTTTTCAAAAGCTTTAAGAAACAATTGGGATAGTCCCAGGGTGTAGTTGGGCATTTGCAGGAAAGTTTTGGGCTATGTTGAAAAGGTATGGGAACACCAATGATCTGGAGACAAGATTTCAGGTTAATAATCATGAAGATGATAATAATTATTATTATAAAAAAGAAGTACTGTTTACTTATTGAACTAATCTCTAGGAGCCTAAATTAAAGTGCACATTACCAAGGATCAGTCTTTAACTTTTTCTGTTGGCTCATTTTCAAGGACAGTTATGTATGGCGAACAAGTTGATACCTAAGACCCTAAATAGGTTAAGAAAAGGAAGTTTTAAAAGGGGAAAACATCAAAGATTAGGAAAAAGAGAGAGAGGGTAAGTTTACAACATGGAGTGAGAGAAGGGTTTTTAAAAACAAACTGAGGGGGCCATGGGTTGGCACAGCTAATCTTTGTGAAAGTTGCAACTCCTCACTCACTGCTCTACTTCCTTACCTTCAGCTTACTCTTCAGTTTATACTTTATACAGTCTGCTTCTAACTCTGCTGCTCCACTGGTTTGTTTTTGGCAGTCTTCTCTTGGCTAACAGCCTTTCCTTGACTACATATAAAGGACGCAGTTTAGTTTTTGACTCGCTTGATTACCCAGTAGCATTTAACATAGTTGTCATTCTTGAAATATGCTGTTCTCTTGGCTTCCTTCTTGGTTTTCTTTGTACCTCTCTTGTCACTTTTTTTCTCAGTCATTTTTGTAGACGTCTCTGAATCTGACCGTCTCTTATGTGTTGGTGTTTCTCAGGGCTCTATCCTTGGCCACCTTTTTATTTTGCCTCTATCCTTTGGTAATTCAGCTACTCCTGTGACATTAAATATCATCTCTATGCTTCAGACTACAAAATATATATCCCCAAGTCTCTTTCCTTACTTCTTGTCATTATCTCCAATTTCCTGTTGAGCATCCATGTTTAGATGTACTAAAGGCAACTCAATTTCTACATGATCTGACCCTTGTGCAGCTCTCCAGTGTCAACTTTCTTTTCCTTCTATCCAACACTCTATGGCTCTGCCATATTGAACTCATTTCAGTTCAACGGATGTGCCATCCTGTTTCAGAACAATCTTCCCTATCATGTTCTAAGTTTTAACTTAGAAGTAATTTTCTCTGGAAAGCCTTCTCTTTCTTCTAAATGTGAATTTGATTTCTGTCCTCTTTGCTCTCAAAATACTCTGTGTTTCTCCTCTAATTACATTTAAAACAGTTCATTGTTGTTACCTCTTTAATGAATTTCTTTTATACTAGAATGTGATCACATAGAAGGGAGATACCATACCTATTGTGTTCCCATTTGTATTCCTATTGTAGGCACACAATAAAGTCATCAAATGTATAAATTAAGGGATCTTTGGATCACATCAGGCTAAACAAACCTGTTGTTTTCTTTTGGTTAGAGTTATTACAATGATATATCATATGGAAGCCTGGTCTATCAAACAAGTGGTCTCTCATGACAAGATATGCCAATATGGCCTCCTTAAATAGATTCCAGTAGACTTAAATAGAATTCATACCAAGTTGATCAATCAGATTAATGGTCAATGTCAACATGTAGAGAGGTCTATAGTGGTAGTTCACAGGTCTCCATTCTATGTCCTATCTTCTTCAAAATTTTCTTTTATTGACTTGATTGAAGGCGGAGAAGCAAGCTTATGAAATGTTCAGGTGACACAAAGCTAGGTGGCAGAATTAATAAAAATGAATAATAGCCTTACGATTTGAACTGGTCTGGATAATTTGGAATAAAAGACTAAAACTAACATTGCCATTTCATAGGGATTAATGTAAAACTAGAGAGTAGGAAAAAAATCATTTAATACATTCAACATTCAAGACATATGGATTATATACGTACTATGTTTTAGTTATTGGTGCTGGGGATGCAAAAAAGAACAAACCATAGTCCCTGCCCTTGAAATGGTTACATTCTAATGAGTATATTGAATCTAGATCATGGCACATAATAGTCTCATTACGTTTTGTATTCTCTATATAGAGAATATTGTGTGCTCTTCTGGGTATCATATTAATTTTTATATTATTATACCCACACAGTTATCTCAATGCAAATTTTAAATATTTCAATTGCATTAGTAAGGATAATTTAGATTATGCTGTAGTACCAATCCTCAAATCTCAGTGATTTAAAACAGCAAAGTTTAATTTCTCACGTATGTAATATGTTGGCTGGGAGCTCTGCTCCACAACATTTTTTCTGTGACCCAGAGTGATGGAGCAAACACTATCTTAAATATTGCCATTCACTGTGGCAGAGGGAACAATAGTTGTAGAAGGCATCACATTGACAAATAAATGCTTGGGCATGAAAGTGAAGCACAAGTATCAACAATGACTTTTCCTAACAAGTAATTGGCCAGAACCAGTCACATGCCCCATCAATCACGATGGGGCCAGGAGATGCAATCCTATCATATGCCTGAAGGCAAAGAGGTATAAATATTTGGAGAACAGAATTAATAACCACCATGACTATATAGAGTAAAAAGTAAAATTTACCCTTCAACATTGGACTTTATCCCACTCCCCTTCTGAGAGTTACAGTGTTAAAAATTTCAAACTTTTTTCTGTAAATTTCCATACACATATACGCACATACCTACATAAACTTTTCAATTATGTACAGGATCACATTTGTTTTTTTATACATTTTATAGATCTACTCATATCTATACATAGCTCTCTACTTCAGTCTCTTTAATAGCTGTATAGCATTCCATGGTATGGATATACCATATTTTATTCAGCCACTCCTCTGTAGAAAGGTGTTTTGCTTATTCCCAGATTTTGGCCATTACAACACATACTACATTGACCATCCTCTTACACACATATATTTCTGTTCATATGTATTTGGATTTCTAGATCTAGATTTTTCTAGATATAGATTTGGACTTTCTAGTATAGATTCCTAGGAAAGGAATTCTTGAACACTTTAAATTTTGCTGAGTACTTCCAATTTGCCTTCCAAAATGCTGTACAAACTTGTAATTTCATAAATAGTGTATGAAAGTGTAGATTACATTTTGAGAAAGATATTGACAAGCATTTTTATTGACGAAAGAAAGAGTTGGATGATGAGGGATTTAGAAACCACATAAAAATGAGTGACAATTGAAGAGTTTTTGTCTAAACAGTTTGTAAGAATTTCTACTATTTCTAGATTTTCTGACTGAAGCAACCCTGAAAAAGACTAATCCCCTTGAACATGAGACTTCTGATTACATCTTAATGGTCAGAAGTCAATTACTTGTCTATATCCAGTTGTAAGGAAGGCTGTGAAATGAAGACTCCATTTTAGGTGACTACATACTGAGGCCAAAACTGGGGGTTCTATAATCACTACAGGAAAAAGGAATAATAGTTTGAGAGAGTGTTAGCTTTTACCATGCCGCTGGAATTCTATAGTTGCATATAACCAATTTTTTCCTCTATGTTTGCTTCTCTTTTTAACATCTTTGTCTCGTCTATCTCTAGAAGTTCCTCTCTCATTATTCTTCTTATCTCGTTGCCCTCTTCCTTCATATATCAACTTCTTGTTGCTCCATTTCTGTCTTTTGCTCTGTTTCTCTACTTCTCTATATGTTTTCTCTATTTCTCCATTTCTCTTTCGTGTGTGTATTTTTTCTCTCTCCATCTGTTTCCTGTCAATCTGTCTATCTTTAGCTGTCTCTGTTTTCCTACTTCTGTATTTCTAACTTTCTTAGTTTCAGTCTCCATGTCTCTTTCTTTCTACCTCCATTTCCAACTATTAGAACTAATAATAGAATGGGCTGCCACTTCATACAGTTTTCAAATGTAGGGGGTACTTGAGGACAGGGTAGATATAGGGATAGTGTAAAAAGGCTTTCTTGATTGGTTGATGATTGGACTATATAACTATCAAGGTCTTTTCCAAATTTGAGTCATTCCTTCCTTGGTAAGTAGAATCTCATTAATATTATTACATCTTTGTTTTCTGACTGAAGATCTAACAGGACCTCAGGGGTATCTTTATATAAATACCAGACTTCATTGTAGATGACTGTAGAATTAGATGATATAAGAGATTGAGATGTGTGTGTTGACTACAGAACTTCCTCTGAAAGTTAATTATCTTTATCTATAATACAGCTGTGATATATATGTGTGCTGTGTGTTTGTAATTTCCAATTGGTTGGAGATTATATATGTGACTGGCTGGTAAAAATGATTAGAAAACATTGTAAACACCAAAATAGTCTCTGATGGCAAGAATGTATTGAGAAATGATATAATTGCATATTCTCTGCAACGTAGCTGACATACCTAGTTGGATCTTCTAATTGTGTCAAAATATATTCATAAGTTAAACATGTTTTGGTTTCTAGAGTCAAGAGTATGACATACAGATACTTTAAAAAATTAACATTGTATGTTCTTGGCTCCTTTGCTGAAGATTAACTGTCCATAGATGTGTAGTTTTATTTCTGGGCTTTCAATTATGTTCCATTGATCTGTGTTTCTATTTTTGTACCAATACCATGCTGTTTTGATTACTATAGCTTTGTAGTATACTTTGAAATCAGGGATTGTGATGCCTCCAGCTTTGTTCTTTTTTCTCAGGATTGCTTTGGCTATTTGGGGTTTTGCGTTGTTCCATATGAATTTTAGGATTCTTTGTTCTATTTCTGTGAAGAATGTCATTGGGATTCTGACTGGGATTGCAATGAATCTGTAGATTTCTTTAGGTAGTATGGACATTTTAACATTTATTCTTCCAATCCATGTGCATGGAATATCTTTCCACTTATTTATGTCTTCTTTAATTTCTGTCAATACTGTCTTATGCTTTTCAGTGTACAGGTCTTTCACCTCTTTGGTTAAGTTTATTCCTAGATATTTTATTCTTTTTATTGCAAGTGTAAATGGGATTGTATTCTTGATTTCTCTTTCTGCTAGTTCATCATTACTGTATCGAAATGTGACTGATTTTTAAAAATTGATTTTATACCCTGCAACTTTGCTGTAGTTGTTATTTCTAATAGATTTCTTATGGATTCTTTAGGGTTTTCTATATATAGAATCATGTCATCTGCAAACAGTAAGAGTTTCACTTCTTCCTTTCCAATTTGGATTCCGTTTATTTCTTTTTCTTGCCTAATTGCTTTGGCCCAAACCTCCAGTACTATATTGAATAGGAGTGGCAAGAGTGGGCACCCTTGTCTTGTTCCTGTTCTCAGAGGGATGACTTTCAGTTTTTCACCATTAAGTATGATGTTGGCTGTGGGTTTGTGATATATGGCCTTTATTATGTTGAGGTACTTTCCTTCTATACCCTTTGTATTGAGAGTTTTTATCACAAATGGATGTTGGGTCTTGTCAAATGCTTTCTCTGCATCTATTGAGAGATCATGTGACTTTTATTCCTTATTTTGTTAATGTGGTGTATCACATTGATTGATTTTCAGATGTTGAACCATCCCTGCATCCCTGGAATGAATTCCACTTGATCATGATGTATGATCCTTTTAATGTATTGCTGTATTTGATTTGCCAATATTTTGTTGAAGATTTTGGCATCTATGTTCATCAGCTATATTGGCCTGTAATTCTCCTTCTTTGTGTTGTACTTGTCTGGCTTTGGGATCAGGGTAATGTGGCCTCATAGAACAAGTTAGGAACTGTTCCATCTTCTTTAAGTTTTTAGAATAATTTGAGAAGGATAGGTATTAAATCTTTGAATGTTTGGTAGAATTCTCCAAAGAAGCCATCTGGTCCTGCACTTTTGTTTTTTGGGAGGTTTTTGATTACTGTTTCAATCTCATTACTTGTGATTGGTCTATTCAGATTCTCTATTTATTCTTGATTCACTTTTGGGAGGTTGTAAGAGTCTAAGAATTTATCCGTTTCTTCTAGGTTATCTAATTTGTGGACCTATAGTTTTTCATAGAATTCTCTTATAATCCTTTGTATTTCTGCAGTGTCTGTTGTAATTTCTCTTTCATGGAGAAGGGAAAGTCTTAAATAAATGGTGTTGGGAAAACAGTATAGCCACAAGCAAAAGAATTAAAGTAGACTATTATCTTGCACCACATACAAAAATTAACTCAAAATGGATTAAAGACTTGAATGTAAGACCTGAAACCATAAAACTCCTAGAAGAAAATATAGGTAGTACACTATTTGACATTGGTCTTAGCAGCATCTTAGTAGAAAAATACCATGTCTACTCAGGCAAGGGAAACAAAAGAAAAAATAAACAAATGGGACTACCTCAGACTAAAAAGCTTCTGAAAGCAAAGGAAACTATCAACAAAATGAAAAGACAACCCACCAACTGGGAGAAAATATTAGCAAATCATTTTTCTGACAAGGAGTTGATCTCCCAAATATATAAAGAACTCATACAACTCAACAACAAAAAGACAAACAACACAATCAAAAAATGGGCAGAGAGGGGCCAGCCCCATGGCCAAGTGGTTAAGCTTGTGTGCTCAGCTTTGGTGGCCCAGGGTTTTGCTGGTTCAGATCCTGGTCAAGGACATGGCACCACTCATCAGGCCATGCTGAGGTGGTGTTCCACATAGCGCAACTAGAAGGACCTACAACTAGAATATACAACTATGTACTGGAGGGCTTTGGGGAGAAGAAGAAGAAGAAAAAAAAAAGAATATTGGCAACAGATGTTAGCTCAGGTGCCCCCCCCCAAAAAAAAAAAACGCACAGCATATGAACAGACATTTTTCCAAAGCAGATATACAGATGGGAAACAGACACATGAAACGGTATTCAACATCACTAATTATTAGGGGAATGCAAATCAAAACTACAATGAGATACCACTTTACACTGGTCAGAATGGCTGTAATTACCAAGACAAAAAACAACAGATGTTGGTGTGGATGTGGAGGAAAAGGAACCCTGATATACTGCTGGTGGGAATGCAAACTGGTGCAGCCACTATGGAAAGCAGTGTGGAGATTTCTAAAAAAATTAAAAATTGAAATACCATACAATCCAGCTATCCCACTACTGAGTATTTATCCAAAGAAGTTGAAATCAATGATCCAAAGAGATTTATGCACCTTGTGTTCATTGCGACGTTATTCAGAATAGCCAAGATGTGGAAGCAACCCAAGTGCCCTTCTATGAATGAATTGATAAAGAAGATGTGGTACATATATATACACAATAGAATACTACTCAGCCATAAGAAAAGACAAAATTATCCCATTTGCAACCACATGGATGGATCTTGAGGGTATTATGTTAGGCAAAATAAGCCAGACACAGAAAGACAAATACTACATGATTTCACTTATGTGTGGAAGATAACAAATACATGGATAAAGAGAACAGATTAGTGGTTACTAGAGGTGATGGGGTTTGGAGGGTGGGCGAATGGGGTAAAGGGGCACATATGTATGGTGATGGACAAAAATTAGACTACTGGGGGTGAGCACGATGAAGTTTATTCAGAAATTGATAAATAATGATGTATACCCGAAATCACACAGTTATAAACCATTATGATCTCAATAAAATTGCTGGAAAAAAATTAACATGAACCAGGAACCTGACATACCTGGTACTTTAAGGGAGGAAAAAAGTAAAGTGGAAAGGTAATTTACAAACTATACTTGAAGCCATTTGGGCATAACATTATCATTACAATTATCTGACAGAAGATTTAGTTCAATTACATTTTTAAAAACTCTCTTGTCAAGATGGCCCTACTCATATCAGGATTTGGTACTCCAAGGAGAGGAATACTAATGCCTTCATTACCATTGTGCCAGCATCTTTAGTCTTTAGAATTTCTCATGTGGCCTTTTGGGATTTTTACATACTAACCTTAGGGAGTCAGAAAACACAAAGCCCTCAGGGGGATATGAACTTCAGGAGTAAGAACCACTGCATATTTATAGCCACAGTAGGGGGAAGACTCTTTTTGGGAAAAAAATTAATTTCAAAATAATTGAATAGCAGCATAATTGCTATCATATAAAGTATTATACATGCTTCCGTACACTTTCTTCACACAACAGTAAGTTGGTTGTAAAATCGCCGAGGGGAAAAAGTTATAATGTAATAAACCTAAATTTCAGTGTAAGATTTCCAGGGGATAACCTGAGCTGCTTCTGACTCTTTTAGTATTTACACAGATGTGTGGAAGCGTATGTTGGGTGCCCAGTGGTCACAGTTCTGAGATGTTCCTTGATCAATGATGGTATTTTAGGCTGATTGCTGTTGCAGATGAACACTGCTGGGAGATTGATTGCCCTGGCCTTTCTCTTTGACTGTTTGAATTGGCAGTTTGGCAGATTTTCCCTTTCAATGGGAAATCTGAAACACCTATTGAACATGCTAAAAAACACTTTTCTTACTCTATATTCCTTTAGCAATTAACATATACAGGTTGTTCTTCACTGTCTTGCACTTGATTAAGCACTCTAGAATGCGTGCATCGCCACACTTAGGTTATAGCTCCTTGAAGGCAAGGAGCAATCTTTTAAAATCTTTGACTTGGTTTATGCCTCCCATAGCATCTAACTTCTAGGGCAAAAATATTTTAGTGTTGGTTAAGAGCTTGGGCTTCGTAGTCACACAGACCTAAATTCAAATATTTTTTTCCTTAGTTTACTATTGTGACCTCGGATAGGTCACAAGTGTCAGTTTCCTAAAAAGTGAAATGGGGATAATAACAGTTCATAAGGTCATTAATAGGATAAAACACCATATAACAGTTTAGCACAATGTCTGGCACACACAGAATACTCAATAAATTATTATTATCATAAAATATAATAGTTATTTTAAAAGTTTCTTGAATTAACGGACTCTCCTGTGGAAACAATTGGCAAATATATAGATTTAAAAACTTGATATGTTCTTTCTTTTTTTATTTTTTTGGTGAGGAATATTGGCCCTGAGCTAACATCTGCCACCAGTCTTCCTTGTTTTGCTTGAGGAAGATTGTCACTGAGCTAACATCTGTGCTAGCGTTCCTCTATTTTGTATGTGGGACACCACCACAGCATGGCCTGATGAATGGTGTGTAGATCTACACCTGGGATCCAAACCTGTGAACCCTGGGCCTCCAAAGTGGAGTGCGTGAACTTAACCACTATGCCATGGGGCCGGCCCTGATATGTTTAGTTTTTTTAATCCCCACTGATTTCAATTTACAAAAAGGGGAGTATATGAAATAATTCTGTTGTTAACATATTCAATTCCAAGGATTTTACTAGTCAAAGTCAAATATTAGGTATTTCACTTCACAAAGAATAAGAAGGGCTCACATAGGGAAGTAGAAATAATTTGGGGTCAGTTATTTTCTACCTTTAATATCTCCGAGTAGCAGTTATAAAATATAGTTCTTGTTTTGGGTGAAAATTATAACATAATAACTACTGGGTAAAACAGGGCCTTTAAAAGGCTTTCTCAAATAACTTTGTCACTATTTATAAAATATTAGAATCCTTAAAATGATATTCTATCTTGGCAAATTACAGTCCTTACAAACTGTCAGCTTTCAGACAGAAATAGTGAAGGTACGATTATGGATAGGATGGTTGAGGGTAAGGAGAACAAGGCAGACTCCTAATATCTAACTAGCAGGGCTGAGTAGGTAACTGAGTGAATCCATCAGGAAGAGCTAAAGCAGCGATGAGCCAATGTTCTTATCAAAGTCAGTGGTATTATAAGATATAAGTTCTAAAAAGGGAGATGACAGGAGAGCTAGAGTGTGCCTATGGTTCAGGAAAATTTTAAATAATAAGCCTTATTTTTGCAGCATTATTCACAATAGCGAAGATGTGTAAGCAACCCAAGTACCCATCATTGGACGAATGGATAAAGAAGATGTGGTATACATAAACAATGGAATACTACTCAGCCATAAAAAAGACAAAACTGTGCCATTTGAACAACATGGATGGACCTTGAGGGTATTATGCTAAGTGAAATAAGTCAGATGGAAAAGTCAAATACCATGTAATCTCACTCATAAAGAGAAGACACCAACAAACAAACACATAGATACAGAGAATGGATTGGTGGTTACCAGAAGGGAAGGGGTTGGGGGTATGGCGGAAGGAGTAAAGGGTATGGTGATGGATAAAAACTAGACTATTTATGGTGAACACAAGGCAGTCTATACAGAAACTTATATATAATAATGTTGATATATAATAATGTACACTTGAAATTACACAATGTTATAAGCCAATATGACCTTAATAAAATAATTTAAAAAATAGTAAGCCTTCCTTTGAAAGTCCAGAGCCTACATAATCTTCTGACCTGGAAATATGACAGATTGAGTCTATGTAAAACAAAGAATTTTGTAGAGTTCATAATGGTCTTATCAGAGTCTTGATTTGAGTTCTCCTAAAAGCAGATCCAAAAACAGGGATTTGAATGTAGGTAGTTTATTTGGGAGGTTTTTCCAGCAAGTACTGCAAGGGAATGGCAAAGTCAAACTGGAAGGGAGGAAAAGCAAATAAAGAGTGTGTTGTTAATAAACAGTTTACCACTCAATTCTCCTGGCACATACCAAGGGTTGAGGGAGCTGGGTATTTATTCACCAACTCCCATCATTGTGAGAGTCACTCTCCGGGCGTTAACAACCTGGAACTTGCAGTCTGCTTCCTACGCTGCTCAAGCTGCTTTTGCAGATAGTGAAGCCCTCTGGCAGAGAAACATAGGAAGACTTCTGCAGGTGACTTTTGGAGTGGGACAAGAGGATATGGGTAGGCACTAACAGTGTCCACTGCAGCAGGAGATAGGGCACAGCTCAGATTTTGATAATCACATATTGGATAAGAGATATTCTCTTTCAAACAAATGAGTAACTTGAAAAAAAAACACTGAAAGCTGTCATTTATTTGTATTACGTGAACCTTTGATATGACGTTATCTACATTGATATTCTTCTTTTATTCATTAAAATATTTATTGATAACTATTATGTGTCACGCTCTATGCTGGATACTGAGGATACAACAGTTAATGACTAAGTGCCCTCTTGAAGAGGAGTGGGCCGAAACAACCAAGCTAATAAATGTAACTGATTCTTTAAGAGTTTCAACTCATTGAAGTGTAAACATGGATATTTTTTCCCAATAATTGCTACC